>NC_090371.1:79329942-79639875 GCF_036365525.1 Heterodontus francisci | reverse complement strand
CCGAGTCTGTGCCGAACATCAACCACCCACCTATACTAATCCTACACTAATCCCATATTCCTACCAAACATCCCCACCTGTCCCTATATTTCCCTACCACCTACCTATACTAGTGACAATTTATAATGGCCAATTTACCTATCAACCTGCAAGTCTTTTGGCTTGTGGGAGGAAACCGGAGCACCCGGAGAAAACCCACGCAGACACAGGGAGAACTTGCAAACTCCACACAGGCAGTACCCAGAATCGAACCCGGGTCCCTGGAGCTGTGAGGCTGCAGTGCTAACCACTGCGCCACTGTGCCGCCCTGGAATAAAATTAGGAAACACCTCTACACGCAATGGGTGGTTACAAGTTTGGAACTCTTTTCCACAAATAGCAATTGATGCTTGTCAATTCTTAATTTTAAATCTGAGATTGATAGATTTATGTTAGCCAAAGTTATAAAGGGATATGAGACAAATGCAGGTATATGGAGTTAGGTCACAGATCAGCCATGATCTCATTGAATGGCAGAACAGTCTCAAGGGGCTAAATGGCCTACTCTTGTACTTATATACTTGTACACCGCTACCAATCCCTTCGTGGCCTCAACCACACTGCCATTTTAGCCATATCCAGTCCCACTTACTGCTTGCGCCCCTTGCTTTTTCAACACTTGCGTACTGTGCATTCCCTGCTTCTTCATCTGTATTACTGTTGGCAGAATGTCCAGTCATCTTTCCCCCATGATCTTAGCTCTTGCTTGAACCTGTCCATCTTACCATATTGCTTTTACCCCGCAAAAACTTCCTCTCTTTGCATGTAGAAGTGTTTCCTAATTTTTCCCCTGAAAGACCTGACTCTAGTTTTTAGGTTACCCAGTCTTAGACTCCACAACCGACAGAAATAGTTTCCCTCTATCTAGCCTTTCAGTTTCCTTTAATATCTTGAAAACGTCAATCAAATCACCCCTTATATTTTATTTTCTGCAGGAGTAAATCAACTCAGTTAAAAACTAGCTGTATTTAATCTCTGTCTTTTCGAGTGCTGTCATGCTTGAGGATTTCTTGGCCATTGTTCTACAGCAAGGATTTTGAAATGAGCTACATTTAAGTGCAGAAAATGTTGGAAACACTCAGCAGGTCAGGCAGAACCTATGGAGGGAGAAACAGCTTTTACATTTCAGTGCCATGTTTTCAATTAAAGTGGTTCATACAGGGATGGAATTCTCCTTACCACCATATACTGGAGCCACTGAGACAAAAGGGGAATTTCTGACCACTATTTCCTTGGAGCTGCTCGAGCTCCATCACCATATTAGGGTTTCCGCCACACTTCAGTGGAAAGAAGCAGTTCTGACCAGCCGATGTTGGCATTGAAGATGTACACAACATCTGAGCAAAACAGTTCACTTGTTATCTGAGTTCTGCCTCCTATTAACACTGAACCCAAAAGAAATATGTTCCTTTCAGCCACTTCTCTTAATTCCATTCCCCCTCCCCTCCACAATGCTCCCCCTTCCCACCATGCCCCCCCCCCCCCCCCAAATTTCCCATTTATGTCTGACCCCTAACTGTGACGTGCTTTGGGGCATTTTGCTATGTTATGCAAATTATCATTCATTATTGTTTGTGCCTGCCTCCATTTTTACAGCAGTGAGTTACAAGGTGTGCCGCTGCCCCATCTTGGTGGTGAGACACTTCATTATAATAATTAAATCAGAAGCACGCCATGCAATTGGGAGCCTGATTTAGATTTAGTTGCCAGCTAGGCTTCCCAGTGTTCAGGAAACCCAGCAGCAAAATGGAGAGGGGAGCAGCCAGCTGCAGAAGGTAAGTCTATTTCTAGCACTGCTTGTGAGCCAAGAGTAGAGTGTTCCTCCTCTGCCCGAACCCTGAAGTAAACCTTCTGTCGAACGCAGCCTCCTCCTCACTGCCGTGATCTGTCAACCTTCCCCTGAACCCTCGATCCTGAGCCCCTCCTCGAACGCCCTCCGCCCCTCCACCGCGTTTAACCTGTAATCTTTCCCTCCTTCCCAATTTCCAGTCCAACCCCTGAATCCAATCTACAATATTTCCTGATTGCTGCAGATCAACCCCAGTGGTTCTCAACTGTGGCTTTCTGTCTCTGACTTTCCGCCTAGCAGTCAGCCAGCCTGTCAATCTGGCCAGTTGCCAGGCAGGAAACAGAATTTAAAAAAGATAAAGAGGCCCGGCCGTTACATTCAGCAGGACCTCTGTGTCACCAGGATTTCTGCGTTTTACACCCCCCCCCCCCCCCACCCTCCCATAACTACTGCACTCTCCTGCTCCCTCCCTGCCTCTCTGCCTGGGCATTTACTTTTGTTTGCGAGGAGTGCAGTAGAAAGGATCCCTCCTTTGTGAATTTACATCTTATCAATTGGCCCCAAAAAGCAAATGTTACATACGCCTTGTAACAAGTAGCTGAAAAAGAAATCACAAATCACTTATTTAGGTTCAGTAATTTAAGAAAGGTACAAATTTATGAACATTTTTTTTGGAATAAGAGTCAAAAATGAAAATTCTAAAAAGCAAACATTTTACTTTTAAATGTGTTAGCACATACATCTGTAACATTTTTTGGACTAATTTACAAGCTACAAACAGATATTAGGACAGCCAGTCCTAGAATTTGACTTTGAATTTCAAGGGGGCAGAATTCAATCTTCAACTTTCTGCGGCTGTTAGAACCCTCTGAGGCCAAATAATAGTTGAAGCTAAGTTAAAACCTTAAGCAAAACAGTTCTTGAAATTAGAACCATATAAAGAATTTGGCAGTAAAGCTTAATACCCAACAGTCAATTTAAAGAAAATTCAGTCTAAATATATGCCTGTTTTCATCCTGCCATTGACATTTTACCTCCTTATTTGTTAGCATTGAAAATCCATGTATCCTCAACAACTAAGAATGTCTTGGATGAGTTCAGAAATTTTGAACTGGAACTCCGTGGAGATGTTGAAATGAAGGTACATTTATGCTCAAGTTATGTTCAGCACATCTTTCACAACCACAATCATGAATGATTTTATGAAACTCTTTATTGTTGCTTTTATAAATCATAGAAACTTGCAACACAGAAGGAGGCTATTCAGCCCATCATGCTTGTGCTGAGTCTTTGAAAGAGTAGTTGTGCTTAATCCCAATCCCACTTTTTATCTGTAGCTCTGTAAAGTTCTTCATCCTTAAGTCCAACTACCTTTCAAAATTATACATTGAATCAGCTTCCAGCACTTTTTCAGGTCGAGCGTTCCAGATTCCAACAAAACTCTGAGTGAAAAAATTTCTCCTCCGATCCCCTCATTTGACAATGATTCTGAATCTCTGAGCTTTAGTTATTGACCCACTCACCAGAAGGAATAGATTCCCTCTACCTACGTTATCAAAACCTCTCCTCATTCTGAAAACATCGATAGGTCACCTCTTAACCTTCTCTGTTCTAAGGAGAACAGTTGTAACTTTTTCAGCCTTTCCTCATAACTGAAGTCCCTCTTCCCTGGTAACATCCTGGTTAACCTCCTCTGTACCATTTCTAAGGTCTTCATATCTTTTGTGAAGTGTGGGTCCCAGAATTGTCCAGAATACTCCAGCTGAAGGCCATGATTTATAAGGAACTTCATAACGCTGCAGTTCTAGCAGTGCAACAGCGGCACAGAATATTTATCCTTTAACCTTAAAATGCCCATTTCTATCCTGTAAATAAGGAATTTGTATCTTGGGGACTATATAGCCACTAATTATTCAGCAAACAATTTAAAGTAAATAACAAAAAAATCTATCTCCATTCTTCCAAGATTCACTGGGGATAATTATCTTCTTCACCTTTTGGGCAGTGGGCTAGATTGTCTTCCCATTATAGAAACCACCTCCATTCATGTCCATTGAAATGAAAATTGGGTAGTTTTTATAACAGCTGGGTGATTTGACCCTCTGGTTTACCACCCAAGCAGTGAATCGTCCCATTGAGCAACATCGGGAAAGGCCCAAGGTTTCCAGACTTCCAGTTTATGTTGAATTAGCTGAGTTCAAACGTCATGGAATCACAGAATGACAAAATTATTACAGCGCAGAAGGAGGCCATTTGGCCCATCATGTTTGCAACAGCTCTCCGAATGAGCAATTCACTTAGTGCCATTTCCCACCTTCTCCCCATGACCCTGCACATTCTTCCTTTTCCATATAACAGTCTAATTCCCTTTTTGAATGCTTCAATCGAACCTGCCTCCACCCCACTCTCAGACAGTGCATTCCAGACCTTAACCACCCACTGCGTAAAAAAAGTTTTTCCTCATGTCACTTTTGCTTCTTTTACCAATTACTTTAAATCTGTGCCCTCTTATTCTCGATCTTTTCACAGGTGGGAACCGTTTCTCCCTATCTACTTTGTCCAGACCTCTCATGATTTTGAACACTTTTATTGAATTTCCTCTCACCCTTCTTTTCTCCAAGGAAAACAGTCCTAACTTCTCCAATCTATCTTCATAACTGAAGTTCCTCATCCCTGGAACCATCCATGTGAATCTTTTCTGTACTCTCTCCAGTGCCCTCACATCCTTCCTAAAGTGCGGCGCCCAGAACTGGATGCAGTACTTCAGATGAGGCCGAACTAGTGTCTTATACAAGTTTAACATAATCTCCTTGCTCTTGTACTCTATGCCCCTAGTAATAAAGTCCAGGATATTGTATGCTTTATTAACCACTCTCACAACCTGTCCTGCCACCTTCAAGACGTATGCACATATACACCGAGGTCCCTCCGCTCCTGCACCCCCTTTAGAAATTTACCCTTTATTTTATATTGTCTTTATATTGTATTTCTTCCTACCAAAATGAATCACATCACATTTCTCTGCATTGAACTTCATCTGTCACCTGTCCGTCGATTCCACCAACTTGTCTATATCCTTTTGAAGTTCTACACTATCCTCCTCACAGTTCACAATGCCCCCAAGTTTTGTGTCATCTGAAAACTTTGAAATTGTGCCGTATATACCAAGGTCTAGGTCATTAATATATATCAGGAAAAGCAAGCGTCCCAACACTGACCCATGGGGAACTCCACTACAAACCTTCCTCCAGCCCGAAAAACATCCATTAACCACTACTCTTTGTTTCCTGTCACTCAGCCAATTCTGTATCCATGTCACTACTGTCACATTTATTCCATGAACTATAAGTTTGCTCACAAGTCTATTATGTACCACTGTATCAAATGCCTTTGGAAGTCCATGTATGCCACATCAACTGCATTGCCCTCATCAACCCTCTCTGTTACCTCATCAAAAAACGCCAGCAAGTTAGTTAAACACCATTTTCCTTTGACAAATCCATGCTGGCTTTCCTTAATCACCCCGCATTTGTCCATGTGACTATTCATTTTGTCCCATATTATTCTTTCCAGAAGTTTCCCGGCCACCGAAGTTAAACTGACTGGCCTGTAGTTGCTGGGCTTAACTTTACACCCTTTTTTGAACAAGAGCTTGCAATTCTCCATCCTCTGGCACCACCCCCAAGTCTAAGGAAGACTGAAAAATTTTGGCCAGTGCCTCTGCAATTTCCACTCTCACTTCCCTCAGTATCCTTGGATGCATCTCATCTGGTTCTGGTGTCTTATCTATGTAAGTACAGACAGCCTATCCAATACCACCTCCTTATCAGTTTTAAATCCCTCTAGTGTCTGAATTACCTCCTCTTTCACCATTGCCTGGATTGCATCTTCTTCCTTGGTAAAGACAAATGCAAAGTATTCATTTAATACTTCACCTATGCTCTCTGCCTCTCTGCGCACATTCCCTTTTTGGTCCCTAATCGACCCCACTCCTCCTTTTACCACCTTTTTACAATTTATATTCCTATAGAAAACTTTGGGATTCTCTTTATTGTTAGCTGCCAGTCTCTTTTCATGTATTCTCTTAGCTTCTCTTATTTGCTTTTTCACTTCCTCTCTGAACTTTCTTCAGCCTGGTTCTCAATTATATTTTCTACCTAGCATCTATCATAAGCACACTTTTTCTTCTTTATCTTAATCTCTACCTCTTTTGTCATTCAGGGAGCTCGGGATTTGTTTACCCTACATTTCCCCTTCGAGAGAACATATCTTGACTATACCTGAAGTATCTCTTCTTTGAAGGTAGCCCATTGTTCAGCTACCATTTTTCCTGCCAGCCTTTGACTCCAATTTATTCATCCCAGATCTGTTCTTACCCCACTGAAGTTGGCTTTCCCCCAGTTAATTATTCTTACTCTGGATTGTTCTTTGTCCTTTTCCATAGTCAGCCTAAACCTTATGATGCAATATCACTACCCCCAATGTTTTCCTACTGACCCTTGATCCACTTGGCCCACCTCATTCCAAGAACCAGATCCAGCAGTACCTCCTTTCCCGTTGGACTAGAAATGTAACTGCTGTAGAAAATTTTCCTGAACACCCTCTAGGAGCTCTTGCCCCTCACTGCCCTTTACACAACTACTATCCCAGTCTATGTTTGGATAATTAAAGTCCCCCATTATAACTACCCTATAATTTCTGTCCAACATGGAGAGAATGCAGGCATTGCAAGTGGTCTCAACATTCCAAAACAAACGAGAGGAAAATTTAGGAAGGCTGCTGATTGTTTTCCACTGATCTCAGCCGGCAATGAGCATGTATTGGTGAATCGTTCATCAGTTCTCACTCTGCAGGTTTGCCCATGAACAGTGGCCACTTGTAAGATCCACCATCATACATAGACCTGTATTCTAACATAAGGAGAAAAGGAAAGGTTAAATTTCCAAAAAGAAAAGAGGGGTAGATTCTTTTTTTTGACATGAAAGGAGAGGTAGTAATTCAACACTTGTAGGACACTACTTATCACTTTGTTCCTGCCATATTAGGTCCACCATGATTTTGGAACATACTGAGAAATAGGTGAGCAGTATTCCCACACAAAGTAAATTGGGATTCTATACTGCATATAGGACCATGAAGTACCAATCCAGTGGTACCGGACACACAGCGACCTAAGTAGTTATCCTAAAAGGGACCATGGCAGGATGCTGCAGAAATGCCAAAGATAGTTGTGCTATTGATTTTTCTAGGGCCTGAAAGGCACGAGTACTCTTCCTGGCCCCATCAGACAAAACCTTCCCATCCACTGTCAGTTGCTCAGAGGGATCTCCTTCCTCTCTTGTAAAGCTTTACTTCCAGTTCAGCTCTGTAGAGGAACCAGCATGTTTCCCACTTCACTGCCAATTGGCAAGCTGCCTATCAATACTTGTGCATTGGCAGCTCACCAAAAGTATCATAATGAGACTTGGCCATGAAAATGACTCCGGCATCTTGCTGGCAGTGATCAGGTGGAAGATGCAACTGCTTCATCCACCGCCCACTAGATGTGCATCTAAACCGAAAGTCGCTACCAAGATCTCTCCAGTGACAACAGCTGCAACAACCAACATTGCAGTTTTGTCATATCTAATGGTACTGACATATAGTATAAGCAAAAAATGCAGCATAAGTCCACTGGATACTGCATCTCCAATGTGCACGTCTTACATCATAACTATTGTGATGCATCACTCCTCATTATTTCGTCAAATACAACAAGGTAAATCTTTTGAAGTGAGGCCTCTAGCAGAGTGTTGCAAAATTTACTGTAAAATGGGTATTCAGCAGATCCCTGACAAGCGACCTTTATTTATGGAAATGCAAGTTAAGAGAGTTCCAAGTGCATTACTCAAACAAGTTTTCCACTGGTAAATCACCACATCCAGAGAGGGAAAATGATATTCAAATGTCACATAGCTGGATTACTATCAAACACTACAATTCAACAGAAATATTTACACATAAAATTGTATACAAACTAATTAAAGACATGTCAGTCATTTTCTAAGAGTTTAGAGAATAATAGTGGCTCTATCCAGTGTTTTGACATAGAGAATACACCATGGCTTTATGACCCAGAGCATCAAGATATGCTTGAGATCCCAAAACACTATACATTGCAGTAATGTACTAATAACTTGTAATTCTATTTTAAGTGGACTTAATCAAAATTTTAAGTGGACTTACATTTGTAAGACATTGACATATTGGACCATAGCATGTTAGAATATTCTGTTATGGATAAGGCAGTCATAGGTTGTGGGGGCATCAAGCCCAAACCTATTCTCCACTGTCACAGGTCATGGAATAACAATCAGAAACAGAAACCGGAGCCAATTCTCCCCTCCCAGATCATGTAGCTGTAAGACCAATTGTAACATCCCTATTACCACCCTGTTTGAGATAATCCAACCTCTTGGGACCTTCTTGATCTGTAGATTTCAGTTAATCATGTCTTAACCAGCTGAATCATAGAGGGAACCACTTCCAGTTTTTTAAAAAGAAATATTAACTGGTTTTGCAAGGAATGTGCTCTCCATATCCACCAATATATTCTCCCATTCTCCAGTCTAACTTCAAAATTGTATTTTTTTTTTATTCCATGCTCATAAACGAATTAAATTGCTTGCTTGCACTTGTGTCATCCACATCTCTCACATTTTAAAGCCGTGGGATCAGGTCTGTTTTCAATTTCTTTTCTGCAATGAAATTAAACCCAGTCTTTCTGTAGGACGGAATTGTTTCTGCCCTGACCTGCAGATAAATTGGTCCACTCCCACACATTTGGCTATTTATGAACTGACAAAGCTGATGCAGTGAAGGAAAGCAAATTGGATGTGAATCATGATTTCATTCAGTGTTTGTTGATAATTTCTGATGCAATAACTAAGGAGTAGCATTACCAATGATTGTTGAGATCACTGTGTTAAATAATGCCTTTCCAACTAGATACAGGAGAATGGAAAACAATGGGAGCTGACACAAAGAGAAAAGAGAAAAAAAGACAATAAAAATGATTGTTCCTTCCTTCCATTTGTAATAACAGCAATTTACAATAATATTAATGTCAATACCATTTTGAATGACTGCACAAAGACCAATAATTGGAGAAGTACTCCAAGTACTTCATGTGTCATCCCTGAGAGATGAGTTTATGCTGGTTGAATGAACAAGATAGTTCAGTTGGTTCCAGAGGAAACTGAACCACATGCATCAAATCTAAGCAAGTAAAGTGCACAATCTGATCATTGGATAATCTCACCAATAAAGAAAAGTCACATAAATTGACATTTTTGAAGAAATAATTAACCCCGAGCCCAGATGTGAAGCAGACTATTTAGCAATTCCATTCAGAAGTGCGATGTGTGCATGTTAATGATCTGAACTGCTAATGGATTCCTTCAGCTCACTGCCGTAATAAAGTGTTGGCTCAGTTCCCAGTTTCCATTTTGCCATTACAGATAAACAGTCGACTCAAAATCGATGCAGCAAATCAGAGTTCACCCCATTTATACTTTCTCAAACACATTATACTAATGTGGAAGAGTTCAGGTTCAGGCATTTCTATATCCATTACATTCAGGTGCTTTCAAACAAGGCATCAAAGACAAAATGCCAAACAGTTACGAATAGTAACTCAAAATAAGGATTGCCATAAAGAAGCAGGACAAGAAAATCTGACCCGTGTTCTCATGAACGATTTAGACTGCCAGCTACAGCTACAGTTCATTAATTTAAAGGAACAAAATGTGCTACTATTTGGTGAATATTCGACAGTGGCTGATGCACCCTTCACTTCAAGTTACATTTAGGCATTTTATGCAGAATTCTAAAAATAATGGCTTAGTTGAAATTCATTTTCTGCTTGAAAAGATGATTTGAGCTAAATGTTATTAGTCATTTGCCACCATTATATTAGTGCTATAACATGTTAGGCATTAATTTATCGGGCATGCATAAAAAAATCCCTTATTTTGTTTATTGACATTGGTGTTTATGTAAGATTTTTGTTACCATAGAAACATAGAAAAAAGGAGCAGGAGTAGGCCATTTGGCCCTTCGAGCATGCTGCGCCTTTCATTGTGATCATGGCTGATCATCCAACTCAGTAGCCTGTTCCAGTTTTCCCCCCATTTCCTTTGATCCCTTTAGACCCAAGAGCTATATCTAACTCCTTTTTGAAAACATACAATGTTTTGGCCTCAACTGCTTTCTGTGGTAACGAATTCCACAGGCTCACCACTCTCTGGGTGAAGAAATTTCTCCTCATCTCAGTCCTGAAAGATTTACCCCGTATCCTTAGACTATTACCCCTGGTTCTGAACTCCCCCACCATTGGTAACATCCTTCCTGCATCTACCCTGTCAAGTTCTTTTAGAATTTTCTAGGTTTCTATGAGATCCCGCCTCACTCTTCTGAACTCCAGCGAATATAATCCTAACCGACTCAATCTCTCCTCATACGTCAGTCCCACCATCCCAGGAATCAGTCTGGTAAACCTTTGCTGCACTCCCTCTATAGCAAGAACATCCTTCCTCAGATAAGGAGACCGAAACTGTACACAATATTCCAGGTGTGGCCTCACCAAGGCCCTGTATAATTGCAGCAAGACATCCCTGCTCCTGTACTTAAATTCTCTCACTATGAAGGCCAACATACCATTTGCCTTTTTTACCGCCTGTTGCACCTGCATGCTTACCTTCAGCAACTGGTGTACGAGAACACCCAGGTCTCGCTGCATATTCCCCTCTCTCAGTTTATAGCCATTCAGATAATAATCTTTTTCCTGTTTTTGCTACCAAAGTGGATAACCTCACATTTATCTACATTATACTGCATCAGCCATGCATTAGCCCACTCACTCAACTTGTCCAAATCACCTTGAAGCCTCTCTGCATCCTCCTCACAACTCACCCTCCAACCTAGTTTTGTGTCATTTGCAAATTTGGAGATATTACATTTAGTTCCCTGATCTAAATCATTAATATATATTGTGAATAGCTGGGGTCCTAGCACCGATCCCTGCGGTACCCCACTAGTCTCTGCCTGCCATTAGGAAAAAGACCCATTTATCCCTACTCTTTGTTTCCTGTCCGCCAACCAATTTTTTATCCATCACAATACACTACCCCAATCCCATGCGCTTTAATTTTACATGCTAATCTCTTATGTGGGACTTTGTTGAAAGCCTTCTGAAAGTCCAAATAAACCACATCCACTGCTCTTCCTCATCAACTCGACTAGTTACATCCTCGAAGAATTCTAGTAGATTTGTCAAGCATGATTTCCGTTTCGTAAATCCATGCTGACCTTGCCGATTCTACCACTGTTCTCTATGTGCTCTGCCAATAAATCTTTGATAACAGACTCTAGAATTTTCCCCACTACCGACGTCAGGCTGACTGGTCTATAATTCCCTGCTTTCTCTCTACCTCCCTTTTTAAATGGTGGGGTTACATTAGCTACCGTCCAATCTGTAGGAACTGTTCCAGAGACTATAGAATCTTGGAAGATGACCACCATTGCATCCACTTTTTCTCGGGCCACTTCCTTAAGTACTCTGGAATGCATACCATCAGGCCCTGGGGATTTATCGGCCTTCAAACCCATCAATTTCCCCAACACCATTTCTCTAGCAATACTGGTTTCTTTCAGTTCCTTTCTCTAACTAAACCCTGTGTTCCCCAACATTTCTGGTATGATAATTGTGTCCTCTTTTGTGAAGACAGAACCAAAGTATGCATTTAGTTGGTCAGCCATTTCTTTGTTTCCCATAATAAATTCCCCTGTTTCTGACTGTAAGGGACCTACATTTGTCTTCACCAATCTTTTTCTCTTCACAGACCTATGGAAACTTTTACAGTCAGTTTTTATGTTCCCCGCAAGATAGCTCTCATACTCTATTTTCCCCTTAATCAATCCCTTGGTCCTCCTTTGCTGAATTCTAAACTGCTCCCAATCCTCAGGTCTGTTGTTTTTCCTGGCAAATTTATATGCCTCTTCCTTGCATCTAATGCTATCTCTTATTTCCCTTTTAAGCCATGGTTTGGCTACCTTTCCCACTTTTGAGGCTTCAGAACTACCAGCCCTCTGATTGGGCCGGCAGGATCAGGAACCCCGCTTTCCTTAATTGGATGGCATGGCCACAGACACCCAGTTAGGAGGCTGCCTCTTGTAATATTGCTAAGCAGGTCTCTCTGCCGGCAAGTGCTAGTTTAGGACTCGTTTTTTACCCCGTCGTCAGGATCCTGATGTTCCCTCATAAAATTTAGCCCAATGTTACCATCACAAAAAATTTGTTAATTTTTATGAAGGTGCAGCAGCCTTTTTGGAGGCAGCAAAGGCACTATTCTTGATAAAAATCTGTGTTGGAGGAAATTGTGTGGCTCAGTGAGTTTAGTTTAGTTTGGAGATACAGCACTGAAACAGGCCCTTTGGCCCACCGAGTCTGTGCTGACCATCAACCACCCATTTATACTAATCCTACACTAATCCCATATTCCTACCATATCCCTACCACCTACCCATACTAGGGGCAATTTATAATGGCTAATTAACCTATCAACCTGCAAGTCTTTGGCATGTGGGAGGAAACCCACGCAGACACAGGGAGAACTTGCAAACTCCACACAGGCAGTACCCAGAATTGAACCCGGGTCGCTGGAGCTGTGAGGCTGCGGTGCTAACCACTGCGCCACTGTGCCACCCACTGGAATTTTCATATCTGGAACCTGGGTTTATATCCAGCCTGGTTGTTCTGATCAACATCTTGTCAGTCTGCTAGCTGGATGGGTCCTTTGTGAAATGAGCTTGAGCAGTTTCAATCCAGGTCTTCGCAGACAACAGCCTACAATACAAAAGATTTTGCAATCTCACTCGGAAAGGCCACAGGATGGCTGGTGTGAGAAATGGTAAAAAATGTCACACTGATGCAGCAAGTAGTACTCTTCTGAGTTAAGAGCTAAGGCATGTTGTTGGGGCAGAGTTGAGTGCCTTAGTTTGCACTATACCTGACCTGGAAGTAATTAATGCTGACACTAGATGCCTGACATGGGAACAGTTCCATTCCTAACACAAACATCCCTCACCATGATGAGCACAAAATGCATTAAAAAAATCAAAATGGCTTAGATATTCGATGGCACCACACTAGTTTTTGTGAAACATAGGAGCAGGAGTAGGCCATTCAGCCCCTCAAGCCTGTTCTACCATTTATAGAGATCATGGCTGACCTGTATCTTAACTCCATCCACCTGAATTGGTTCCATATCCTTTTATACTCTGGTCTATCAAAAATCTTCACTCTCCAATTTTAAATTATTAATTGAGCTATTATCTACTGCTTTTTTTTGGGAATGGGTCCACACTTACACCCCTTTGTCATGAAAAAAATGTTTCCTAAGCTCTCTCCTGATTTTAAGGATATGTCCCCTGGTCCTAGACTCCCCCATCAATGGAAAAAATTTCTCGATATCTACCCTATCTGCTTCTTTTAAAATTCTAAAAGCCTTCATCAAATCCCACCATAAAGTTCTATATTCAAGGGAATACAAGCCCAGTTTATATAATTTTACTTCATAATCTAACCTTGTAGCCCTGGTGAACCTGTGCTTCACCACTTCCAAGGTCAATATATCCTTTCTGAGAAACCATGCCCAGAACTGTAGACAGTACTCCAGATGTGGTCTAACCAGGGATTAGTATAACCGCAGCAAAACTTCCTCCCTTTTATATTTTAGCCCTCGAGATATAAAGGCTAACATTCCATTATCCTTTGTGATTAATTTTTTGTATCTGACTACAACATTTTAGTGAGCTGTGTACATGGACCTAAATCTCTTCAGACCTCCATTGTTCCAGCTTTTAACCATTTAAATGGGCACCTAAGCCTTCAATTTGGCAGGAATTATGAGCTGGACATGCATCGCCCACCAAATTGGTATAGGCAAAATAATAGGCATCCAGGGGCCCACACCAGAAACAGGCATTACAGCCTATGCATACACAAATAAGGGGGTGTATTCAGGAAAACCAGGTCTATATGAGCCCTAACCAGCGGTCCTTAAGGGACCACTGCAGGCCACCACCAAAAAGGTAAGTTTTTAAAAAATACTTATCTGAATGTGGAGCTAAGAGGTTTAGGAGTGCTACTCCCATCTCGCAGATTGTTGCTTGCCCTTCATCCTCCCACTTGCTTCATCTTCCTTGCAAGTTGTCTTTCCTTTCCCTTTAGGCACTTACCTGAGGCAGGTGCCAGTGACGCCAGCAGATTATTTTGTTGTGGATGCCATCACAGCTAAATCCAATCTTTGAGTTCAGCTACCATTCACATGGGCACTTTGCAACAGGAGCTATTATTAGCAGTAAGGAGTAGGAACCTTGCCCTATTTCTCCTCAGCCTTCCTAATTTAGCAGTACTGAGATCAATTCCAGGCCCCATAAATGCTGCTTTAGTTGAGGTAATCAAACTATACAAATCCCAAAAATTAAATCTGAAACCTTTCTTGTCAATATGGTTCAGTGCATTCATCCAAGCCACTGAAGGCAATAGTGTCCTTAGTACTTAGTTCAAAGACTTGGGAGTGTTTATGGATTTATGACAGTGTGAGCATCTAAGTAACACTTGCTTTGTCTTCTTTGAAAGGGTAAAGGCAAATTGAGGACCTACTGGCTGCTTGGAGAGAAAAAAGATGTTCCCGACATCGAACATGGGCATTTGGTGTGAATTGCTTGTGCACTATTATACTGCAGAGCAGTGGTTGTTCAAACTGTAGTTTATTTGTTACCAAAACAAATTTTGGCTATACTAATTTCTGGAGAACAGATCTTATAGAAAATATCTGTAGCCTAGATGTATTCCGGGTATATTTTATACCTGAACAAAGCTGCAAAACAAGTCATTTTTATTAAGATCTTTTTTCTTCTTAGCTGAATACTTTTCAACAATAAACCCTTATTTTTTGTGCTTTCTATATTAAGATTTATATAATGTGTTTGAGAAGATATGTAAATATAATATTTTCCCCATTTACAAGCTGTATATACTGTGTATCTAAGATATTGCTAAATATTTTGTTCAAATAAACTTGATAAAACCTGTTTGTTATTTCAGTAAATGCTCAGCATATTGAGAGATGACCATGTGTGCAAAATACTGAGTTAGGATTTAAGATACATTTTCAGGACCGTAAGATATTTTGGGGAAATGGAAAAAGGCCAATTGGTTCAACTAGCCTGTCCCTTTTTTGGCTGATCTCAACCCCAACTTCTCACCTTCTAAATCACTCGAGGGAGAACACATGTTGTTGACTTGTTAAATGTCTGCTGCAATGGTATTCCCTGATCTATTGCTCTAACAATGCTGCTGATACTGTACCACTACTGATTCAGTACCAGTGCTGTAATATTCAAGATAGTAATTGATATGACAAGTATCACAAATAATCACTGTAACTGGCTGAACACTGTAGGCCAGTATCCCATGACCAGCCAATCCCCTACTATCTTTACTATGTTTTACTAGCAATGCCATTTCATTCTTAAAAGCATTTGTTTATATTTTTCTGAAATAAAACTTGTTCAATTTCAAGTAAAATAGTTTAAACAATATTGAAATTTAAAGAAAGTAGATGGAATCAGAGCTGAATCCCTCTGACTCATCTTGGATATTGTTCCCATCTTACCTATTAAAGCTAATCATTGTGCAAAGCAACAATTTGCATTTATATATTTAATATAGAAGAATGTTCATGGGACTTCTCAGAAGTGGGATCAGACCAAAAAAAAAAGGAAATTGAGGCAAAGAAAGAGATATGAAGAAGGGTAACGAAAAGCTTGGTCAAAATGATAAGTTTTAAGGATGAGCTTAAAGGAGGAGAGGGAGGTGAGAAGGGGAGGATTTAATGGAGGGACTTCCAGAACATGGGGCCTAGATGACTAAAGGCACTCTCCATGGTGAGATAAAGGGAGGGAGGAATGTATAAGAGGCCAAATTCAAAGGAAAGGAGAGTTATGATATCATCCAATTCTGCCCTTGTCTTAACTCATCTGAAACCCTTATCCATGCCTTTGTTACCTCTAGAGTTGATTATTCCAACACACTCTTGACTGGACTCCCATCTACTACCTTCCATAAGCTTATCTAAAACTCAGCTGCCCACACCAACTTGCGCCAAATCCCATTCACCTATCACCTTTGTGCTTGCTGACCTACATTGGCTCCTGGTTAAGCATCACCTTGAGTTTAAAATTCTCATCCTTGTCTCCAAATCACTCCATGGCCTTGCCCTTCCCTATCACTGTAATTTTCTCCAGTCCCACAGCCCTTCGAGAGATCTGTGCTCCTCCAATTTTGGCCTCTTCAGCATCTCCAATTTTAATCAGTCCACCATTGTCAGCCATGTCTTCAGCTGTCTAGGCCCTAAGCTTTGGGATTCCCTCCCTAAACCTCTCTACCTCCCTTTCCTTCTTTAAGACCCTCCTTAAAACCTATCTCTTTGACCAGCTTTTGGCCATTTGCCCTAATATCTCCTTATGTGGCTCAGTGTCAAATTTTGTTTGATAACCCTCCTAAGAAGTGCCTTGGGATGCTTTGTTATGTTAAAGTTGCAATATAAATGCAAATTGTTGTTATTGTCACCTGGCTGGAGGACATTACAGAGATAGGGTCAAGGCCAGCAGGGATTTTTAAATGAAATTGAAAATTTTAATTTGGAAACTTTGGAAAACCAGGACTCATTGTAGGTCTGCAAGGACAGGAGTGATGGGTCATTGGGACATATTGCAGGATAGGATATGGGCAACAGAGTTTTATATGAGTCGAAGCTTACAGAGAATGAAGTAAGCCTGAACAGAAGAACACTGGAATAGTTGAGTCTGGAATTGGCATAGGCAGAGATGAGAGTTTCAGCAGCAGATGAGATAAGCTGAGACAGAGATGGATAATGTCACAGAAGTGGATATAGGTGAAGGAGAAAATTCACATTTTAGAATTGAATAGGACATAAAGGCAGCAACTATTCTGGTTCTACCTGAGAATGTGGTTGAATGAAGTGGATGGACTTGGTAGGCAAGGATATGGAGTTTCCATGGCACCAAAGATGATGGTATTGATCTTTCTAATGTTTAATGGAAGAAATTGCAGCTCATCCAAAACTCGTTGCTGAACAAGCAGTCTGACAACGCCAACACAATGAAAGTGAGGGTAGAACTGGGTGTTGTCAGTATACGTGTGGAAGGTGACCTCATGTTTATTGATTATGTCCACAAAGGTCAGCAACTCTTTAATGCAATGTGACTGCCTTCATGAATTGCAAAGGCTTTCATTCTATGAAGTTACGACTGATGTATGATAACCAGTAGCATATCATGCCAACCTGTGCCCATATCCTTGGCAGCTACCCTTGATGCTTTTATATTGCAGTGATTCATCATATTTCTACAGTTTGCCCCTGCACCACAAGTTAATGATTGGAGATAAGAGTTATCTCTGCACAATTGGTTTAGAACTTTGCTTAAGAACCCATGGTTGGCTGAAGAAGACTGCAACAATCAGATCCATGGGTCAACTAGAGTCTTCATCAAACAGACTGTTGCAATTCTTAAGCAATAATATAGATGCCTGGACAAATCAGGAGGCATCTTGCAATACAGCCCGGAAAGAGTGTACCATTTGATTGCATTTGCAATATGATGCATAACTTTGCTCTGCAATGGGAGCAACACATGATGATACCAATAGAGGAGGCCTTGGGCCTTCAGGATGATGTGGGAGAGGACAGTTCAACTTCATCAATGACCTTCCCTCCATCATAAGGTAAGATGTGTGGATATTTGCTGATGATTGCACAGTGTTCAATACCAGTCAGATACTGAAACAGTCCATGGCTGGCATGTTATACCCCCAAAATGAGTGGGCTAGTGGCAGGGGGAGGGGGGGTGCCATTCCCGACCCCCTCTCCCCCCTGCTGCAATTTTACGCGGGGCAGCGACGACGAGAAACCGCCTGCCTGCCCCAGGCTAATCGAGGCCCTTACGTGGCCAATTAAGTGGCACTTAAGGGCCTCTGCCTGCCGCCATGGGTATTTTACCCTTGGGGGGGGGGGGTCAGGCAGCAGAAGCCTCAAAAACCCTGCCTGGTGCAACCAGGCGGCCTTCTTCCCAAAGCCCCAAACACACCCAATGCGCAACACTGCCACCCCCCGCACCTCACCGACTCCCCTTGCCTCACCGGGGCCTGACTGATTGTCCCCAATGAGGCCCTAAAAACAACTTATTTCCGGTGCTGTCCTTCATCTTGCTTGCAATGGCTGGGTGCAGTCCTAGCAGTGGCCACCACTCCTGGCGCTGCTGAGACTAAGAGCTGCCAGCCCGCTGATTGGCTGGCAGCTCCATTAGATGGGACTTTCTACCTCAAGGAGCTGGAAGTCCCGCCAAGGCCATTTAAAGGCCTGAGCAGTGAAAAATCCTGGTCTGGATCCCCAGCCCCGGCGGAGGCGGGCTCACCACCAACTTTTCAGCCAGTGGACGGGGCCTCCCGCCCAATGAAAATTTCCGGCCCATGTCCATATGCGCCAAGACTTGGGCAACATTCAGTCTTGGGCTGATAACTGGCAAGTAACATTCAAAGAACAAAGAACAGTACAGCACAGGAACAGGCGATTCGGCCCTCCAAGCCTGCGCCAATCTTGATGCCTGTCTAAATTAAAACCTCCTGCACTTCTGGGGTCCATATCCCTCTATTCCCATCCTATTCATGTATTTGTCAAGATGCCTCTTAAACGTCGCTATCATACCTGCTTACACTACCTCCCCGGCAGCAAGTTCCAGGCACTCACCACCCTCTGTGTAAAGAACTTGCCTCGCACATCCTCTCTAAACTTTGCCCCTGGCAGCTTAAACCTATGTCCCCTAGTAACTGACTCTTCCACCCTGGGAAAAAGCTTCTGGCTATCCACTCTGTCCGTGCTACTCATAACTTTGTAAACCTCTATCATGTCGTCCCTCCACCTCCGTCGTTCCAGTGAAAACAATCCGAGATTATCCAAACTCTCCTCATAGCTAATGCCCTCCAGACCAGGCAACATCCTGGTAAACCTCTTCTGTACCCTCTCCAAAGCCTCCACGTTCTTCTGGTAGTGTGGCGACCAGAATTCGTGCCAGACAAGTGCCAGGAAATGACCATCTCCAACAAGAGAGAATCTAACCATCTCCCCTTGATGTTTAAAAGCATTAGCATCGCTGAATATCCTACCATCAACACACTGGGGCTTACCATTGACCAGAAACTTAACTTGACAAGCCATATACATACTGTGGCTGCCAAGAGCAGGTCAGAGGCTTGGAATTCTATGGTGGGTAACTCACCTCCTGTCTCTCCAAAGCCTGTCCACCAACTACAAGGCACAAGTCAGGAGTGTGATGGAATAGTCTCCACTTGATTAGACGAGTGCAGCTCCAGCAACACTCAAGAAGCTTGACTCCATTGAGGACAAAGCAGCCCATTTGATCAGCACCCCATCCACCACCCGAAACATTCACTGCCTCCACCACTGGCGCACAGTGGCAGCAGTATGTACCATCTACAAGCAACTCACCAAGGCTCCTTCGACAGCACCTTCCAAACCTACGACCTCTACCACCTAGAAGGACAAGGACAGCATATGCATGGGAACACCACCACCCGCAAGTTCCCCTCCAAGTCACACACCATCCAGACTTGCTCTAGCACCATCCCTTCACTGTCGCTTGGTCAAAATCCTGGAATTCCCTCCCTAACAGCACAGTGGGAGTACCTACCCCACATAGACTGCAGCAGTTCAAGAAAGCGGCTCAGCATCACCTTCTCAAGGGCAATTAAGAATGGGCAATAATGCTGGCCTTGCCAGCAACACTCACACCCCAAGAACAAAAAATGAATTACTGATGGCATAGAGGATGGCAATGAAGCAGAAGTCCAATGATTACTTGCAGCCAAAGCTGTTTGGCAACAACGTATTGAAGAGAACTTCAGTTGAACAATCTGTGCTCTCCTACATTAACAGTTGCGTTTAACATATTTCCCAATCCTTGTACCCTACCATCAACAGTGTCCATGGGCAATGACTTCCAAGCATATCTTGCCCAAGAACTCATTGTTCATATATAAGCTTAGCCTCAGTGTTAGCAAGCTATGTAGCACATCACAGCGGAGCTAAGTAAATCCTATCCACGGCTAATGCCTAAATATGCACTTGCAGCACTAATCAATAGGCATGCCAGAATTTAAAACTCTGGTTGATTTTGTTTTTTTTATTTTTCTTAACCTAGAGGAGCAATCTCCAGCTCGGACATATCTACTGCAACCACAGCTAAGGAACTAATTATCATTAAAATAAAAGCAAAATACCGTGGATGCTGGAAATCTGAAATAAAAACAGAAAGTGCTGGAAATACTCAGCAGTTCGGGGAGCATCTGTAGAGAGAGAAACAGAGTGCACGTTTCAGGTCTGTAACCTTTTATCCGAACAGGACTTTGCTCGTTCTGATGAAGGGTCACAGAACTGAAACGTTAACTCTGTTTCTCTCTCCACAAATGCTGTCAGACCTGCTGTGTACTTCCAAGACTTTCTGTTTTTATTTATAACTAATTATCATTAATTTTTACCTCTGGCATGCACCAATAAACAAGAGATAAGGTCAACATCAGAGTGAGAAATCTCGTCTCTTTTCAAAACAAAATATAATACCAGTCCGAAGATCTTTCTTATCCTAAACTTTACACTTTGCACTTAACTATCAATCGTCACATGCTACTTTGAGCTTTTCTAATTTTTTCAATTATGCCACCAAGCTCAGTGATTTTGTGGTATTTGTAAAAGATGAACTTCTGAATGTCAGTTCAGTCATTTGTGATAACGATTAGCAATTACAGAAATAAAATATACCAAAATATATTTAACAATCAGAGGTCTTTATTGCAAGTTAGTACCATTGTATGATTTTTTTTCAAGTGTTCCATATATTAATCTGTGTTTGACATTCTACATCTTACTTGTCAAAAAATAACCTAAATGACATTCCTGAGTGAATTATTAGTCACAGTAACTTTTTGGAGTCTGTTGTGTTTAATTTTATTTTATGTTTCTCTTAATAACGTAATAAGTCAAAGCTCACTGGATTGCAGCAACACTGAAACACTATTTCCAAGTCACATTTGAAACAGGCTCCAGGACTACTTGAGAGTGTTACTTTGGAATTATTCAAAACACAACATTTTCACCAGGGTGTTGCCAATAACACAGAAGAAATAAAGACTTGAAGTACTGGCAAATGTGAGAACTATTTGAGCGATGTGGTTGCTAAGCATTAAGCACTTGGGTGAAGCTGAATTCCAAACTAATAAATAGTAGGAGAGAACAGACAGCCCTAGGAACCACAGAGTTACAATGAAAAAGAGAGTCGAAGGACGAGCCATCAACTACAACACAGAGAAACTATATCAAAACTGGTTAGCTATATAAAACACTAAAATAAGGGCAAAATACTGTGGATGCTGGAACTCTGAACTGAGAACAGAAAGTGCCGGAAATACTCAGCGGGTCTGACAGCATCTGTGTAGACAGAAACGGAATTAAAGCTTCAGATCTGGGTTCTGAAACGGTAACTCTGTTTCTCTCTACACAGATGCTGCCAGACCAGGCGACTGTTTCCGGCACTTTCTATTCTCATTTCAGTGATATAAAACACTTGCCTTGCCCCAGCTGGAGTATTGTTTCCAATTCTGGGAACCACACTGTAGGAAGGACATGATGGCTTTGGAGAGGATAGAGAAGAGATTTACCAGAATAGTTCCAGGGATGAGGGACTTCAGTTACACGGATAGACTGGAGAAGCTGGGATTCTTCTCCTTAGATCAGAGAAGGCTATGAGGCGATTAGATAGAGGTATTAAAAATTGTGATTGATTTAGAAAGGTTAAATAGGAAAACCTTTTCCGATGGTTGAAGGGTTGATAACTAAACGGCAAAGTTTAAAGGTGATTGGCAAAAGAACCAGAGGTGCTATGGTGAAAACCTTTTCTCAACTCAATGGGTCAAATGGCCTCCATCTGTGTTGTCGTCTTCCATGACTCCATGAAAGGATACAATTTGGACATGAACATAACTTCGAAGACCATATGCTGGTGACCTATTTAGAAGCACAGGCGGTCAGACTTTGTGAAGGCTTTGAAAGTATCTAAGGGAATGGCAGATGGCTCCATTGATTGATGCTTCGGTAATTGGGCACATGAATTTAAGATCAAGAAAAAAAGTTTGAAGATTTTACATCTATATATATATGTGCAAAGAGTTGTCAAGCATAGAGTGCCCTACTGGAAACAATGGTGGAAGCAAAATCCATAATAACTTTTAAAAGGAAAGCAAATAAATATTTGATAAATTTAAACCTTTGGGGAAAGGGCAGGGAAATGGGACTAAGTGAATACAGAGTCAACACAGGGGCAAATGTACTGTAAAGTCCTAATTCTATGATAAACCAAGATGTTCAAGAGCAGAGTTTGAGACATTCATAATCCAAGCATTAAGATCACCAGTTATACAGTCATGTCAACATTTAAAAATAGATTAGTTCGGTGGTGGAAGCAAAAGGAGAATAAAGTATCATCAGACACATGGGATTAGGTCAAATGCTTGTGTACAGGATAAATGCCAACGTAGACTGGTGGAAGCAAAACTCCAGTCTAGTACAGACATTTGCCTCATTGTAGTGCTCCTGCCATTCACACCTCCTCTGGGCACATATTTTGTCTCTTTACTTGTCCCATTACCACTCCCTTTTGGTCTGCCCCACCAAAATCTTTTGTCATTTAATGTCTCCCACCTTCCGTCCTATTACAGATCTTCCCTTTTGTTCAATTTTGACAAGTTGAGTGAGTGGGCTAATGCATGACAAATGACAAGTTGAGTGAGTGGGCTAATGCATGGCAGATGCAGTATAATGTGGATAAATGTAAGGTTATTCACTTTGGTACCAAAAACAGGAAGGCAGATTATTATCTGAATGGCTATAAACTGAGAGAGGGGAATATGCAGCGAGACCTGGGTGTTCTCGTACACCAGTTGCTGAAGGTAAGCATGCAGGTGCAACAGGCGGTAAAAAAGGCAAATGGTATGTTGGCCTTCATAGCGAGAGGATTCGAGTACAGAAGCAGGGATGTCTTGCTGCAATTATACAGGGCCTTGGTGAGGCCACACCTGGAATATTGCGTGCAGTTTTGGTCTCCTTATCTGAGGAAGGATGATCTTGCTATAGAGGGAGTGCAGTGAAGGTTTACCAGACTGATTCCTGGGCTGGCGGGACTGACATATGAGGAGAGATTGAGTCGGTTAGGATTATATTCGCTGGAGTTTAGAAGACTGAGGAGGGATCTCATAGAAACCTATAAAATTCCAACAGGACTTGACAGGGTAGATGCAGGAAGGATGTTCCCGATGGTGGGGGAGTCCAGAACCAGGGGTCATAGTCCAAGGATACGGGGTAAACCTTTCAGGACTGAGATGAGGAGAAATTTCTTCACCCAGAGAGTGGTGAGCCTGTGGAATTCGCTACCACAGAAAGCAGTTGAGGCCAAAACATTGCATGTTTTCAAAAAGGAGTTAGATATAGCTCTTGGGTCTAAAGGGATCAAAGGGTATGAGGCGAAAGCCGGAACAGGCTACTGAGTTGGATGATCAGCAATGATCATAATGAATGGCAGAGCAGGCTCAAAGGGCCAAATGGCCTACTCCTGCTCCTATTTTCCACGTTTCTATGTTCTATATCCACCCTCCCCCACTTGACCTACTTGAAACCTATTACATTTCTAATTTTAAAATAGAAAATGTTGGATATACTCTGCAGGTCTGGCAGCATCTCTGAAGAAAAAAAACAAAATGTTAACTTTGTTTCTCTCTCCACAGATGCTGCCAGACCTACTGAGTATTTCCAGCATTTTCTGTTTTTCTTTTAAATTTCCAGCATCTGCAGTATTTTGCTTTTTTAACATTCCTACCAGACTGGGCTTGCGGCAGGTGGTGAGAGAACGAACATGAGAAAAATTGACTTGACCTTGCCCTCACCAATCTACCTGTCTCAGATGCATCTATCCATGATAACATTGGTAGAAGTGACCACCGGAGTCCTTGTGGAAATGAAGTCCATGTTCACATTGAGGATACCCTGCATCATGTGTGGCACTACCACTGTACCAAATGGGATAGATTCAGAACAGATCTAGCAGCTCAAAACTGGACATCCATTGGACACTTTGGACCATCAGCAGCAGCAGAACTGTATTCCACCACAATCTGTAACCTCTTGGCCTGTCATAGCCCTCACTCTACCATTACCATCAAGTCAGGGCACCAAGCCTGATTCAATGAGCAGTGTAGAAGAGCATGCCATGAGTAGCACCAGGCACACCTAAAAAGAGATGCCAACCTGGTGAAGCTACAACACAGGACTACATGCATGCTGAACAGTGCATGCTAAGTAATCGCATAACCAATGGATTAGATCAAAGATCTGCATTCCTACCACATCCAGTTGTGAGTGGGAGGAGGAGGTTCCATGAACATTCCCATCCTCAATGATCTCAATGATGGTGGAGCCCAGCACATGAATTCAATAGATAAGACTGAAGATTGCGACCATTTTCAGCCAAAAGTGTTGAGAGGATAATCGAAATCCATCTCCTCTGAGGTCTTCACCATCACGGAAGCCAGTATTCAACCAATCCAATTCAATTCAATCCACGTGCAATCAAGAAAAAGCTGAGCACATTGGATACTGCAACTGCTATGGGCTCCGATGACATTGCAGCTGCAGTACTCAAGACTTGTGCTCCACAACTAGCTGCACTCCTAGCCAGCTTTTCCATCATAGCTACAACACTGGCATTCACCCGACAAGTGGAAAATTGCCCAGGTATGTCCTGTCCATAAATGCAGAACATATGCTATCTGGCCAATTACTAACCCATCAGTCCTTCCCAATCATTTGCAAAATGATGGAAGGTGTCATTGACAGTGCTATCAAGTGTCTCTTACTCAGCAACAACTTGCTCATAGATGCTCAATTTTGGTTCCAGAAGGGCCACTCAGTTCCAGACCTCATTACAGCCTTGACCCAGACATTGGCAGAAGATTTGAATTCGAGGGGTGAGATGAGAATGACTGCCCTTGACATCGTTTGGCCAAGTATGGCATCAAAATTAATGTCAATGGGAATCAGCAGAAAACTCTACACTGATTGAAGTCATACCTATGATACCAAGCACAAAGGAAGATGGTTGTGGTTTTTGGAGGCCAATCATCTCAGCTGTGGGACATCATTGCAGGAATTCCTCAGTCTAATGTCCTGGTCCAACCTCAGCTCTTCACTAATGACCTCCCCTCCATTCTAAGGTCAGAAGTGGGGATGTTTGCTGATGATTGCACAATGTTCAGTACCATTTGTGACTCCTCAGATACTGAAGCAGACCATGTCCAGATACAGCAAGACCTGGACAACGTTCAAGTGGCAGTAATATTCGCACTACACAAGTGCTAGGAAATGACTATCTTCAATAAAAGAGTGTCTAACCACCTCTTCTTGACATTCAATGTCATTATCATCATCAGATCTCCCACCATCAACATCATAGGGGTCATCATTGATCAGAAACATTACTGCACTGGCCATATAAATACTGGGGTTACAAGAATCTGGGAATTCTGCAGCAAGAGTCTCATCTCCTGATTCCCCAAAGCCTTTCCACCACCTCCAAAGCACAAGTCAGGAGTGTGATGGAATATTCTCCACATGCCTGGATGAGCTCAGTTCCAACAACACTCAAGAAGCTTGACACTATCTGTTACGACCAGGAGCAAAAGGTATCTAGGGGTCTGTTACTATCGTCACCTGGTCTTATTGTAACAGGGTTTAATTTTTAAACACACTGTGTTTTGAGCTCCCCCCCCCTTGTGAATCCTAGTTCACAACTTTCCAATTATAAGGCAAAGAAATGAGTACAAGCAGGCTTTCTGTGGTTTAAAGAAGATGACATTTTATTAAAACTTAAAACTTGAACTCTAATATGGTTCACGCCTATGGATATATGACACGCCCACACTAGCATGCACATGCAATATAAACATACAGATAGGGACAGAAAAGAGCAGAAGAAAAGATACGTAGAACAGTTTGAGGCAATATCTTGTTACTGTTTCTCGAGCTCGCTGTAATCCTTGATTGAAGATACAGTCTTGTGTTTCGTTGTGGCCCAGTAGTTTTCTTAAAACCTTGTTCACGTAGGAAACCGTTCCCTCTTTGAGTTTACATATCTTCAGAAGATACAGTTCCGTGGTAATGAGATGGAACAGGCAGACAGGAGAGGGGATGTTCTCAGTCCATGAGCACAAGGCATTCTCTTTGAGTTCAAATCCTTTGTTGGAAGTTCAAATTCAAAAACTCCAGCCAGCTAGTCATGTGACTAAAACTGGTTTGACCACTTCTGTGTATTGGGGAAACAACTACTGGTTCCCAATTTTTTCAACATTGTCTGGTATTATGCAAATGCCTTTCCAGTCAGGGCTTTCAATTTTAAGTTTTTGTTCATGTGTCGAAATAATGTGTGCCTTGTTCTTGGCAGGTGGGGGTTTGCCTGACACCATTCAAGACAAAACACCAATTTGATTGGCACCCCATTCAGCACCTTCAACATTCACTCTCTTCACCACCAATGCACAGTGACAGCAATGTGTACTTTCTACATGATGCACTGCATCAACTCACCAAGGCTCCTTTGACAGTGCCTTCTAAATCCGTGACTTCTACCACCCAGAAGGACAAGGGCAGCAGGTGCACGGGAACACCACCACCTGCAATTTCCCGCCCAGATCACAGAGCATCCTGACTTAGAAATATATCGCTGCTCCTTGGTCGTCGTTGAGTCAAAATCATGGCAATCCCTCCCTAATAGCACTGTGGGTGTACCTGCAGCTCACGGCCTGTAGCAATTCAAGAAGGCAGCTCACCACCCCCTCATCAAGGGCAATATATGCTGTCCTTGCCAGTAATGCCCACCTCCCATAAAGGAATAAAAAAATCTACTGGGGAGTGGGAATAGGCTTTGCCACACATCATAGGTTGGTTTGGTTCTCTTCTCTGAAGAGGTCATAGATGGTCGGATTATGAAGGACAAAGGCATCATGACAACTTCCTATGTTTTGGGCCTTGTCATACACTGGGAGCTAGATTCAATAGCCCCTGAAAACGGCCATGTGGATCCCGATGTGGGATTATCCTGTGTCCATTGCTTTCAATGCAGGCAGCACACCAGCATCACGCTGGCTGCTAATTTATATGATTACAGCATTCAGCCAGCACTGTTCACACTGTTGAATAGCTGCTTGCCGCAACAGGGGGCCCAAAATTGTAAGAGGCTAGCAACAGTTAAAGCTACCCTACACTATTTGAAACAAAAACAAGAAATGCTGGATTCACTCAGCAGGTCTGGCAGCATCTGTGGAAAGAGAAGCAGAGTTAACGTTTCGGGTCAGTGACCCTTCTTCGGAACTGACAAATATTAGAAAAGTCACAGATTATAAACAAGTGAGGTGGGGGTTGGGCAAGAGATAAAAGAGACAAACGAAAATCCCGTCGGAGAGAAGAGCAGAACTTCTTCAAGGTAGGCATTCCTGGAAGAGAACCAGCCTGCAGCTCTAAAAGGGAAAGTGCACTGTGCCTGGAACTTCTGGAAGTCATACTAAAATTGATTCTGACCTGGAAAAGACACAAGAATGGCACAACATGGAAGAGAGCAAGCTGCAAGATTTTTCCATTCTACACTGGAGGCCTTGGTCAAGCAAATGCAGAGGAGTAAAATGCGCTCAATTGACAGGGGACCAGGAGACCCCCCAGACAAATTCTAGGAGGCAGTGGGATCAGACAGCCATGGCAGTCAATGCCAGAGGTCAAGCAATGAGGACCTAGATGCAGTGTCGCAAAAGGTTCAATGAGCTCACACAAGTAGTCAAGGTGAATACATCTACAAATGACGGGCTGAATTTTGTTCAGCTCCTGACGTCAGACTCTGGGGGCGGAGGGGGGGGGGGGTGCGGTGGGGCAGTGGGGGGGGGGGGGGGGCGCAGAAGATTGCGCAGGCAGTGGCCCGCCACGGTGCCCGACACCAGGACTGCTGGGCCCGATCTTCCCGGCGGTGGCGAAGCTTCATGGCGGCCCCCCACCACTTGGCGACGGGACTTGGATTTCATTGTTTAAATAAACTCTATGCATACATTTAAATCCAATTCCCTGCAATCTTACCTTAGGTTCTGGATCTTTAGTGCAAAGTGCAGCACTCACACACCTTCACTTTCCCGTCCAGGGGTAGCTGGCGCCACCGAGGTGGGGGAGCGGCTATCAGAGCATTTTTAGTGTAGTGGGGCAGGGCTTGGGGGGGGGGAGGTGGAGGGGGATGTGGGCACAGTCAATGGTGTAATTTTAGCATGGTTGGGGGCAGGGGGCTAGAGGGGTGACCTCTTTACTTTGTGCAGTTTGTATGGGAGAAGGGGCTGACTGGGAGAATTGTAGAAAAGTCTACATCATACCAGTGGGAGTCATTCAAAGAGGAAATAGTGAGAGTTCAGAGCCAACATGTACCCATTAAGGTGAAGGGTAGGACCAACAAGTCCAGGGAACTCTGGATGTCAAGAGATATAGAGGATTGGATCAGGAAAAAAAAGAAGGCTCATGGCAGATTTAGAGCCCTGAAAGCTGCGGAGGCATAGAGGAGTATAGAAAGTGTAGGGGGAAACCTGAAAAAGTAATTAAGAGAGTGAAGAGTGGACATGAAAAAGCACTGGCGGGCAAGATTATGGAAAATCCTAAGGTGTTTTATAAGTACATTAAGGGCAAGAGGATAACTAGGAAAAGAGTAGGGCTGATTAGGGACCAAAGTGGCAATCTGTGTGTGGAGCCGGAGGACATGGGTGAGGTATTAAATGATTACTTTTCGTCTGTGTTCACTATGGAGAAGGACGTTGTAGGTGTGGGGGATTGTGATATACTTGAACATATTAGCATTGAAAGGGAGGAAGTATTATCTGTTTTAGTGGGATTAAAAGTGGATAAATCCCCAGGCCCAGCTGAGATGTATCCCAGGCTGTTATGTGAGGCAAGGGAGGAGATAGCAGGCGCTCTGACACAAGTTTTCAAATCCTCTCTGGCCACAGGAAAGGTACCAGAGGATTGGAGGACAGCGAATGTGGTACCATTATTCAAGAAGGGTAGCAGGGATAAACCAGGTAATTACAGGCCTATGAGTCTATCAGTGGTTGGGAAGCTATTGGAAAAATTTCTCAGTCAGCGTGGCTTTGTCAGGGGGAGATCGTGTCTGACTACCTTGATTGAATTTTTCGAGGCGGTGACTCGATGTGTCGATGAGGGTAAAGCAGTTGATGTAGTCTATATGGACTTCAGTAAGGCTTTTGATAAGGTCCCGCATGGGAGATTGGTTAAGAAGGTACCAGCCCATGGGATCCAGTTGTATAAAACGCTAGTTAGGCCACTGCTGGAGTACTGCGTACAGTTCTGGTCACCACACTAGAGGAAGGATGTGATTGCACTGGAGAGGGTGCAGAGGAGATTCACCAGGATGTTGCCTGGGCTGGAGCATTTCAGCAATGAGGAGACTGGATAGGCTAGGGTTGTTTTCCTGAGAGCAGAGGGGGTCCTGAATGAGGTATACAAAATTATGAGGGGCATTTATAGGATAGATAGGAAGAAACTTTTTCCCTTAGCGGAGGAATCAATAACCAGGGGGCATAGATTTAAGGTAAGGGGCAAGAGGTTTAGAGGGGATTTGAGGAAAAGTTTTTTCACCCAGAGGGTGGTTGGAATCTGGAACGTACTGCCTGAAGGGGTGGTAGAGGTAGGAACCCTCAGAACATTTAAGAAGTATTTAGATGTGCACTTGAAATGCCATAGCATACAAGGCTACGGGCCAATTGCTGTAAAATGGGATAAGAATAGATAGGTGCTTGATGGCCAGCATGGACACGATGGGCCAAAGGGCCTGTTTCTGTGCTGTATAACTCTATGACTCTATTAAGAGAAAAGCTAGGCTCCTGTCTGCTTTCATACTGTTAAATATTAACCACCTGGATGGTAAAGTGCTGCATACACTTCCAAATAAACCATCACAGAGCTCCTGTGTCTCTTTTTTCATTCATTCAGGGGTGTGGGTGTTGCTGGCAAGGTCAGCATCTGTTTCCCATGCCTAATTGCCCTTGAGAAAGTGGAGGTGAGCTGCTTTCTTGAAATATGGTAGTCCATGTGGTGTAGGTCCTTTCAGAGTGCTCCTATTTTAAAATTTCATTCATGGGATGTGGGCATCGCTGGCTAGGCCAGCATTTATTGCCCATCCCTAATTGCCCATGAGAAAGTGGAGGTGAGCTGCCTTTTTGAACCACTGCAGTCCATGTTACGTAGAGAGTAACCACAAATTTGACTCAGTGACAATAAAGGAATGGCCAAGGGAGGATAGTCATTGAGTCAAAGGGCTGAATTTAATGAACCCTCCAGGGAACTGCAGGGTGGTATGTGGTCCATAAAATTATGATGGAAGGTGGTGGTGGGGATGGAGGGGGGAGGGGCGGTGTTGCGTGCCAGTCATCTTCCCAACGCCTTCGAATTTAGTCCGATGCAGCGAATGTCAAGGACATCCTTCCTGCCCAGAGGTCAATGGCCACTTAAGGGCCTTTTCCCGCTGATGCTGACATTTTAGCAGCAGAGGGGTCCCTATGCCACATGTGGGGGCCTCCCAGTATCTCCAGGTGGCCTCCTTGTTGGCTAGTTGGTGAAGGGAGCCCTTCTCCGTGTGCAATCTGTGGCCAAAGGAGGACACCTGCCGGCATAGGCCACCCCTGTGTCACCATTCACCCCTGCTCTCAGCAAACTACCCTGCCCACCTACCCCTTGACGGGACTTGCCTGACTGGCCCCAGCAAGCCCGCACCCACTTTCCTGCAGTCCGGAGCTCCATGGTTGCTCTTGGTCCGGTGACTACTGCAGTTTCAGCAGTGACCACTGCCCCCAGTGGCACTACTAGGATTGCTGATCAGCCAGCCCTCTGACTGGCCGGAGGCTTTTGGAGGCACCATCCCTATCCTGAAAGGGACGGGGACTCCAGCGCTGTGCAGTTAATTGCCTGAGTGCCGTGAAATGCAGCTGGAGGTCCCCCAAAAGGCCTAAGCAGGGTTCCTCTTGTCTTTTTGGCCCAGGTTCAGGACTGCTGCTGGCTGCATAAAATCCAACCTATAGAGTCATAGAGTTATTAAGGTACAGAAGGACGCCATTCAGCCCATTGAGCCTATGGTGGCTCCCTGTAGAGCAATCCAGTAGGTCCTATTGCCTACTCAAGCCCTAAAGCCCTGTAAATTTATTTCTCTCAAGCCCCATCCAATTTCCTTTTGAAATCATTGATTATCTCTGCTTCCACCACCCTTGTAGGCAACAAGTTCCAAGTCATTACCACCCATTGTGTAAAAAAAGTTCTTCTTAACATCCTCACTGTATCTCTTGCCCAACACCTTAAATCTGTGTCCCCTGGTCTTTCTACCATCCGTTATCTAAATCTGTCATAAACTTGTATACCTTTACTAGATCTCCCCACAACCTCCTTTTCTTCAAGGAAAACAACCCCATCCCTGGAGCTATTCTGCTAAATCTCCTCTGCACCCTCTCAAGGACCCCCATATCCTTCCTAAAGTGTGGTGACCAGACCTGGATGCAATACTCTAATTGTGGCCTAACCAGAAATTTATAAAGGTTCAACAGAACTTCTCTGCTTTTGTACTCAATACCTCGATCTATGAAGCCCAGGAACCCATATGCTTTGCTAACTATTCTCTCAATATGTCCTGCCACCTTCAAAGACTTATATACATGAACCCTCAGGTCTCTCTGTTCCTGCATACCCTTGTTTAGATCTGTGCCATTAAGTCTATATTGCCTCTCTCTATCCCTTCTGCCATAATGCATCACGTCACACTTGTCTGTATTGAATTCCATCTGCCACTTGTTTGCCCTTTCTCCTTTCTGTTATGCTATCTACGTCCTGTTGCAGTCGATTGGTATCATCCTCATTTTCGTCACACCTCCAAGTTTGCTATCATTGGCAAATTTTGAAATTTTGCTCTGTATTCCAATATCTAAGTTATTTATATATATATATCAAAAAAAGTGGTCCTTGAGGACTGAACCTTGAAGAACACTGCTGTCTACCATCTTCCAGTCTGAAAAGCAACCAATTACCACATCTCGCTGTTTTCTGTCCTTAAGCCAATTCTTTATCCAAGCTGACACTCAATTTTGTTAACCAACCTTTTATTGTGTCACTTAGAGGGGAATTTGCAGGTGGTGATGTTTCCGTGCCCCTGCTGCCCTTGTCTTTCTAGGCCATGGATGTCGTGGGTTTGGGAGGTGCTGTTAAAGAATCCTTGGTGAATTGCTACAGTGCATCTTGTAGATGGTACACATTGCAGCCATGTAGTGAACGGAGTGAATATTGAAGCTCGTGGGTGAGATGCCAATCGAGTCGGCTTTGTCCTGGATGGTGTTGATGTTGTTGGAGCTGCATACATCCAGGCAAGTAGACATTATTTCATCACACTCCTGACTTGTGCTTTGTAGATGCTGGACAGGCTTTGGCAAGGCAGGAAGTGAGTTACTCACTGCAGAATACCCAGCCTCTGATCTGCCCTTGCAGCTACAATATTCATATGGTTGGCCCAGTTAAGTTTTTGGTCAATGGTAACCCCCAGGATGTTGATGATGGTGTATTCAAACATGGTAATGCCATTGAATGTCAACTCTGTTGTTGGAGATGGTCATTGCCTTGTGTGGCGCAGTTAGCAGGGACATCTTCATTAACTAATCATTAGCAACATTTGGCATTACAAGTTAGATCTGTAGATTGAGCATTGCTTTCTATTAATCATAGAATCACACATGGAGACTATTCGGCTCTTCATGCCCCGTACTGGCTCTTTGAAAGTTCTAGTCGATTAGTCCCGCTTATCTGCTCTTTCCCCAAAGACCTGCAAATGTCTCCTTTTCAGATAAATATTCAATTCCCTTTTGAAAGTTACTTTTGAATCTGCTTCTACCATTCCAGGTCATGACAACTTACTGACAAAAGTAATTCTCCTGTGTTTCTTATCTGCAATATGCTGTACCCTTCCTATTTAGCTATATTTAATATGCAATAGGAATTGCTTATTGCATTGAAAATCAAAGGGCTGTTGTTGCCATGGGGAAATGGTTTGAAAGACAGCACTAAGCAACAACATTAAGGAAAGAGATTAACAAACATCATGGTGTGAGAAAAACTCTGGCATAAAATATTCAAAAAAAATGTACTCAACAACAGAACATGTACTGTCAATTCACCAGGGTACAGATAAATGTGATACAAAATGAAGTGGTATTATTGGAAAGAATATGAACAAGGATATTTCTAAACATGAGAAGAATGCAAATAGACAGATCTATAAGGTCTAAGTGGTGTTGGAACTGCAGCAACTTGCTCTTTAAGTGTGTTATGCACCAAGACATTAAGAAGTAATGGAATGCAAAAGGAATTCAAGACTCCCAAAAATGGCTGTGAGCTCGGGGTTATCCACAGGTCAGCTCACTGAATTAGGTAATTTTGTGTAGGTGCAGAAAACAAATACAACCAGCTGTTGCAAAAATAACATACTATCTGAATAATATAATTAAGAGTGGGAAAGTTTGCCTAAATTATGCTTGGTTTTACAAAACAAATCTTGGATGCCACTTTTAGTTCATGATGCTGTGCTGCTGTTTTGTTGATTGCCAGAAAATCTAACTTATTAATACTGCTGTAAAGCATAGTATGACCCTTAATTTGCATCGCGTATAACAGTGAGGCCATCAGTGCTAATGGCTATTGTGCAACAAATCAGCCAACAATTTCCAGAGTCTGTATTTGCGCAGATAAACACAGAAATCTGGAGTTTGCTGTCAGAGTTACCCTGCTCCTCCACAGGCTGTGCTATAACAGTACCTCGCTGATAGAGTCAGCATTGAAGTAATTGTAAGGGCATGAAGTTGCAATATTTAACCACTAGTTAACCACTAAACATGCCAGAAATAGTAGGGCTGGTACATTCATGTGTAAGTGAACTTTTTAACACCATGATGAATCATAATTACTGCCAAACAACCTCTCTGGCATTGAAAAATTTAATTTTACAAGCATGAAGTCTCATTCCTTCAGAATTTAATTTTCGTGTCGGACATTCATAAAAAATAGTTTTTACTTTGTTTGTCTCTTATCTCCATCTCTCTTAATCCTAACTCCTTTCCCACGCTTTATTACCCTTCTCTACAAGATTGTACAATGAATTAAATCTAAGTTATACTTCCTGATTTAGATTCTTTGGGCATGCAATTCATATGCCCTGATTTTTGGGTGCAGGAGCCACAATTCACACTGTGCCTGCATTGATCAGATTGAGGTGGGTAAAACGCAAAATGCATCTACCTATCTCATCTGAATGATTTCAGCACTATATCCAGTGGCTCGAGCACTGCTCTCTCCTTCTCAATGCTACTGGTGAGCTCTGCACACAGCAGGAGGCCCATGCTGCAAACCATGTGCTACAGGCAAGCTGCTTTTTCTTAATGGTAGACTGCGTCTTAAAGGGGAGCTGCACAAAAAGATTGCTCCAATAAAAATTCTTGCAAACTGAACACCAGGGTAGACAGAGGGATCCAGACTGACAAATGTGGCATTGAAGGCATCAGTGGTGCAGATGGATTGGAGGAGAAAGGCAATGGTCCTGTGTGGATGGGGGGGGGGGCGGGGGCAGGAAATCCTCAGAAATGAGTGGGAGCAGGTGACCAGGAACCTTCTTCATCACGCCAATTAAAAAGATATATTGTTATTTGCTTTTAATGGCAATATGGAAATCACTTAACTTGTTTTAATAAACTAACTGCATAAGAAACATAGAAACACAGAAAATAGGCGCAGGAGTAGGCCATTTGGCCCTTCAAGCTGACACCGCCATTCAATACGATCATGGCTGATCGTCCAAACTTAGTGCACTGTTCCCGCTTTCTCCCCATATCCCATGATTCCTTTAGCCCTAAGAAATATATCCAACTCTTTCTTGAATATATTTAATGATTTGGCCTCAACTGCTTTCTGTGGTAGAGAATTCCACAGGTTCACCACTCTGAGTGAAGAAATCCCTCCTCATCTCAGTCCTAAATGGCTTACCCCGTGTCCTTAGCTTGTGACCCCTGGTTCTGGACTCCCCTGCCATCGGGAGCATCCTTCCTGCATCTAGTCTGTCCAGTCCTGTTAGAATTTTGTAGGTTTCTATGAGATCCCCTCTCATTCTTCTAAACTCTAGTGAATACAAGCCTAATCGACCCAAACTCTCTTCATATGTCAGTCCTGCCAGCCCAGAAATCAGTCTGGTGAACCTTCGCTGCACTCTCTCCATAGCAAGAACATCCTTCCTCAGATAAGGAGACCAAAACTGCACACAATACTCCAGATGTGGTCTCACCAAGGCCTTGTATAATTGCAGCAAGACATCCTGCTCTTGTACTTGAATCCTCTCGCTATGAAGGCCAACATATCATTAGCCTTCTTAACTGCCTGCTGCACCTGCATGCTTACTTTCAGCGACTGGTGCACAAGGACACCCAGGTCTCGCTGCACCTCCCCCTTTCCCAATCTATCGCCGTTCAGATAATAATCTGCCTTTCTGTTTTTGCCAAGAAACACCAATCCAGTTATTCTGAAATGACAGAGTACTGGTTATCATCTGAAATGGAAAGATTCATAAACATTACAGATGGATGTCTTCATCTGAAGTGTTCTGAGAAAGTTGGAATCCAGCAGATTGCCCTCCCATCCATGCATTATCATCTCTGGTGTACTTAGAATTCCATGCTTGCTCTCTTCTCTTCATTTCTTACATTCTACTCCTTGACGGCACCATCTAGAAACATTGCAATCGTATATGCCAACAACACTCACTTGTGCTTTTATACCTCCTACACTCTCTCCAGCCTATTCAACATTCAGACCTGGATGAGACAAAGTTTCCTCCGATTTCAGGTCACTAAAATCAAAGCCATCTCCTCAGCTCCTGCAAACAGTGACTTGTCTCTGGCCTTGTCTCCAGTTACATCCTCAAATGCTTTCTCAGATTAATCCCAAAGGTGCAGAACCATGACACAATTTTGAGCTCAATTTCCTTCACCATATCCAATCTGTTGCCAAAGCTACTTTTTTCGCCACTGAAATATTCCCTGCTTATGCCCCTCCTGTTCCCCCCGTCAGCAAAACTCTAATCCACATATTTATCACCGTCACATACAATGTTGCAAATCCAAAATAAAAACAGAAAATAGCAAATATGCATCATTTTCGGGTCTTGGGCCTCATTTGAATGAAACAGCCTAGCTGCAAACGCCTATCTTGCTTGCCCAGGGAGCTCGCCTGTGAAGCAAGGATGAATGCCATGCTGCTGCAATGCCAGTCGTGACCCTCTGCTTGGTCCTGGTAAGAGGGGAGGCAATTGTGACGGGGTCTGAATGGGGGCTGTCAATGGTCCATAGCAGTGCTAAGGAGTTGGAAGGAAGACCCCTGCTCCTCTCAACTCCATGTTAAGGCATGTATTTTTTTTAAGATTTACCTTTCTCTTGGCAGTGTTCAGCAGTCCATTTAAGAACCTTTGGTTAGGCCACATGTAGAACAAGTCAGAGTCATTGTCATAGAGCCATTACTGTACAGAAGGAGGCCATTGGCCCATTGCGTCCATGCCAGCTCTCTGTAGAACAATCCATTCAGTCCCATTTCCCCACTCTATTCCCCTAGCCTTGTAAGTTTATTTCCCTCAAGTGCCTATCCAACTTCCTTTTGAAATCATTGCTCATCTCCGCTTCCACCACCCTCATAGGCAATGAGTTCTGGGTCATTACCACACGTCATGCACATCCCCTCTGCATCTCTTGCCAAAACCTTAAATCTGTGTCGCCTAGTCTTTGTACAATCAGATAATAGGAACAGCTTTTCTTTGCCTACCTTATTAAATCTGTCATAATCTTGGACATCTCTATCAAATCTCCCATCAACCTCCTTTGCTCCAAAGAATAAGGGTGTCACATTTTCCCCTTTCCAATCCTCTGGCATCGCCCCTGATTGTAGGGAAGATTGGAAGATTATGGCAAGCCTTTACGCTATCTACGCTACCCCCATTTTCTTTAGCAACCTGGGATGCACGCCATCTGGACATGCGACTTATGTACTCTAAGCATAGCCAGCCTTTTCAGTATAGCCAGCCTATCAATTCTCACTCCATCCATTGCCTTTACCATTTGTGCTCAGCATCATCTTCCCTAGTAAACACCAATTCAAAGTACTCATTAAATATTCTAACCTTGCCCTGCACCTCTAAGCAAATTTGTCCCTCTTTGTCCTGAATAGGACCCACCCTCCTCTTACTACCCACTAATTATTTACATGCTAGCAGAAGATTTTTGGGTTCTCTTTTATGTTAACTGCCATTCTAGTCTCATATTTTCTCTTTGCCAGTTTTATTTTCCTCTTCGCTTCCACTCTCAACTTATTATATTTGGCCTGGTTACCTGACATGTAGCATACACCCTCTTTTCTCATTTCATCATATTTTCATTCTCCCTCGTCACCCAAGGAACCCTGGCTTTGGTTCCCCTACCTTTCGCCTTTGTTAGAATGTAGCTAGCCAAAACCTGAAACATTTCCTCCTGAAAGATGACCCATTGTTCTATGACAGTTTTTCCTGTCAATCTTTGGCTCTATTTACCCTGGCTAGATCCCCTCTCATCCCATTGAAGTTCGCCCTCTTCCAATTTAGAAGCTCGACTTTAGATTGTTCCTTGCTCTTCTCCATTGCTAAGCTAAATCTTATGATAGGATGATAGCTCATACCCAAGTGTTCCCCCCAGATGCATGGTCCACTTGTCCCACCTCATTCCCCAGCATCAGATCCAGCAATGCCCCCTTCCTAGTTGGAGCGAGAATATTTCAGTCACAGAACGGCTCCTGAACACATTTCAGAAATACCTCCCTCTCTTTAACCTTTACTCTAACATTATCCAATCTATATTTGAGTAATTAAAGTCCTCCGATAACACAGGCGGCTGTTCCTCGATTTGAGGACGATATCTACTCAGGGTCATGAGGGGTTCTGCCATGGCTCTTCATTCAACCACAGATCTTTGGGCACATGAGGCAGGACATCCCACGAGGTACTGAGATTTGGAGTGCAGAATTTGCTTCCTTTTCTTTCCTTCTCTGCTGTCACTCTACCTTATGATTAAGGCTTGGGACTCGAAGCATGATACTACTTGGTGGACGTTGTAGCCATTCTGAGCAATTGGGAGCAAACTCCTCCCAGTTGTTAAGGTCAATGCAGCCGTGCTTCAAGAAGAGCTTCAGCGTGTCTTTGAAGAATTTTCTTTGTGCTCCCCTGGAACATTGGCCATTTGAGAGTTGAGATAACTGGACCTGGCTGGGGAGGCACTTTTCAGCCATGCGGACACAGTGGCCAGTTCAACAAAGCTGATTTTGCAGGAATTTTGCCTGAATGCTTGTGGATCTGGCTTCAAGAAGGACACTAGCATTTTTTGATGGTCCTCCCATTGAATCCGGAGGATGCGGCAGAGGCATTGCTCATGGAATTTCTCTAGCATCCTTATGCACATAGGCACATAGGAACGTAGGAGCAGGAGTAGGCCATTCAGCCCATTGAGCCTGCTTTGCCATTCAATACGATCATGGCCGATCATCCTCTTCAATGCCTTTTTCCCACACTATCCTCATAGACCCTTATGTCATTGGTATTTAGAAATTTGTCAATCTCTGCTTTAAACATACCCAATGACTGAGCTTCCACAGCCCTCTGGGGTAGAGAATTCCAAAGATTCACAACCCTCTGAGTAAAGAAATTTCTCCTCATCTCTGTCCTAAGTGGCTTCCCCCTCATTTTGAAATTGTGTCCCCTGGTTCCAGACTCCCCAACCAGGGGAAACATCTACCCTGTCTATCCCTTTAATTATTTTGTAGGTTTCAATGAGATCACCTCTCATTCTTCGAAACTCTAAAGAATACAGGCCCAGTTTTCCCAATCTCTGTTCAGAGGACAGTCCCAACATCCCGGGAACAAGTCTGGTGAACCTTCATTGCACTCCCTCTGTGGCAATAATATCCTTCCTAAGGTAAGGGGACCAAAACTGCACACAGTACTCCCAGTGCGGTCTAACCAAGGTTCTATACAATTAAAGCAAGACTTCACTACTCCTGTACTCAAATCCTCTTGCATACCATTAGCCGTCTTAATTGCTTCCTGCAACTGCATGTCAGCTTTCAGTGACTTATTGACAAGGACACCTAGGTGCCTTTGTACACCTACACTTTCTAATCTCTTACCATTTAAGAAGTACTTTGCACATCTATTCCTCCTACCAAAGTGAATAACCTCACATTTTTCCACATTATATTCTATCTGCCACGTTCTTGCCCACTCACAAGGTCTTTCGAAATCCCCTTGAATCCGCTTTGCATCTTCCTCACAACACATATTCCCACCTAGTTTTGTGTCATCTGTGAACTTGGAAATATTACATTTGGTCCCCAAATCAAAATTATTGATATATACTGTGAATGGCTGGGGCCCAAGGACTGATCCCTGCGGTACCCCACGAGTCACTGCCTGCCAATGCGAGAATGACCCATTTATTCCTACTCTCTATTTTCTGCCTGTTAACCAATCCTTAATCCATGCCAGTATATTACCTACTATCCCATGTGCTTTCATTTTGGCTAACCAACCTCCTGTGGGGGACTTTATCAAAAGCCTTCTGAAAATCCAAGTATACCACATCCACCGACTCACTTTTATCAATTCTGTTCGTCACATCCTCACAAAACTCCAGGTTTGTCAAACATGATTTCCCATTCATAAATCCATGTTGACTATATCCAATCAGATCATTATTATCCAGGTGCTGGGGACTCAAAGAACAAAGAACAAAGAAAATTACAGAACAGGAACAGGCCCTTCGGCCCTCCAAGCCTGCGCTGATCCAGGTCCTCTATCTAAACATGTCGCCTGTTTTCTAAAGGTCTGTATCTCTTTGCTTCCTGCCCATTCATGTATCTGTCTAGATACATCTTAAAAGACGCTATCGTGCCCGCGTCTACCACCTCCGCTGGCAACGCGTTCCAGGCACCCACCACCCACTGCGTAAAGAACTTTCCACGCATATCCCCCCTAAACTTTTCCCCTCTCACTTTGAACTCGTGACCCCTAGTAATTGAATCCCCCACTCTGGGAAAAAGCTTCTTGCTATCCACCCTGTCTATACCTCTCATGATTTTGTACACCTCAATCAGGTCCCCCCTCAACCTCAGTCTTTCTAATGAAAATAATCCTAATCTACTCAACCTCTCTTCATAGCTAGCGCCTTCCATACCAGGCAACATCCTGGTGAACCTCCTCTGCACCCTCTCTAAAGCATCCACATCCTTTTGGTAATGTGGTGACCAGAACTGCACGCAGTATTCCAAATGTGGCCGAACCAAAGTCTTATACAACTGAAACATGACCTGCCAACTCTTATACTCAATACCCCGTCCGATGAAGAAAAGCATGCCGTATGCCTTCTTGACCACTCTATTGACCTGCGCTGCCACCTTCAGGGAACAATGGACCTGAACACCCAAATCACTCTGGACATCAATTTTCCCCAGGACTTTTCCATTTATTGCATAGTTCACTCTTGAATTGGATCTTCCAAAATGCATCACCTCGCATTTGCCCAGATTGAACTCCATCTGCCATTTCTCTGCCAAACTCTCCAATCTATCTATATTCTGCTGTATTCTCTGACAGTCCCCTTCACTATCTGCTACTCCACCAATCTTAGTGTCATTTGCAAACGTGCTAATCAGACCACCAATACTTTCCTCCAAATCATTTATGTATATCACAAACAACAGTGGTCCCAGCACGGATCCCTGTGGAACACCACTGGTCACACGTCTCCATTTTGAGAAACTCCCTTCCACTGCTACTCTCTGTCTCCTGTTGCCCAGCCAGTTCTTTATCCATCTAGCTAGTACACCCTGGACCCCATGCGACTTCACTTTCTCCATCAACCTACCATGGGGAACCTTATCAAACGCCTTACTGAAGTCCATGTATGTGACATCAACAGCCCTTCCCTCATCAATCAACTTTGTCACATCCTCAAAGAATTCTATTAAGTTGGTAAGACATGACCTTCCCTGCACAAAACCATGTTGCCTATCACTGATAAGCCCATTTTCTTCCAAATGGGAATAGATCCTATCCCTCAGTATCTTCTCCAGCAGCTTCCCTACCACTGACGTCAGGCTCACCGGTCTATAATTACCTGGATTATCCCTGCTACCCTTCTTAAACAAGGGGACAACATTAGCAATTCTCCAGTCCTCCGGGACCTCACCCGTGTTTAAGGATGCTGCAAAGATATCTGTTAAGGCCCCAGCTATTTCCTCCCTCGCTTCCCTCAGTAACCTGGGATAGATCCCATCCGGACCTGGGGACTTGTCCACCTTAATGCCTTTTAGAATACCCAACACTTCCTCCCTCCTTCTGCCGACTTGACCTAGAGTAATCAAACATCTATCCCTAACCTCAACATCCGTCATGTCCCTCTCCTCGGTGAATACCGATGCAAAGTACTCGTTTAGAATCTCACCCACTTTCTCTGACTCCACGCATAATGTTCCTCCTTTGTCCTTGAGTGGGCCAATCCTTTCTCTAGTTACCCTCTTGCTCCTTATATATGAATAAAAGACTTTGGGATTTTCCTTAACCTTGTTTGCTAAAGATATTTCATGACCCCTTTTAGCCCTCTTAATTCCTCATTTCAGATTGGTCCTACATTCCCGATATTCTTCCAAAGCTTCGTCTTTCTTCAGCCTCCTAGACCTTATGTATGCTTCCTTTTTCCTCTTAGCTAGTTTCACAATTTCACCTGTCATCCATGGTTCCCTAATCTTGCCATTTCTATCCCTCATTTTCAGAGGATCATGTCTCTCCTGCACGCTAATCAACCTCTCTTTAAAAGCCTCCCACATATCAAATGTGGATTTATCTTCAAACAGCTGCTCCCAATCTACATTCCCCAGCTCCTGCCGAATTTTGGTATAGTTGGCCTTCCCCCAATTTAGCACTCTTCCTTTGGGACCACTCTCGTCTTTGTCCATGAGTATTGTAAAACTTACGGAATTGTGATCACTATTCCCAAAGTAGTCCCCTACTGAAACTTCAACCACCTGGCCGGGCTCATTCCCCAACACCAGGTCCAGTATGGCCCCTTCCCGAGTTGGACTATTTACATACTGCTCTAGAAAACCCTCCTGGATGCTCCTTACAAATTCTGCTCCATCTAGACCTCTAACACTAAGTGAATCCCAGTCAATGTTGGGAAAACTAAAATCTCCTATCACCACCACCCTGTTGCTCCTACACCTTTCCATAATCTGTTTACATATTAGTACCTCTATCTCACGCTCGCTGTTGGGAGGCCTGTAGTACAGCCCCAACATTGTTACCGCACCCTTCCTATTTCTGAGTTCTGCCCATATTGCCTCACTGCTCGAGTCCGCCATAGTGCCCTCCTTCAACACAGCTGTGATATCCTCTTTGACCAGTAATGCAACTCCTCCACCCCTTTTACCTCCCTCTCTATCCCGCCTGAAGCATCGATATCCTGGGATATTTAGTTGCCAATCGTGCCCTTCCCTCAACCAAGTCTCAGTAATAGCAATAACATCATACTCCCAGGTACTAATCCAAGCCCTAAGTTCATCTGCCTTACCTACTACACTTCTTGCATTAAAACAAATGCACCTCAGACCACCAGTCCCTTTGTGTTCATCATCTGCTCCCTGCCTACTCTTCCCCTTAGTCACGCTGACTTCATTATCTAGTTCCTTACAGGCTTTAGTTACTACCTCCTTACTGTCCACTGACCTCCTCATTTGGTTCCCATCCCCCTGCCACATTAGTTTAAACCCTCCCAAACAGCGTTAGCAAAAGCACCCCCAAGGACATTGGTTCCAGTCCGGCCCAGGTGTAGACCGTCCAATTTGTAATAGTCCCACCTCCCCAAGAACCGGTCCCAATGTCACAAAAATCTGAACCTCTCCCTCCTGCACCATCTCTCAAGCCACGCATTCATCCTGACTATTGTTTCATTTCTACTCTGACTAGCACGTGGCACTGGTAGCAATCCTGAGATTACTACCTCTGAGGTCCTACTTTTTAACTTGGCTCCTAACTCCCTAAATTCTGTTTGTAGGACCTCATCCCGTTTTTTACCTATATCCTTGGTGCCTATGTGCACAACGACAACTGGCTGTTCACCCTCCCCCTTCAGAATGTTCTGCAGCCGATCTGAGACATCCCTGACCCGTGCACCTGGGAGGCAACATACCATTCGGGAGTCTTGTTTTCGACCACAGAACCGCCTATCTACTCCCCTTACAATCGAATCCCCTATGACTATAGCCCTTCCACTCTTTTTGCCGCCCTTCTGAACAGCAGAGCCAGCCACGGTGCCATGAACCTGGCTACTGCTGCCTTCCCCTGGTGAGCCATCTCCCCCATCAGTATCCAAAACAGTATACCTGTTTTGGAGGGAGATGACCGCAGGGGACACCTGCGCTGCCTTCCTGCTCTTTCTCTGCCTTTTGGTCACCCATTTCCTTTCTCCCAATGCAATCCTAATCTGCGGTGTGACCAATTTGCTAAACGTGCTATCCATGACCTCCTCAGCATTGTGGATGCTCCAAAGTGAGTCCATCCGCAGCTCCAGAGCCGTCATGCGGTCTAACAAGAGCTGTAGCTGGACACACTTCCTGCACGTGAAGGAGTCAGGGACATCAGCCGTGTCCCTGAGCTCCCACATTGAGCAAGAGGAGCATAACACGGGTCTGAGATCTCCTGCCATTTTTAATCTTAAGCTTAACTTAGTCTTAACTTGGATAAATGAAAAAGGAACGAAAAGTTTTTACCAATCACACGAAAAAAAAAAGAAATAGAAAAAGCCTTACCTTATCTCCACACCACCGAGTCCTTTTTTTTTGGTTAGAGGAGGAGGGCGGGTGGGACACACTACAGGTGTAGTGTCTCGGGTTCAGCCGCTGCCCAAATATATAGGACTTACTTACCCAGCTGCCACCTCGCTCTCCCTGTCGACTCATCAACCTTCAGCCCCATTAATTTCTCCAATACAACCTTCTTACTAATACTAATCTCCTTCAATTCCTCATTCCCCCTAATCCCTTGGATCTCAAATTCTGGGAGATTTCTTGTATCTTCCTCAGTGAAGACAGACACAAAGTAATCATTTAGCTTCTTAGCTATTTCTCTATCCCCATTATAAATTCTCCTGATTCTACCTGTAATGGCCCCACCTTTGTCTTCGCCAAACGTTTCCTTTTTATGTACCCATAGGAGATTTTACAGTCCGTTTTTATATTTTTTGCTAGCTTACATTTATATTCTATTCTCCCTTTCTTTATCATTTTCTTCGTACTCCTATGCTGTATTCTAAAATACTCCCAATCCTCAGGTTTACTACTATTTCTGGCAACTTTATATGCCTTTTCTTTTTAATCTTATACAATCCTTAACTTTCTTTGTTATCCACAGTTGCCTTTACTTTTGGGGTTTTTGTGCCTTGAAGGAATGTATAGTTGCTGTAAACAATGTAATATTTCTTTAATAAAGACTATCCATTGTCTATGTACTGTCACACCTTTTAATATATTTTCCCAATTCACCTCAGCCAATTTGCCCCTCATACCTTCATAATTTCCTTTGTTCAAATTTAACACCCTGGCTTCAGATTGAACTACCTCACTTTCAAACATAATGTAAAATTCTATCATATTATGGTCACTCATCCTTAAAGGTTCTTTTACAACAAGATTATTAATTAGCCCCTTCTTATTACATAATATTAGATATAAAATAGCCTGTTCTCTCATTGGTTCCTCAACATATACTCTAGAAAACCATCCCTAACACACTCCAGAAACTCAACTTATACAGCATTAGTGCTCATTAGGTTTACCGAGTCTATGTGCAGATTGAAGTCACCCATGATTACTGTTTTACCCATGCTACATGCTTCTCTAATCTCCTGATTAATGTCATGCCCTAATCTACCACTACTGTTTGGTGGCCTATAAACAACTCCTACCAATGTTTGCTGCCTCTTGCTATTTCTCAGCTCCACCCAAACAGATTCCACATTTTGTTCTTCCGATCTGAGATCCTCCCTTACTAATGTACTGATCCCATCCCTTATTATCAATGCAACACCACCTCCTTTTCCTTTTGTCCTGTCCTTCCTCAATGTCGAATATCCTTGAATATTCAGTTCCCAGTCTTGGTCACCCTATAGCCACGTTTCTGTTATGGCAATTATATCATACCTATTTACCTCTATGTGAACCTTGTTGCAAATGCTGCATGTATTTAGGTAGAGTGCCCTTAACCTTGTCTTCTTGACATTCTGCATTCTAAGCCTAGTTAATGCTCACCTTTGTTTCACCTGCCTTCTAATGTCACTTGCTACTTTTCTACCTCCTATTACCAGCTTCACTTCCTTCCAATTTGAGCTACCCCTCAGGTTCCCATCCCCCTGACAAGCTAGTTTAAACCCTCTCCAACAGCACTAGCAAATCGCCTGCGAGGATGTTAGTTCCAGTCCTGTTAAGGTGTCGCCTGTCCATCTTGTACAGGTCCCACCTGCCCCAGAACCGGTTCCAATGCCTCAGAAATCTGATGCCAACCCTCCTACACCAATTCTTCAGCCATGCATTCAATCGATCAATCCTCCTATTCCTATGCTCACCAGCATGTGGCACTGGGAGTAATCCTGAGCTTACCACTTTGGAGGTTCTGCTTTTTAATTTCCTTCCTAACTCCCTATAATTTGCTTTCAGGACCTCATCCCTCTTCCTACTTATGTCATTGGTACCAATGTGGACCACGACCTCTGGCTGTTCACCCTTCCCCAGAAGTATATCCTGCAGCCGCTCCATGACATCCTTGACCCTGGCACCAGGGAGACAACACACCTTCCTGGAGTCACATTTAATGCTGCAGAAACACCTGTCTGATCCCCGACTATCGAATTCCCTATCATTATTGCTCTTCCGCTCTTCTTCCTCCCCTCCTGTGCAGTTGAGCCACCCGTGGTACCACAGACTTTGCTCCGGCTGCACTCCCCCAAGGAACCATCGCTCACACCAGTATCCAAAATGGAAAACCGATTAGCAAGCAAGATTGACTCAGGGGACACCTTCAATGCCTGCCTGGTTCTCTTAGACTGCCTGGCAGTCACCCATTCCCTCTCTGCATGCATGCTGCTAACCTACGGTTATGACCACCTCCCTAAACATGATATCCACATAGTCCTCAGCCTCATGGATGCACAACAGTGACTCCAGCTGCCGTTGGAGTTCCGAAACCCAGAGCTCAAGCTTCTGCAGCCAGTAACACTTCCAGCAGATGTGTTTGTCTCGGACACGTGGTGTGTCCATGACTTCCCACATATCACAGGATGTACATTCCACATGGCTGAGCTGACCTGCCATCACGTAACTTTAAAAACTTTTTATTACAATGAGAATTAAAATAACTTACCAGTTACTCACCAATCAACTTCTTCCTGTGTACCGGAGAGGCAGCTACTGGAGGCTGACAAAAGGTAGAAGAAAGAAAGAGTCCCCTCCTTCACATACCAAATTCCAACTTTACACCCTGTGCACTCAAATTTATTTTCTTGTAAATTTATAGTTCCCCTCCTTACTGAGCTCCCTCTATCACGACATTCCCGTGCTGACAAGCAGCACTAAGAGTCCCCTGAATTTATACTCTGAAAGCAATGCTGTGTCAGCTCTGCTAGAGCTCTGCTAAAGCTCAGAAACCAGTTTAACCTAGCTAGCTAATTAACTATCCACAGTTACTCTCAGAGTGTTAGTATACCCCCGTTTAAAACTGCAAGAAACCTAACTTACCTCTTAACTGAAACAGGAATTTCAATTAATTGCTAGATGTAAACAAAACAAAAACTAGTCTTGAGGGATTAATCCTTAAAATTCAGTCACTTACCTCTTCTTCACTTCTTCACACTCAGTTCAGACTTTTGTGTCACTGATACACAGTCCAGGTCTCACTGCAGTACAGGAGCGTGATGACAACCACTGCTCTGAACACTAAGACTTTTGTTGATTTGTGGAGGTCTTTGTTGTCAAACACTCGCTGCTGTAATTTGTATACGGTTGAACTGGCACAGCTGATCCAGTGTTGGATCTCTTCGTCAATGGTGGCCTTTTGCAAGAGGTAACTGCCAAGGTATGGAAAGTGCTCAACATATTCCAGAGTCTCTCCCTCGACAGATTTGAGAGGTGGAATATTTGGCTGACCAGTTGTGGGTTGATATATGAGTTTTGTTTTGGCAACATTCAAGGATGTATTTCTATGATGGTCCATTTAGTTTTGGCATAAAGGTGACTAAGGTTAAAGAATTTTCCTTCTAGATGGTATTTAACACTCACATCAGAGTGCAGTTGATCTTTGATGAGGTGAATAGCCACTATCAGGTAAATAGTATGGGGGCTATCACAGAGTCTTGTTTGACCCAGATCTGGATTTTGAAGGCATGTGTTTCAGATCTCCCACTCAAGACAGTTTCAGTCATGTCATCATAATTTCAGGATTGTGATGAAGTTTTTGGACATCCAAAACATTGAAGCACAATCCACAAAGCCTCGTGATTTACTGTGTCAAATGCTTTGGTCAGGTCGATGATTGCAATGAAGAGTTTCCGATGTTGTTCTTGTAGTATAATGCAATATAGTTGCCATTGGGTTGTTAATTGGCAGACTGGGTTGTTAATTGGCAGATTATGTAAATAGACTGTGTGCATCATCACAGGAAGTGATGCAATGAAATCTGTACAGAACCTTATGGAGAGTTGTAGAGGAAATAGAGATGTCAAATGTGTTCAACCGTTAGACTCATATATTCCTTACTAACCCTTAATAGTTATTAGAACATTACATGGAGACAGTGGTAAATTAAAGAGATGAAGAAATCTTTGCCTTTACCAGAGAACTTCTAAAAATAACTGGACTGAACCAAGCCGAGGCGTGGCCAAAATGGGTCCGGAAGTTTGCAAGGTACAGTACTGCAGCGAGTCTCACACAGAAGCCAGACAAGTTGCAGGTCAGCACGCTACTGTAATGGAGGAGTGTGCAGATGACATCCTCATTACTCAAGGCATGGATGAAGAGAAGGCTACATATGAAGAAGTTATTAAGGCACTCGAGACTTAATTTAGTGTAAAAAAAAGTCATTATGGAGCGCACCAAATTTAATAAGCAAACCCAGCAGAAAGGGGAAAGCATTGATTCATTTATCAATACCATGTACGAACTTGCGGAGGATTGCGAATACGGCAGATTAAGGGAACAGCTGATTAGAGACAGGATTATGGTTGGGATATTAGATGATGCCCTTTAGGATTATCTACGGTCGAGGGATGATCTCACCTTAATGAAAGCGATTCAGTTAAGTAGACAAGCAGAGGTTAGAAGGCTTAATCGATTCATTGTTCGAGGTGACAGGGAGAGTCCGAATTCGAGAGTAGCAAACTACATTAAATTTGTGAAGAAAACGAAAGGGGACAATGGGGGTAAAAGACAAGAAAGGCAGGAAGAGCCATCTATAGGTAACTGCGACCAATTGCAGTTGGTGTGGCCAAGTGAGGCACCGGCGGAAAAACTGCCCAGCCACAGAAGCGAAGTGTTTTTCATGCAAAAAGAGGGGACACTTTCAGTCAGTGTGTCACAGTAAAAAACTAGGGCTGCATATAATTAAAGGGAAATCCAGAGAGAACAAAAAAGTTAATGAAGTACATGATGTACAAAGTGTGGAAATACCTTTTTTGGGAGAAATCCAGGAAACAAGCGAGAATTGCTGGATGGCAGAAATTCTTGTGGAAGGAAAGAAAACTGGATGCAGGAGCAGCAGTTTCAGTACTATCAGACACAGAAGTGTAGCTGAAAAAGGAAACTCTCAAACCAACAGGTAAAAAATTATATGGGCCTGGAGGCATCGAATTAAAGGCAATGATAGAGCTGAAGAGAATATTGAGTTACTGGGGAAAGGAAGTTTCTGAGATCTTATATATAATTAAAAATGAAAGTTGTTCTTTCCGAAGTAGGAGGATTGCACAGACTTACAACTCATACAGAGAGTGGAAGAGCTCGAATGTAAGGAAGACAAGCCCAGAAATTTTAGAGCCAAATTTCCAAAAATTATTTTGAGGATTGCGGAAGTTAAAAACGGCATACCATATTACTGTAAGGAAGGAAGTAGAGCCAGTGTGTTTATTCACACCTATTAAAGTCCCACATCTTCTTTCAGAAAAATTTAAAAAGGATATTGAATTAGTGACAAAACAAGGAGTCATGTCACCTTTAACAAACCCTACATGATGGTGCTCAGGTATGGTTCCAGTGAAGAAATCTAACAGTTCAATTAGGATTTGTGTTGACCTCACACAACTGAATAATGCAGTGGAAAAAGAAATGAATCCAATGTCATGAGCAGATGAGAGTGTGACAAAATTAGCTCAATCTTTACCAAACTGGACACAGACAACAGCTTTTAGCAATTACCCTTAGAAGAGGAATCTAAGCTTCTAACATAAACATAGAAAATAGGAGCAGGAGTAGGCCATTCAGCCCTTTGAGCCTGCTCTGCCATTCATTATGATCATGGCTGATCATCCAACTCAATAGCCTGTTCCCGCGTTCTCCCCATACCCTTTGATCCCTTTAGACCCAAGAGCTATATCTAACTCCTTCTTGAAAACATACAATGTTTTGGCCTCAACTGCTTTCTGTGGTAGCGAATTCCACAGGCTCACCACTCTCTGGGTGAAGAAATTTCTCCTCATCTCAGTCCTGAAAGGTTTATCCCGTATCCTTAGACTATGACCCCTGGTTCTGGGCACCCCCACCATCAGGAACATCCTTCCTGCATCTACCCTGTCAAGTCCTGTTGGAATTTTAGAGGTTTCTATGAGAAAACCCCTCACTCCTGAACTCCAGCGAATATAACCCTAACCGACTCAATCTCTCCTCAAACATCAGTCCCGCCATCCCAGAATCAGTCTGGTAAACCTTCACTGCACTCCCGCTATAGCAAGAACATTCTTCCTCAGATAAGGAGACCAAAACTGCACACAATATTCCAGATGTGGCCTCACCAAGGCCCTGTATAATTGCAGCAAGACATCCCTGCTCCTGTACTTGAATCCTCTCACTATGAAGGCCAACATACCATTTGCCTTTATTGCCGCCTGTTGGACCTGCATGCTTACCTTCAGCGACTGGTGTACGAGAACACCCAGGTCTCGCTGCATATTCCCCTCTCTCAGTTTATCGTCGTTCAGATAATAATCTGCCTTCCTGTTTTTGCTACCAAAGTGGATAACCTCACATTTATCCACATTATACTGCATCTGCCATACATTAGCCCACTCACTCAACTTGTCCAAATCACCCTGAAGCCTCTCTGCATCCTCCTCACAATTCACCCTCCCACCCAGTTTTGTGTCATCTGCAAATTTGGAGATATTACATTTAGTTCCTTCATCTAAATCATTAATGTATCTTGTGAATAGCTGGGGTCCTCGCACCGATCCCTGCAGTACCCCACTAGTCACTGCCTGCCATTAGGAAAAAGACCCATTTATCCCTACTCTTTGTTTCCTGTCCGCCAACCAATTTTCTATCCATCGCAATACACTACCCCCAATCCCATGAGCTTTAATTTTACATGCTAATCTCTTATGTGGGACTTTGTTGAAAGCCTTCTGAAAGTCCAAATAAACCACATCCACTGGCTCCCCCTTATCAACTCTCCTAGTTGCATCCTCGAAGAATTCTAGTAGATTTGTCAAGCATGCCAGTATGATCCACAACAAAAATGTATGCAATAAGTGTCTGCGGCTTGAGGAGCTTTGACTCAGAGTCGATGAGCTGGGGGCCAAGCTACAGACATTGCGATGCATCAGGGAGGGGGTACATTACCTGGACTTTGTTCCATAAGGCAGTCATACCCCTTAGGATAGGGTCTTCGAATTTTGTCAGTGGTCAGGGACAGGAGCGTGTGACTGTGAGTTAGTCAGGTACGGGATCAAGAAGGTAAAAGTGGAGGCGGCTCAGCCCTTGCAATTGTCGAACAGGTTTGAGGTTCTGTCAGCTTTTACGGATGAGAGTGAGGGCTGCAGGGTGAATGAGCAAACTGACCATGGCACCATGATACAGGATGCCATTCAAGGGGGGGAGTAAATAGGAATGTAGTAATGTAGTGGTAATGGAGGACAGTATAGTCAGGGGGAGAAACAGATCTCTGCGGCCAAGAGAGAGAGTCCAGAAGACTGTGTTTCTTGCCCGGTGCCAGGGTTCGGGACATCTGCTCACGGCTGGAGATGAACTTGCAGTAGGATGGATAAGATCCAGTTGTCGTGGTCCACGTGGATACCAACAACGTAGATAGGACTATGAAAAAGGTTCTGCCTAGGGTGTATGAGCAGCTAAATTAAAAGGCAGATCCTCAAAGGTAATAATCTCTGGATTATTACCTGAGCCATGTGTAAATTGGTGTAGGGTAAATAAGATTAAAAAGTTAAATGCATGTCTCAAAGATTGGTGTAAGGGAAATGGGTTTTGATTCATGGGGCACTGGCACCAGTCATGGGGAAAGTGGGAGCTATACCTTTGGGATGGTCTTCACCTGAACCGTGCTGGGACCAGTGTTCTGGCAAGTCATAAAGCTAGGGTGGTAGAGAGGGCTTTAAACTAAATAGTGGGGATGGGGGATTAAGTGAGGGAAGATGTGATAATTTAAAGAGAGAGGAGAAAGCAAGAGAGCAAGATAGTAATAAGGGTAATGATAATCAGAGTGGCAGGAAGGGACAGAGCATAGAAACTGAAAACTGCACCAGCAGATAAGGCTAGAGGTTCTGAACTAACGGGGTGGTGGGTGGGGTGGTGGGGGTGGGGGGGGGGTGTGGAGGGGGAGGCGAAGGGAGATTTAGGAGTCTAAAGAGAAAGGTCGAGGCATTGGAACATTATAGCATTGTGAGTAAAGACAAGCAGAATGGGACAGGAAGGGACAAAGAGTTTAACAGAAATTGTACATCAGCAAATAAGATCATTGCAGGGAATAGAAGTAAAAAAAATGAAATTAAAGGTTCTATATCTGAATGCGTGAAGCATCTGCAATAAATAGATGAACTAGTGGCACAAATAGAGGTAATTAATTTAGATCTAAGCGCCATTACATAGCCATGGTTAAATGGTGATTAAGGTTGGGAAATAAATATTCCAGAATACACAATATTGCAGAAAGACAGAAAAAATTACAAAGAAGGAGGGGCAGCCGTGATAGTAAAGGATGATATAAGAACATTAGTGAGAAAGGGTCTGGCCTCAGAAGATGATGAATTAGAATCAGCATGAGTGGAAATTTGGAATAGCAAGAATCAGAAAACAGTGGTGGGAATAGTTTATAGGCCCCCTAACAGTAGTTTTACCATTGGACAGATCATTGAACAATATATTACTGGAGCTTATAACAAAGGCAATGTAATTATTGTGGGGGACTTTAATCTTCATATAGCCAGGTACAATGAAATCAGAAAGAGTGGTCTAGAAGATAAGTTTGTAGAATTTTTTGGGACAATTTCTTGGAGCAATATGTTGCGGAACCAAATAGGGATAAAGCTGTTTTAGATCTAGTTTTGTGTAATGAAGCAGGGTTCATTAGTAATGTCATAGAAATAGATCCACAGGGAAATAGTGATCATAATGCCATTGAATTCCATGTTAAGTTTGAAAGTGGCATACTCCAATCACAAATAAGAATCTTAAACTTAAACAAAGGTATGAAGAGAGAACTGGTTAAGGTAAATTGGGTAAATAGACTAAAAGGTATGGTGGTAAATAAACAGTGGGAAAGCTTTAACGAAACCATTCAAAATGTTCAACAAAAATACATTCCATTGAAAAACAAAAACTCAGTAAGAAAGACCCACCTGTGGCTCGTTCAGGAAGTTAAGGATAGTATTAGATTAAAAGAAGAGGCTTACAATGCTGCAACAAAGAGTAGCAAGTCTGAGGATTGGGAGTGTTTTCGAAACCAGCAAAGGGCCACCAAAAAATTGATAAAAAAGGAAAAAATAGAATGAGAGTAAACTAGCCAGTGATAAAAATACAGATTGTAAGAGCTTTTGTAGGCATATAAAAAGGAAGGGAGTAGCTAAAGTAAAGGTTGGTCCCTTAGAAGAAGAGACAGGAGAAATTATCATGGAGAATGAGGAAATGGCAGAGGCATTCAACAAATATTTTGTGTCTGTCTTCACAGCATTAATCTCTATCTTGTTTGTCATCCAAGGAGCTCTGGATTTGTTTACCCTGTCTTTCCTCTTCGAGGGAATATATCTCGACTGTGCCTGAACTATCTCTTCTTTGAAGGTAGCCCATTGTTCAGTTACCATTTTTCCTGCCAACCTTTGCTTCCAATTTATTCATCCCAGATCTGCTCTTAGCCCATTGAAGTTGGCTTTCCCCCAGTTAATTATTCTTACTCTGGATTGTTCTTTGTCCTTTTCCATAGTCAGCCTAAACCTTATGATACAATGATCACTGTCCCCTAAATGTTATTCTGTTGACACTTGATCCACTTGGCCCCCTCATTCCCAAGAACCTGGTCTAGCAGTGCCTCCTTTCTCGTTGGACTAGAAACATACTGCTGTAGAAAATTTTCCTGAACACACTCCAGGAACTCTTGCCCCTCACTGCCCTTTACACTACTACTATCCCAGTCTATGTTTGGATAATTAAAGTCCCCCATTATAACCATCCTATATTTTTTGCACCTCTCTGTAATTTCCTTGCAAATTTGTTCCTCTACATCCTTCCCACTAGTTGGTGGCCTATAGACAACAGCGAGCAATGTAACTGCACCTTTCTTTTCTTAGCTCTAGCTAAGTAGATTCTGCCCTCAACCCCACTGGGACATCCTTTTTCTCCAGCACTGCAATGTTCTCCTTAATCAATACCACCACCCCTCCCCCTTTTTTCCCTTTCCTATCTTTCCTGAAGACCTTGTATCCAGGAATATTAACACCCAGTCTTGCCTTTCTTTGAGCCAGGTCTCTGTTATAGCCACAACATCATATTTCCACATGTCAGTCTGCACCTGCAACTCACCAATCCTATTAACCACACTCTGTGCATTCATATACAGGCACATTAACCCTGATTTAGACTTTATTATAGCCTGCTGTCTGGTTGGCTGCAAAACGTGCTGTTCTAAAACGTTATCCTGAAAACATTCTATGAACACCACATCTAGGCTACCCTTGCTCATCTGATTTTTCCAGTCTATATGTAGATTAAAATCCCCCATGACTATTGCCGTATATTTCCGACAATCTGCCATTATTTCTTCCTTTATACCCCATCCTACCGTGTGGTTACTGTTCGGAGGCCTGTAACCACTAGTGACTTGTTGTCTTTATCATTTCTCATCTCTATCTAAACCGCTTCTACATCCTGGTTTCCTGAACTTAGGTCATCCTTCTCTATTGTGCTAATACCATCATTAATTAACAGAGCCAACCCTCTGCCTTTTCCTAGCTTTCTGTCCTTCCTATAAGCCATGTACCCTTCAATATTCAGGTCCCAATCTATGTCATCCTGCAGCCATGTCTCTGTAATGGCTATCAGATCGTAGCTATTTATTTCTATTTGTGCTATCAGTTCAGCTGTTTTGTTTCAAATGCCACATACATTCAGATACAGAGCCTTTAGTTTTGTCCTTTTATTATTTATATAGCCTCTAGTCATATCTGCTGATTTACTCTTAGATTTGTACTCTCTGTCCTTTCCTGTCACGGTCTCTTTATCATTTCTCATATTAATACCTTACTCTCTTGCCTTTTCTGTACTCTTTGATTTATCATTTCTTCCCAAATTTGATCCCTTGCCCCATTATTCAGTTTAAACCTCTCTCTACTTCCCTAGTTATGCAGCTTGTTAGAACACTGGTCCCAGCACCATTCAGGTGTACACCGTCCCAACGGTACATCCCCCACTTTTCCCAGTACTGGTGCCAGTGTCCCACGAACTGGAACCCACTTCTACCACATCAGTCTTTGAGCCATGCATTCATTTCTCTAATTTTATTTGCCCTATGCCAATTTGCACGTGGCTCTGGAAATAATCCTGATATTATTACCTTTGAGGTTCTGCTTTTTAATTTAGATCCTAGCTGCTCATATTCCCTTAGCAGAACCTCTTTCCTAGTTCTCCCTATGTCATTGGTTCTACCTATGACATGGACCATGAACACTGAATCCTTCCTTTCCGACTGCAAGTTCCTTCACTGTCACAGGATCAAAATCCTGGAACTCCCTTCCTAACAGCACTGTAGGTGTACCTACCCTACATGGACTGCAGCAGTTCAAGAAGGCAGCTCACCACCACCTTCTCAACGGCAATAAGGGATGGGCAATAAATTCTGGCCTAGCCAGTGATGCCCACATCCCAGGCGTTCCTGTCCGGCCCAGTGCAGATGTCCCGATCCCGGGCAGCCAACACAGCCTTCTGGACTCTCGCTCTCGGCTGCAGAGAACTGTGTCTATTCCCCTTAGTGTGCAATCCCCTACTACCACTACTTTCTTATTTATATAATAAAAGCAAAATACTGCGGATGCTGGAAATCTGAAACAAAAACAAGAAATGCTGGAATCACTCAGCAGGTCTGGCAGCATCTGTGGAAAGAGAAGCAGAGTTAACGTTTCGGGTCAGTGACCCTTCTTCGGAACTTTCTTATTTATTCCCACTTCCCCACCTTGCTTGAATTGCTTCCTGTACCATGATGCCATGCTCAGTTTGCTTATCCACCTTGCAGCCCCCGCTTTCATCCATTCAGGTTGAGAGAACCTTGAACCTGTTAGTCAATTGCAAAGGCTGAGGCTCCTCCGCTTCCACGTCTGGGTCCCCATTTCTGCTTCACTCACAATCACACCCTCTGTCCCTGACCATGGACCAAATCAGAAGACCCTATGCTAAGGGGTGTGACCACCTCCTGGTACAAAGTGTCCAGGTAACTTTCCCCCTCCCTGATGTGGCGCAATGTCTGCAGTTCGGCCTCCAGTTCATTAACTCTGAGCCAAAATTCCTCGAGCCGCAGACACTTACTGCAGACATGGTTGCCGTGGATCACACTGGTGTTCACGAGCTCCCACATACTGCAGCTGCAACACATTACCTGCCCTGACATCCTTACTTTGTTATAGTAGATGTTGTACACCTAGATTTCCAAAAGGCATTGGTAAGGTGCCAGACAAAAGGTTAATAGGCAGGATAAGGCTGATGGAGTTGGGGTAATATGTTGACATTGATAGAGAATTGGTTAACGGACAGTGAGCAAAGAGTGGGCAAAAACGGAGCATTTTCAAGTTGGCAGGCAATGAATAGTGGACTGCCGCAAAGATCCAAACTGGGGCCTCAGCTATTTACAATCTCTATCAATGACTTAGATGAAGAGACAGAGAGTAATGTATCTAAGTTTGCTGATGATGCAAAGACAGGTGGAAATGCAAACTGTGAGGACACAGAGAGGCTGCAAAGAGATATAGACAGGTTAAGTGAGTGAGCAACAAGATGGCAGATGGAGTATAATGTAGGGAAGTGTGAAGTTATTGATTTTGGTCATAAGAATAGAAAAGTAGAATATATTTTAAAAGGTGTGAAACTTGTAAGTGTTGTAAGAGACTTGTAAGAGACTTGGGTGTGCTTGTACAAGGAATGCAGAAAGTTAGTATGCAGGTACAGCAAGCAATTAGGAAGACAAATGGCATGTTGGCCTTTATTGCAAGGGGATTGGAGTACAGGAATAAAGAAGTCTTGCTACAATTATACAGGGTTTTGGTGAGACCACATCTGGAGTACTGTGTGCAGTTTTGGTCTTCACATTTAAGAAAGGATATTCTTGCATTGGAGGCAGTGCAGCGAAGGTTTACTAAATTGGTCCCTGGGATGAAGGGTTTGTCCAAAGATGAGAGGCTGAGTAAATTGGGCCTATATTCTCTGGAGGTTAGAAGAATGAGAGGCGATCTCATTGAAACATACAAGATTCTGAAGGGGCTTGATAGGGCAGACACTGAGAGATTGTTTCCGCTGGTTGAGGAATCTAAAAAACGGGGGCACAGTTTCAGGACAAAGGGCCGATTGTTTAGGACTGAGATGACAATAAATTACTTCACTCAAAGGGTTGTGAATTTTTGGAATTCTCTACCCCAGAGGGCTGTGGATGCTCCATTATTGAATACATTTAAGGTTGGGATGGATAGATTTTTGGTCTCTCAGAAAATAATCAAGGGATATGGAGAGCAGGCAGGAAAGTGGAAATGAAGCCTAAGATCAGCCATGATTAAAAACAAAGAACAAAGAAAATTACAGCACAGGAACAGGCCCTTCGGCCCTCCAAGCCTGCGCCGGTCCAGATCCTCTCTCTAAACATGTCGCCTATTTTCTAAGGGTCTGTATCTCTTTGCTTCCTGCCCATTCATGTATCTGTCTAGATACATCTTAAAAGACGCTATCGTGTTCGCATCTACCACCTCCGCTGGCAACGCGTTCCAGCCACCCACCACCCTTTGCGTAAAGAACTTTCCACGCATATCTCCCCTAAATTTTTCCCCTCTCGCTTTGAACTCGTGACCCCTAGTAATTGAATCCCCCACTCTGGGAAAAAGCTTCTTGCTATCCACCCTGTCTAAACCTCTCATGATTTTATACACCTCAATCAGGTCCCCCCTCAACCTCCGTCTTTCTAATGAAAATAATCCTAATCTACTCAACCTCTCTTCATAGCTAGCGCCCTCCATACCAGGCAACATCCTGGTGAACCTCCTCTGCACCCTCTCCAAAGCATCCACATCCTTTTGGTAATGTGGCGACCAGAACTGCACGCAGTATTCCAAATGTGGCCGAACCAAAGTCCTATACAATTGTAACATGACCTGCCAACTCTTGTACTCAATACCCCATCCGACGAAGGAAAGCATGCCGTATGCTTTCTTGACCACTCTATTTACCTGCATTGCCACCTTCAGGGAACAATGGACCTGAACACCCAAATCTCTCTGTACATCAATTTTCCCCAGGACTTTTCCATTCACTGTATAGTTCACTCTCGAATTGGATCTTCCAAAATGCATCACCTCGCATTTACCCTGATTGAACTCCATCTGCCATTTCTCTGCCCAACTCTCCAATCTGACTATATTCTGCTGTATTCTCTGACAGTCCCCTTCGCTACCTGCTACTCCACCGATCTTAGTGTCGTCTGCAAACTTGCTAATCAGACCACCTATACTTTCCTCCAGATCATTTATGTATATCACAAACAACAGTGGTCCCAGCACGGATCCCTGTGGAACACCACATGTCTCCATTTTGAGAAACTCCCTTCCACTGCTACTCTCTGTCTCCTGTTGCCCAGCCAGTTCTTTATCCATCTAGCTAGTACACCCTGGACCCCATGCGACTTCACTTTCTCCATCAGCCTACCATGGGGAACCTAATCAAACGCCTTACTGAAGTCCATGTATACAACATCTACAGCCCTTCCCTCATCAATCAACTTTGTCACTTCCTCAAAGAATTCTATTAAGTTGGTAAGACATGACCTTCCCTGCACAAAACCATGTTGCCTATCACTGATAAGCCCATTTTCTTCCAAATGGGAATAGATCCTATCCCTCAGTATCTTCTCCAGCAGCTTCCCTACCACTGGCGTCAGGCTCACCGGTCTATAATTACCTGGATTATCCCTGCTACCCTTCTTAAACAAGGGGACAACATTAGCAATTCTCCAGTCCTCCGGGACCTCACCCGTGTTTAAGGATGCTGCAAAGATATCTGTTAAGGCCCCAGCTATTTCCTCTCTCGCTTCCCTCAGTAACCTGGGATAGATCCCATCCGGACCTGGGGACTTGTCCACCTTAATGCCTTTTAGAATACCCAACACTTCCTCCCTCCTTTTGCCGACTTGACCTAGAGTAATCAAACATCTGTCCCTAACCTCAACATCCGTCATGTCCCTCTCCTTGGTGAATACCGATGCAAAGTACTCGTTAAGAATCTCACCCATTTTCTCTGACTCCACGCATAACTTTCCTCTTTTGTCCTTGAGTGGGCCAATCCTTTCTCTAGTTACCCTCTTGCTCCTTATATATGAATAAAAGGCTTTGGGATTTTCCTTAACCCTGTTTGCTAAAGATATTTCATGACCTCTTTTAGCCCTCTTAATTCCTCTTTTCAGATTGGTCCTACATTCCCGATATTCTTCCAAAGCTTCATCTTTCTTCAGCCGCCTAGACCTTATGTATGCTTCCTTTTTCCTCTTAGCTAGTCTCACAATTTCACCTGTCATCCATGGTTCCCTAATCTTGCCATTTCTATCCCTCATTTTCACAGGAACATGTCTCTCCTGCACGCTAATCAACCTCTCTTTAAAAGCCTCCCACATATCAAATGTGGATTTACCTTCAAACAGCTGCTCCCAATCTACATTCCCCAGCTCCTGCTGAATTTTGGTACAGTTGACCTTCCCCCAATTTAGCACTCTTCCTTTAGGACCACTCTCGTCTTTGTCCATGAGTATTCTAAAACTTACGGAATTGTGATCACTATTCCCAAAGTAGTCCCCTACTGAAACTTCAACCACCTGGCCGGGCTCATTCCCCAACACCAGGTCCAGTATGGCCCCTTCCCGAGTTGGACTATTTACACACTGCTCTAGAAAACCCTCCTGGATGCTCCTTACAAATTCTGCTCCATCTAGACCTCTAACACTAAGTGAATCCCAGTCAATGTTGGGAAAATTAAAATCTCCTATCACCACCACCCTGTTGCTCCTACATCTTTCCATAATCTGTTTACATATTTGTACCTCTATCTCACGCTCGCTGTTGGGAGGCCTGTAGTACAGCCCCAACATTGTTACCGCACCCTTCCTATTTCTGAGTTCTGCCCATATTGCCTCACAGCTCGAGTCCTCCATAGTGCCTTCCTTCAGCACAGCTGTGATATCCTCTTTGACCAGTAATGCAACTCCTCCACCCCTTTTACTTCCCTCTCTATCCCGCCTGAAGCATCGATATCCTGGGATATTTAGTTGCCAATCATGCCCTTCCCTTACCCAAGTCTCAGTAATAGCAATAACATCATACTCCCAGGTACTAATTCAAGCACTAAGTTCATCTGCCTTACCTACTACACTTCTTGCATTAAAACAAATGCACCTCAGACCACCAGTCCCTTTGCTTTCATCATCTGCTCCCTGCCTACTCTTCCCCTTAGTCACGCTGACTTCATTATCTAGTTCCTTACAGGCTTTAGTTACTACCTCCTTACTGTCCACTGACCTCCTCATTTGGTTCCCAACCCCCTGCCACATTCGTTTAAACCCTCCCCAACAGCGTGAGCAAAAGCACCCCCAAGGACATTGGTTCCAGTCCGGCCCAGGTGTAGACCGTCCAATTTGTAATAGTCCCACCTCCCCCAGAACTGGTCCCAATGTCCCAAAGATCTGAACCCCTCCCTCCTGCACCATCTCTCAAGCCACGCATTCATCCTGACTATTCTTTCATTTCGACTCTGACTATCACGTGGCACTGGTAGCAATCCTGAGATTACTACCTCTGAGGTCCTACTTTTTAACTTGGCTCCTAACTCCCTAAATTCTGCTTGTAGGACCTCATCCCGTTTTTTACCTATATCATTGGTGCCTATGTGCACAACAACAACTGGCTGTTCACCCTCCCCCTTCAGAATGTTCTGCAGCCGATCTGAGACATCCCTGACCCGTGCACCTGGGAGGCAACATACCATTCGGGAGTCTCGTTTTCGACCACAGAACCGCCTATCTACTCCCCTTACAATCGAATCCCCTATGACTATAGCCCTTCCACTCTTTTTGCCGCCCTTCTGAACAGCAGAGCCAGCCATGGTGCCATGAACCTGGCTACTGCTGCCTTCCCCTGGTGAGCCATCTCCCTCAACAGTATCCAAAACGGTATACCTGTTGTGGAGGGAGATGACCACAGGGGACACCTGCGCTGCCTTCCTGCTCTTTCTCTGCCTTTTGGTCACCCATTCCCTTTCTCCCAATGCAATCCTAATCTGCGGTTTGACCAATTCGCTAAACGTGCTATCCACGACCTCCTCAGCATCGCGGATGCTCCAAAGTGAGTCCATCCGCAGCTCCAGAGCCGTCATGCAGTCTAACAAGAGCTGCAGCTGGACACACTTCCTGCACGTGAAGGAGTCAGGGACATCAGCCGTGTCCCTGAGCTCCCACATTGAGCAAGAGGAGCATAACACGGGTCTGAGATCTCCTGCCATTTTTAATCTTAATTGTTTGGAATGGCGGAGTAGACTTGATAGGCCATGGGGTCTACTCTTGTTCCTATTTCTTGTGTTCTTGTGTTTATCCATTCAGCAATATTCCCTGATTTCTGCACATACTTCATGTGTTTGTCATGCATTCCTGATCTCACTCAGTTTCTGAGCTGTAGCAGGTAAAGTTGTTGTCGTCATCAAAACAAAAACTTCTACTTCTTTGAGAAGCAAAATATCTCCTTTTTCTCGTCCTGCTGTTGAAATACATGATAAAGCGTCTGCTTTGATCTGCTGAAACATGGGATACAGCGAGCAGGCAGGAAAGTGCAGTTGAACCCTAAGATCAACCGTAATCATATTGAATGGCGGAGCAAGCGTGATGAGCCATATTGTCTACTCCTGCTCATGTTTCTTGTGTTCTTGTGTACTCTTCCATGGCATGCACAAAGCCACATCTGAACTCAAGCATCTCCGACATACTTTCCACATGGCTTTGCTGCACATCCAGCAGACTTCTCCTGGCAACAAACAGAGGATCATCATGAGCGTGGCGCTCAGTAGTGGCCTGGTCCCCAGCAGTCCTCCAATTGTCAAGGGGCCCGACTGGCACATGCTCCCTCAGCTGCTGGGACCTGTCTGTGTCATGACCACCAGCTTGTGACCCAGATTCTAATCTTAATCCTCCCGCATACCGTGTGAATGTATCTGCACTGGCGGAGGTGGAAGAAGAGGCAGGGAATGATGCACCCTCTGGGGCATTGGCTTCTTCTTGCTCCCCAGAAAAGGAGTCTTGAGCCATGTTGCGTTCCATGGCTCGAGTGTGGGCACCTGCAGTGGAGACACAAACAGAGACACTTCACATGAGTTCACACAATTTCCTTCAGTTTTCACATATGACTGCAAGAGCAGAGAAGACACTCCATCCTTATGCCTTGTGGCTCCTGCCTCACCATCTCCGCTTGCCCTGCCTCCTTCCTCTCTCACAATCTCTGACCCCTCCTCCTCAGCCGTGGTCAGCAGCCTCATGTCAGGGACACTTCCTTCCTTCTCAGCATGCTCATGCTGGTTGTGGCTCCTTTTATCCTGCAGCAGAACATGCACATTTAATGACATGGCAAAGCAGTGGCGGAGTGGTAGTGTCTCTGGACTAATAACCCAATGACCCAGGGTATTGCTCTGGGGACATGGGTTCGAATCTCACCACAGCAAAAGCTGGAATTTTAATTCAACTAATAAATGCGGAATTTAAAGCTACTCTAATGATGGCCATAAAACCATTGTCGATTGTTGTAAAAACCCATCTGGTTCACGAGTAGGGAAGGAAATCTGCTGTCCTTACCTGGTCTGGCCTACATATGACTCCAGACCCATAACAATGTAGTTGACTTTTAAAAACATAGAAAATAAGAGCAGGAGTAGGCCATTCAGCCCTTCGAGCCTGCTCCGCCGATCATGGCTGATCATCCAACTCAGTAACCTGTTCCCGCTTTCGCCCCATACCCTGTGATCACTTTAGACCCAAGAGCTATATCTAACTCCTTCTTGAAAACATACAAAGTTTTGGCCTCAACTGCTTTCCATGGTAGCGAATTCCACAGGCTCACCAGTCTCTGGGTGAAGAAATTTCTCCTCATCTCAGTCCTGAAAGATTTACCCCGTATCCTTAGACTATGACCCCTGGTTCTGGACTCCCCCACCATCAGGAACATCCCTCCTACATCCACCCTGTCAAGTCCACAGTGGCACACTCGTTAGCACCGCAGCCTCACAACTCCAGCAACCCAGGTTTGATTCCGGGTACTGCCTGTGCGGAGTTTGCAAGTTCTCCATGTATCCGTGTGGGGTTTTTGCCGGGTGCTCCAGTTTCCTCCCACAGCCAAAGACTTGCAGGTTGGGAGGTAAATTGCCCCTAGTATAGGCAGGTGGTAGGGGAAGGTGGGGATGTGAGAGGGTAATGGGATTAATGTAGGATTAGTATAAATGGGTGGTTGATGGTCAGCACAGACTCGGTGGGCCGAAGGGCCTGTTTCAGTGCTGTATCTCTAAATAAATAAATTTTATAGGTTTCTTTGAGATCCCCCCTCACTCTTCTGAACTCCAGCGAATATAATCCGAACCGACTCAATCTCTCCTCATACGTCAGTCCCGCCATCCCAGGAATCAGTCTGGTAAACTTTTGCTGCACTCCCTCTATAGCAAGAACATCCTTCCTCAGATAAGGAGACCAAAACTGCACACAATATTTCAGGTGTGGCCTCACCAAGGACCTTTATAATTGCAGAAAAACATCCCTGCTCCTGTACTCGAATCTTCGCGCTATGAAGGCCAACATACCATTTACCTTTTTTACCGCCTGTTGGACCTGCATGCTCACCTTCAGTGACTGGTGTACGAGAACACCCAGGTCTCGCTGCATATTCCCCTCTCTCAGTTTATAGCCGTTCAGATAATAATCTGCCTTCCTGTTTTTGCTACCAAAGTGGATAACCTCACATTTATCCACATTATACTGCATCTGCCATGCATTAGCCCACTCACTCAACTTGTCCAAATCACCCTGAAGCCTCTCTGCATCCTGTTCACAACTCTCCCTCCCACCTAGTTTTGTGTCATCTGCAAATTTGGAGATATTACATTCAGTTCCCTCATCTAAATCATTAATATATATTGTGAATAGCTGGGGTCCTAGCACCGATTCCTGCGGTACCCCACTAGACTCTGCCTGCCATTAGGAAAAAGACCCATTTTTCCCGACTCTTTGTTTCCTGTCTGCTAACCAATTTTCTATCCATCACAATGCAATGCCCCCAATCCCATGAGCTTTAATTTTACACACTAATCTCTTATGTGGGACTTTGTCGAAAGCCTTCTGAAAATCCAAATAAACCACATCCACTAGCTCCCCCTCATCAACTCTATCAGTTACATCCTCGAAGAATTCTAGTAGATTTGTCAAGCACGATTTCCCTTTCGTAAATCCATGCTGACTCTACCCGATTCTACCATTGTTCTCTCAGTGCTCTGCTACAAAATCTTTGATAATGGACTCTAGAATTTTCCCCACTACCGACGTCAGGCTGACTGATCTATAATTCCCTGCTTTCTCTCTACCTCCCTTTTTAAATAGTGGGGTTACATTTGCTCCAATCCTACATGCCCTCTGAAATGGCCGAGCAAGCCTCTCAGTTGTATCTAACTGCTACAAAGTCAATAAAAAAGAGCGAAACTGGACGGACCACCTGGCATCGACCTAGGCACCGGAAACGCAAACCCAGCCCTGTCAACCCTGCAAAGTCCTCTTTACTAACATCAGGGGGCTTGTGCCAAAGTTGGGAGAGCTGTCCCACAGACTAGTCAAGCAACAGCCTGACATAGTCATACTCACAGAATCATACCTTACAGACAATGTCCCAGACACTGCCATCACCATCCCTGGGTATGTCCTGTCCCACCGGCAGGACAGACTCAGCAGAGGTGGTGGCACAGTGATATACAGTCGGGAGCAAGTTGCCCTGGGAGTCCTCAACATCGACTCCGGACCCCATGAAGTCTCATGGCATCAAGTCAAACATCGGCAAGAAAACGTCCTGCTGATTACCACCTACTGCCCTCCCTCAGCAGATGAGTCAGTACTCCTCCATGTTGAACACCACTTGGAGGAAGCACTGAGGGTGGCAAGGGCGCAGAATGTACTCTGGGTGGGGAACTTCAATGTCCACCACCAAGAGTGGCTCGGTCGGACCACTACTGACTGAGCTGGCCGAGTCCCAAAGGACATAGCTGCTAGACTGGGTATGTGGCAGGTGGTGAGGGAACCAACAAGAGATAAAAACATACTTGACCTCGTCTTTACCAATCTACCTGCCGCAGATGCATCTGTCCATGACATATTGGTAGGAGTGACCACCGCACAGTCCTTGTTGAGATGAAGTCCCGCCTTCACTTTGAGGATACTCTCCATCGTCTTATGTGGCACTTCCACAGTGCTAAATGGGATAGATTTTGAACAGATTTAGCAATGCAAAACTGGGCATCCATGAGGTGCTGTGGGCCATTCGCAAAAGCAGAATTGTACTCAACCACAATCTGTAACCTTATGGTCCGGCATATCCCCCACTCTACCATTACCATCAAGCCAGGAGACCGACCCTGGTTCAATGAAGAGTGCAGGAGCACATGCCAGGAGCAGCAGCAGGCATACTTCAAAATGAGGTGTCAACTTGATGAAGCTACAACACATGGCTAATTGCATGCCAACTTTTTAAGTAGCATGCGATAGACAGCGCTAAGCGATCCCATATGAAAGGATCAGATCTAAGCTCTGCAGTCCTGCCACATCCAGCTGTGAATGGTGGTGGACAATTAAACAACTAACTGGAGAAGGTGGCTCCACAAATATCCCCATCCTCAATGATGGAGGAGCCCTGCACATCGGTGCGAAAGATAAGGCTGAAGCATTTGCAACAATCTTCAGTCAGAAGTGCCGAGTTGATGATCCATCTCAGCCTCCTCCTGAAATCCCCAGCATCACAGATGCCAGACTTCAGCCAATTCGATTCACTCCACATGATATCAAGAAACGACTGAAGGTACTGGAATACTGCAAAGGCCATGAGCCCAGACAATATTCAGACAATAGTACTGAAGACCTGTGCTCCAGAACTTGCCATGCCCTACTGTTCCAGTACAGCTACAATACTGGCATCTACCCGGCAATGTGGGAAATTGCCCAGGTACGTCCTGTACACAAAAAGCAGGACAAGTCCAACCCAGCCAATTACTGCCCCATCAGTCTACGCTCAATCATCAATAAAGTGATGGAAGGTGTCATCAACATTGCCATCAAGCGACACTTGCTTAGCAATAACCTGCTCAGTGACACTCAGTTTGGGTTCCGCCAGTGCCACTCAGCTCCTGACCTCATTACAGCTTTGGTTCAAACTTGCACAAAAGAGCTGAACGCAAGAGGTGAGGTGAGAGTGACTGCCCTGGACATCAAGGCAGCATTTGACTGAGTATGGCAACAAGGAGCCCGAGCAAAACTGGAGTCAATGGGAATCAGGGTGAAAACTCTCCGCTGGTTGGAGTCATACCTAGCGCGAAGGAAGATGGCTGTGTTTGTTGGAGCTCAATCATCTGAGCTCCAGGACATCACCGCAGGGGTTCCTGAGGGTAGTTGTCTCGGCCCAACCATCTTCAGCTGCTTCATCAATGACCTTCCTTCAATCATAAGGTCAGAAGTGGGGATGTTCGCTGATGATTGCACAATGTTCAGCACCATTCGCGACTCCTCAGATACTAAAGCAGTCCATGTAGAAATGCAGCAGGACCTGGACAATATCCAGGCTTGGGCTGATAAGTGGCAAGTAACATTCACACCACACAAGTGCCAGGCAATGACCATCTCCAACAAGAGAGAATCTACCCATTTCCCCTTGACATTCAATGGCATTACCAAAGCTGAATCCCCCACTATCAACATCCTAGGAGCTAGCATTGACCACAAACTGAACTGGAGTAGCCACATAAATACCATGGCTACAAGAGCAGGTCAGAGGCTAGGAATCCTGCGGTGCGTAACTGGCCTCCTGACACCCCCAAAGCCTGTCCACCATCTACAAGGCACCAGTCAGGAGTGTGATGGAATACTCTCCACTTGCCTGGATGGGTGCAGCTCCAACTACACTCAAGAAGCTCAGCACCATTCAGGACAAAGCAGCGCGCTTGATTGGCACCTCATCTACAAAAAGAAATTCACACCCTCCATCACCGATGCACAATAGCAGCAGTGTGTACCATCTACAAGATGCACTGCAGCAACGCGCCAAGGCTCCTTAGACAGCACTTTCCAAACCCATGACCTCTACCAACTAGAAGGACAAGGGCAGCAAATGCATGAGAACACCACCACCTGCAAGTTCTCCTCCAAGTCACACACCATCTTGACTTGGAACTATATCACCGTTCCTTCACTGTCACTGGGTCAAAATCCTGGAACTCCCTTCCTAACAGCACTGTGGGTATACCTTGCTCACACGGACTGCAGCAGTTCAGGAAGGCAGCTCACCACCACCTTTTCAAGGGCAATTAGGGATGAGCAAAAAGAACTAGGAGCAGGAGTAGGCAATTCAGCCCCTCGAGCCTGCTTTGCCATTCAATACGAGCATGGCTGATCTCATCTCGGCCTCAACTCGACTTTCCTGCCCATTCTCCATGACCCTTCAACCCATTTCCTAATTAAAAATCTGTCTATCTCCTCCTTAAATTTACCCAGTGTCCCAGCATCCACTGCACTCTGGGGTAGTGAATTCCACAGATGCACGACCCTTTGAGAGAAGTAATTTTTACTCATCTCTGTTTTAAATCTTTTATTTATTATTTAGAGATACAGCACTAAAACATGCCCTTCAGTCCACCGAGTCTGTGCCAACCAACAACCACCCATTTATACTAATCCTCCATTAACCCCATATTCTCCACCACCTACCTACACTAGGGGCAATTTACAATGGCCAATTTACCTATCAACCTGCAAGTCTTTGGCTGTGGGAGGAAACCAGAGCACCTGGCAGAAACCCATGCCGTCACAGGCAGAACGTGCAAACTCCACACAAGTAGTATCCAGAACTGAACCCAGGTCGCTGGTGTTGTGAGGCTGCAGTGCTAACCACTGCACCACTGCCCTTAGCCTAATCTGCTACCCCTTATCCTAACACCTCTCATTCTAGATTGCCCCACAAGAGGAAACATCCTCTCTATGTCTAATTTGTCAATCCCCTTAATCATTTTATATACCTCAATTAGATCTCCTCATTCTTCTAAACTCCAGAGAGTAAAGGCCTAAACTGCTCAATCTCTCTTCATAAGACAAGCGCCCCCCCCCCCCACCCACCATCCCTGGAATCAATCTAGTGAACCTCCTCTGAACTGCCTCCAATGCAACTACATCCTTTCTCAAGTCAGGGGACCAAAATTGTATGCAATACTCCAGGTGCGGTCTCACTCATGCCTTGTACAGTTGCAGCAACACTTCCTCTAATTTTATACTCTATTCCTTTCGCAATAAATGCCAAAATTCCATTTGCCTTCCTTATCACCTGCTGTACTTGCAAACTAGTTTTCTGCGATTCATGCACGAGGACACCCAGATCCCTCTGCACCGAAGCACTCTGAAATTTCTCACCATTTACATATTAATTTGCCTTTCTATTCTTCCGACCAAAATGGATAACCTCACACTTATCCACGTTAAAATCCATCTGCCAAATTTTGGCCCATTTATCTAATCGCTCCATCTCCATTTGTAGATTTCTTATTTCTTTATTGCAACTTACAGTTCCACCTATTTTAGTGTCATCTGCAAATTTGGCGATAGTACCTGCATCCAAGTCATTTATATAGATTGTTAATAGTTGGGGCCCAAGGACCAAACCCTGTGGCACCCCACTAGTTACATCTTGCCAACCAGAAAAAGACCCATTTATCCCGACTCTCTGTTTTCTGCTGGTTAGCCTGTCCTCTATCCAAGTTCATAAATTGCCCCTAACCCCATGTGAACTAACCTTATGTATTACCCTTTTGTGCGGCACCTTATCAGATGCCTTCTGGAAGTCCAGATAAACTACATCTACAGGATCCTCATTATCCACTTGATGCTGGCCTAGCCAGCGACGCCCACAGCCATTGCATACATGCATCAACATCACTCATTCCGCATTGCTTTCGCACGACACATCTAATTAAATAATCAATGTCAATCTTCATCTTGGCGTAACATCATTTTGTGAATGGCAGCATGGTTGCTCACGTATTCCACTGCATTTCATGCATATTCTCTGCCTTAAAGACATGGAGCCATGGCAGGAAACAATGGAGCATCTTCACCAAGATCACTTACCCTCGCGAATCTGAGCAAATCATTGAAGCGCTTATGGCACTGCACCCATGTTCTACGAGCAACCCCATGGTTCAAGACCTCCTCTGCTACCTCCATCCAGGCCGCCTTGGTGAGGCGGGAGGGTCTTGGCACTCCATCTGCATGGAAGGGGATCTCCTGCTTTTCCCTGATGCCCTGGGGGAGAACCTGCAGGGAGGCATCACTGAACTGGGGGGCAGGACGTTGCGTGCTGGCTGCCATGAGATTCACTTTGGCTGTAGGGAAAATAAATGATATGAAGTTGGAGGTGACTTTTACAAAAAAGGGAGGCAAAAACATTTTGATTTAAGTAAAAGATTCAATGTCAGTTATTCTGAAGATACTTACATGAAAGGAAGGCTGCTGACCCTTGAGGCTGCAAGTACAGAATGGTTTATATTTGTGGTGATCATGGTGCTTGGGTCAATGATGGCGGGTTCCACCAATGAAAGTCCGCCCCACTGCATGAGCCCACGTGGTCCCTGTGCCCATCGTTGCATGGCTAAATTCAATAAAACATTGTATGGGAAACGGGATTCGCGTTGGAAGCGGGAGTTACAACAACTTCCGGTCCTGCCATCAGATACACCGCGGCACGCATAAGATTCCACCTGATATTGAGATGCATCGCGTGTGCTATCAATCTCCAGGACACAAAAGAACCATTTGTGTCATCTTCTTTTCCATCCAGACCATGGGAGCGTCTAGGAATGGATTTTTTTGAGCATAGAAGTAAAATGTTCCTAATAGTAGTCGGTTATTATTTAAGGTGGATTGAAGTTAAACAATCACATGGTCAAAGTTCAGAAGCTGTAATCACATCCTTGAGAGAAATTTTTGCTACGCATGGAATGCTAGATATTGTAATTTCTGACAATGGGCTACAAATTTGGAAATAAGGACATTGGTTCCAGTCCTGTTTAGGCGCAACCTGTCTCTTTTGAATAGGTGCCTCCTGCCCCAGAACTGGCCCCAGAACCCCAAGAATCTGAAGCTCTCCCTCCTGCTCCATGCTTCAAGCCACACATTGATCTTCCCTATCTTCCTATTCTACTCTTGCTAATGCATGGCATAGGGAGTAATCCAGAGATTACTGCCTTCTAGGTCCTACATTTTAACTTCCTCCTTAGCTCCTGAAAGTCTGACCGTAGAATCCCAATACCTGCCTTCTCTATGTCATTGGTACCAATGTGTTCCACAACTTTTAGCTCACTCCCTTCCCACTGCAGAATATCCTGCACCCTCTCTGTGATGTCCTTTACCCTGGCACCAGGACGGCAACACACCATGCGGAACTCGGGTTGACGATTACAGTAATGCCTGTTTATCCCCCTAATCTCCGATAATTTCTGCACTTTGCTGTTTTCCGCATGCAGTTCCTTGCCCATTGGTGCCATGGTCTGTACTTCACTCCTTCAAGGTGTGGTCACTCCCAGCAGTCTCCAATGCTGAGTACCGGTTTGTGAGTGGCACACAGCCCGAAGACTCCTGCACTTCCTGCCTCATCCTACTCTGATGGATGGCCACCCATCCACTACCCTGAACTCTCTGCTGCCTGTGGAGTGGCCTTGTCCTGGAACGTATGATCTAGGAAACTCATCCTTCCTGATGCTCCGCAGTGACCCCAGCTGCCCCTCGAACTCAGAAAGCTTGAGCTCGAGCTTCAACAGCAGGAGAAATTTCCTACACATGTGGTCCCCAAAGACACATGAAGCATCCTAAAGTTCCCACATGGTGTAAGAATTGCAAGTAACAGGTCTCAGCTGCCCATCCATGATCTAAAACAATTTCACTGCTGCTCCTGAGTATTCCTGAGTGTTTTCTCTGTCTACCTTCAGAGAGGCTAAAGAAGCACATGTATGAAAGACATAAATATCCAGCGAAGCTCTGTAGCCCTACCATGCCCCATTCAGAATGGGAGTGGACAATCAGATTATTAACAGGAAAAGGAGGATCCATGAACAATCCCATCCTCAACAATGGTGGAGCATACTATATGCATGTTAGAAAAAGTGTTTCAATGTTTGCCAGCATCCACAGCCAGAAAATGTCAAATGGTGATACTTCTGCTGACATTCTCAGCATCATAGATGCCAATGTCCAGCCAGCTTGGATCACTTTATGTAACATAAAGAAATAGTTGAGTGCACTGGACACAGCAAAAGCCCTGGATTCTGATGACATGCTGGCTATAGTGCCAAAGACCTGCAAATTGAACTAGCTATCCCCTTTGCAAAGCAATTCCACTGACTACGTGGAAAATTACCTAGGCACGTCTAATTCATTAAAAAATCAGAATAAATCTAATGGAGCTAATTGCCAAGCAGATAACGTTGCAAATTTTCAGCCTTGTCTCTTTTGTGCTCAGCAAAGAGTCTAGTGCTGTGTCAAGTACTGGCCCAGGTGAAGAATCAGGCAGGAGGATGCTAGCTGATTATATGGGCTGAATTTCATTTGTAGGCTGCATGTCCGGACGTTGGGACTGGAAGCAGGTGTGGGGCAATGAGCAGCTGGCCGAATGTGACTAACTAGTGGCCAGTCAATTAAGAGTCGGGAGGCATGGGGGCCGTCCAGTGAAAGGACAAAGGTGGCAGCAGAGACAGCAGAGGCGGCGGCAGATTACGCGTGGAGATTGCCTCTCCCTGAACGCAAGGTCTTCAGGCCAAACAGACCCTCCCCCTTACTTGTGATCTTTGATGAGGTGGAACTTCTCTTGGGCCTCATTCAGAGGTACTGCCCCGATACCACCCTGGTGTTGCTCCCCCACACCGCTGGCACCTTGGCTCCCACTCCTTATTGTGCTTTCCCTCCTGAACCCTTCCTGCCAAGAGACACTGCCTCACCTGATGGCTTCCCAGTGAAGCCAACACTGAGCTCCTGCCTCCTTGTCACCTCCTTTTGCCAGGAAAGGCCCTGAAGCCTGGTAGTTCCCGTGCACCATCAGGAAAATTCAAAGCACTCTGGAGTGTATTCACATGTTAAGTACCTTAATTGGTTTCTCGCCTCTTGAACGTGTGAAGCTCGACCTCCATGTCGGCTGCTGACAGTAAAATCTGGAAGAGAGGTCACAGCAAGTCTGACGTCTTCCGTTCCTATTTTATGCCCCCCCCCCACCGCCTCTGTTCCCGCCTCAAATGGCCTACGCCTGCTCCTGATTCGTATGTTCATATGTTTAAATTTAGTGTTCTGTCTCAGGCTCATGTGAGCTCAGATACCAGCAGCAAATCAATTTTAACAATTTATTTAGCATGCAGAGGAGCAACCTCATCCATACAGTATTATGATTCATCTGCAGCCCTTATAGAAAACCATTAGCAGTGACTGCAAAATAATAGCATTGTCTCTTCCATTGTGTATACTCCAGTTTCCTCACTTTGTAAAGAAACAGCAATACTCAAAATGTTTAATTTTATTGAAAAACCCATTAGCCATATTTATTTCTGAAACTACTTTCATAAAATTTATAAAAGGTTTTATTTGTTCTTGAAACAGTGAACCCCCAAAGTGAAGGCAATAGAAACATGACAATGTCAGCAATGTGCCTCACTTTAACTATTAAAATTTCAAATAAAGGAATGGAGTTTGGTAATTGTTTTTTAATTTAATTAATAGTTTGGAAGCTCTAAAGTAGGCTTAAAGGTAGAATAAATGATAAAGTTCAGTCACTAACATCATAGAAAGCAGCAACCTGATCTGTACAGTATGTACAGTACGAATCAGTTTTAACCCTGCCAGAAAACCATTAGTAGTGACTATAATATAATGACAATAAAATATCCAACTTCTCCCTGTGTCACTTTATACAGAGGCTAAAGTGCCTGCAGAGCTGTTATTCTCATAATATACATAATTCACTACAGCTATCTGCTGATGTCAAGCTAAGTTATTCAGTGATGCAACTATAAGCAAATCCAACCAAAGGCACAAATATCTAATAAGTACATTAATAGAAACATAGGAGCAGGGGGCTTGGCCCCTCGAGCCTGCACTGCCATTCAACATGATTATGGCTGATCATCCAAACTCAGTACCCTGTTCCTGCTTTCTCCCTGTATCCCTTTAGCCCTAAGAAGTATATATAACTCTTTCTTGAATATAGTCATAGAGAGATACAGCACTGAAACAGACCCTTCAGCCCACCAAGTCTGTGCCGACCATGAACCACCCATTTATACTAATCCTACATTAATCCCATGTCCCCTACCACATCCCCACAATTCTCCTACCACCTACCTACACTAGGGACAATTTACAATGGCCAATTTACCTATCAACCTGGGAGGAAACTGGAGCACCTGGTGGCAACCCACACGGTCACAGGGAGAACTTACACATGCCACACAGGCAGTACCCAGAACCGAACCCGGGTTACTGGAGCTGTGAGGCTGTGGTGCTAACCACTGCATCACTGTGCCGCCCTTAAACATATTTAATGATTTGGCCTCAACTGCTTTCTGTGGTAGAGAATTCCACAGGTTCACCACTCTCTGGGTGAAGAAATCCCTCCTCATCTCAGTCCTAAATGGCTTACCCCTTATCCTTACACTGTGACCCCTGGTCCTGGACTCCCCCACCATCGGGAACATCCTTCCTGCATCTAGTCTGTCCAGTCCTGTTAGAATTTTGTAGGTTTCTATGAGATCCCCTCTCATTCTTCTAAACTCTAGCGAATATAAGCCTAGTTGGTGATGTCTTCATTTTTGTAAATTGTTGACAAGTCCAAATTTTAATCCTCCAGTTACCCTTTTAAGTGTAAGTAGGTTACAGGAAAAAATGCCTTTTCTGCTCACTTTGATTCAACCTGATATGCGCAGGCAATATATTAAATAAAAACTAAATTTGTTTGGGCTTTTTTGCAAATGGATTTCTTCTGCATCGTTTCTAAAAACTTGGATGAAATTTTTGGGCATTCACAGAGGGTCTTCAGGGAGCAGATATGTTGGAGAACAGATTGCTGGAATGTTGTGACTCCATGGAAGCTCTTTGCACACTGGGTTCCAGAGTCATGATGGCAGCAGTCTGAGCTTCCATGGCAGCAGCCTGAGATTGCATGGCAGCAGCCTGAGATTGCATGGCAGCAGGCTGAGTTTCCACTGCAGCAGTCAGACGTTGGATGAATGCTGCTTGTGCTCCAACGGAAACAGAGACATCGACCAACAGACGTTGCATCATGGTTGGCTCAACAAGTTTGTTGATGCAGGTGGCCACTCGTTGCATATTGGGAAGTTTTGCAAGCTTGGCACAAAGCCCTATGCCAAGTTGGTGCTGGACTCCTCCATGCTCCCTGACATTGAACGCAGGCTTCCCAGTCTACCAAGCATTTGGGTGTGTTCTTCTGTTCACAAACAATATATTGCTGATGCGGGAAATCTGAAAACAGCAGCTGCAGAGAGAGATACAGAGTTAATAAAAGCAAAATACTGCGGATGCTGGAAATCTGAAATAAAAACAAGAAATGCTGGAATCACTCAGCAGGTCTAGCAGCATCTGTGGAAAGAGAAGCAGAGCTAACGTTTCGGGTCAGTGACCCGAAACGTTAACTTTGATACAGAGTTAATGTTCTGCTGGAAGGTCATCGACCTTAAACCTTAAGTCCGTTTCTCTCTCTGCAGATGCTGTTGAGTATTTACAATATTTTCTGTTTTTATTTCAGCCAACTTCTGTAGTCTGACCCATCCAATTTATCACCTGAGAGCTCTGCAGTAGAGCTAGTGAGTGACCTTGCCCACCAGTGCACTGGTACTTGCACTATCCTTACCGCCTGCTCTGGCTACATCGCAGTTATTTTTTAAAAATTCTTTCATGGGATGTGGGCGTAGCAGGCCAGGCCAGCATTTATGGCCCTCCCTAATTGTCCTTCAACTGAGTGGCTTGCTAGACCATTTCGAGGGCATGTAAGAGTCAACCACATTGCTGTGGGTCTGGAGTCACATGTAGGCCAGACCAGATAAGGACAGCAGATTTCCTTCCCTAAAGGACATTAGTGAACCAGATGGATTTTTACAACAATCGACAATAGTTTCATGGCCATCAGCTTTAAATTCCAGATTTATTAATTGAATTCAAATTCCACCTTCTGCTGTGGTGGGATTCGAACCCATGTCCCCAGAGCAATACCTGGGTCTCTGGGTTACTAGTCCAGTGACAATACCAGTACGCCACTGCCTCCCCATGTGTCATGTCCCCATATGCCATGTGTCTCACCATGTGCAAATCTCCACTTCATGCTATCCTCTAAATTACATGCAGTGTCAGTAACTGGTGGCTGCAAGTGTAAGATCAAATGACGGTGACTCTTCATTTTTCATTTCTTCTTGCTCTTCCTCCACTGCAGAGATCAGGTTTCAGTTCTTGAGTAATTGAAATGAAAAGGGGACAAGGCTTGGGTTGCAGTGAGGGGAGAGGAGAGAGTAAGAAGTGCATGCTTCCACCATCTGCAACTTGTAAGTCAGAAGAGATTGAGGGATGAGGGAAAGTGTAGTCAGAGAAGAAGCATTAGGTATATGGATACACTCATCTTCAATGGCTCCAGTCCCGCCAGTAGCCGCAACCTCGGCAATGACCCTTCCCATTATGGCCACCACTGTCTCTTCCATTGGGATTAAATAATTCAGGCACACCTCTCCCCCTCCCATTAATTCTTGCTCCCTCCTGTTATGTGACACCGTCTCCTGCAAGAAAGAGAAGTGTGACAGTGAGTGCCGTGCAATATGTTTGGGATATGTGGCTGTCATTGTTGATTAGTTACCAGTGTGTGCAAGCTGTGAGTTGCAGGTGTGAGGCTTGCAGCAATGCTAAGGTGAGGTAAAGCATATGAATTTTAGGGTTGAGTACTGTTTGATTGAAATTATTGCTAGATGAGTGATGGGATGTAATGAATTGAGCAGTGGGTGAGGCTAGTTGTGCAGTTCGTAGGATATGACATTTGAAGATACACTCAGTGACCTTGACAACTCATGTGACATCTTAAACTTCTTCCTACACTCCATCCAGGCTCTTGGGTTACACTCCTGGCATCAACCTCCAGTGCTATTTCTTGCCATTGCTTTCTGAGCATATGTCTGGAGGACCTCTGGCCCCCCTGCGGATACAGAATATCTTTACTTCTTTCCACCTCTTCCACCAAGACCTCCAATGCAGCAAACAAAAACCTTGGTGTTGGCTCTGTCCCATGGTCAGCTATTGTTTATTCTTCCATAGCACAATATTCAGAATGATCTCAGCACTACCAGCAGCCACAATACATCGCCTCTTTAAGTAGTAGAGGCTTGCTTTAAGTAGTGCTGGGCTATAAGAAGATATGAAATAGGAGCAGGAGTAGACCATACAGCCCGTCGAGACTGCTCCGCCATTCAATAAGATCATGGCTGATCTTGGGCTTCAACTCCACTTTGCCACCTGCTCCCCATATCCCTTGATTCCCTGAGAAATCTGTCTATCCCAGCCTTAAATGTAACAAAGTTGCACCCCTCCGCCTCCCACCCACACTGACGCATGCAGCCAATGAACAGTGGAGGGAGTGCTGGTTTCACACAGAAATCATGGAAATGAAGAGGCAGTGTGAAGTTGGTGCCCTGCCTGCGGTAACATTAATGGACGTGGGTTAATCGTGCATCATGATCTCTGCGCCCATTTTCAGGAGTTATCTAATTTAACCCCGCCTCCCCCCCCCAGGGTGATTTAAAAATAAAAGTAATAACATTATGAAAGCACCACAAGACTGCTGCTCACTAGCTAAGAAACAAGTTTAATTCATATAAAAAGTGGAGTGTACAATTTCTGCATTAAACGTAAGAAAATTGCAGCAGGTCAAAGTCTGATTGTCAAATGAGGATCTGCAGCCAATAGTTTACAAACTGAGGCCTGGAAAAAAGTGTTTGGTATTAAAAAAAGCTGCCAAATTAATAATAAGGATGACTACAATTGAATGCCATATTTGTAGGAAGCTAACAGAGTTAACAGGCAGAATATTCCCAGCCCTTTGGAGACAGGGTTGGAGGCAAGGGGCCCGGGAAAATAGGGGGAGCTGCGTCGGAGGCAGACAGCCAATTTAAATACTTAAGGCCTCAATTTACGGTGATTTTTCAGGCTTGCTGGTATTTTGTCAGAGACGAGTGGCACCACACCACATGGGGAGGCTGCCAGCTCAATGCAGCAGGCTGGAGGCTATCAGTGCCTGAAGGTCCATGCGCCATTGATGGGGCCAAAGGAAGGAATGTGGCACCAATGATCCCCTGGTTGCATTGTGGTATTATTTTAAGGGGCATATCTAAAACGGCTGTCCATCACCAGACAGGATGTGATCCCTAGGTAGTTGTTTGAAGCAGCTCCAGAAATAAGACGTGTTACCCTACCTTCCTAGGAATGCTGTATGTAAGTTAGCACATTCAATAAAAGAACGCACCTTTTTGATTCACCAATCCTGTCTGTGTGATCGGTGCACTTGTGTTAAGCAAGAAATCACAATATGGCAGCAGCTGGTGGTTGTTGAAGAACTGACTGCAAGTTTATGCAGATTCTGCAAAGCTGAACTCATCCACTCACTCCAGAAGCTCAGGTGTGAAAGTTTGAAAGCTCATCAGGTTCTTCTGTAATCCTTGCGGCAGCGTCGAAGGGAATGTGGGTCTGAGACAAGCTGCGGTAATGGTTTCTACAGGAAACAATCAGTCAAAAGCTGGCTCTGAGAGATGGGTACTGGGCAGAGCTCCAGCGGGCAGGAGTACCATTATCGCTGACCGGCCATGAGATCAGGAGGTCGGGGGCTGATTGATCGATTGTGACGTGGCCAGGCAAGCATGCACGGCAGCCTCCTGGCATTTGAGAAGGCCAGAATACCTTCATTGCCATTTTCCTTTTTGTCTCAAGGGCGTTGGGGTCATTTTCACATTGAAACACTGCTTCGTGGGTGGGGCCTTTTGGAAACATGGGAACAGCGCCACAGATCCTTACTCCAGCAACAGGGTGTGGCCACTAGCAGAATTGCAAGACAGGGAACACAGATTTCAAGCACTGAAAAGCTGTGCTATATAATTTTTTTTTGTCCTGCCACCAATACTGCCAAAACAAAATGACAACAAAGTTTCCAGCCCTAAACTGGAAGGCAGCGACCTCCTCCCTGAATTTAAATTACTCGGACAGAGGATAGAGCTGTGATTTTTTGACTTGGCCATTGCTGAGCCAGATAGACAAGCAATTAAAGTTAAGATTGCCATTGGGAATGAAGGCCTCCACAAGTTAAATATGTTTGGTCTTTCGACCAAAGAGCTGAGTAAAATATGGTCCACATTGGAAGACCAGTTGAAAGTCAAAGTAGAGTACACCATCTCGAGTTTATGTCATTCTGGCAGCAGCCAAAGTAGACAATAGTCCAATTTGCGAACCGATGTAGAGATAAGGGGCATGATTGCGATTTTCTCAGGCTGAGCTAGCTGACAGGCTTATCGAGCTTGTGATAGCTTCCACCCCATTGAAGCATTCCAAAAAAAGTCTTGACCAACCCAAAGACTACAGTTTAGACACCTTGCTTAAAAGCGGTCGTAAATTTGAAGCCATCCTTATGGGCAGACAGAGCCTACAAACCATGTGCACTTCATTTACTATTGACACCGTTGCCAACACTGCCAAACCTGGCAATCCATGTAGGGGGTGTGCCCTCGTACATTCTCCAAGAAATTGTCTGGCCTCCCGTGACATTTGCAAAGCACATGGCCACAGAGGGCACTGGAATCGCCAATGCAACAAACCTAAGTCGCAACAAGACAAAGTAGTTGGATGCATGACAAGTATGAAACACAAACAGACAGAAGGAAAAGTCCAAATTTCAAAGGCAAAAAATACACAAGATGACCAGCTAGACTGAAAAGGTTGGAAGGGGAGCATGACTAAGGCACTAACACACAAAGTGAGCAGACGTTTCATACTATCAACCTCGCAGAATGTATTAACATGGTGGGACCTACAGAAGCCTTTGCCACCATCCGGATTATTTGCCCAGAAAAACCTGGCAAGCATACACACTGGACCAAGACTGACACAGGTATGAGTGCCAATGTTCTACTGCTCCATATCATGAAGAATATGTACCCACAGAAATGGCAAACTATGGCTGAACTGACCACCACCAAACTCATGGAGTACAATGGTTCAGTGATTCGGTCTTTGGGATCCACATTGCTCGAGTGCAGATATAACAACTCACCCTGGTTACCCAATTTCTTTACATCATGGATCCCACAGGTCCATCAATTGCAGGCCTACTGGCATATAAAGACCTCACATTGGTGACAACCCGCAGCATTAATACGAATGCTAAGCTGACTGACCAGAAGGACAAGCCAATCACCATTGTGGCTGACTTAACCTCACTCAACCAGACAGATTCAACAAGATTGGCAGTTTTAAGGGCGATGCAGCTTTGCACATACACACCAATGCCATTTCTTCAAATGATCCTCCACATAAGTGCAGCATCCATGTTCAAATCAAACTAAAGATTGAACTGGATCAGATGGAGAAAGAAGACATCATCTGAAAGGTACAGCACCACATCAATTGGTGTAGAATAGTTGCATGTGTGATAAAGAAAGATGGATCCATTTGAGTCTGTCTTGACCCAAGATGTCCAAATGTAACACTGAAGCGATGCTGACATAAGATCCCAAACTTAGAGAAAGTAAACCCTAAGTTTGTGAATGCGAAATTCTTTTCAAAACTGGATGCCAAAACCAGGTACTGATCAGTCCGCTTGGCAAAGTCAACTCAAGAACTAACTACGTTTCACACTCCATTCGGAATATAGAGTTTCCAAAGGTTACCATTTGGGCTGTCCTTTAGCCAGGACCTCTTCCAGCAACATATGGACCGCATCACATGCCAGGTCCCAGGATGCATCTGTATAGCAGATGACATTGCTGTTGTTGGTAGAATGAAGTGGGAGCACAACCGTAACACCCTGATTGATGGCTGGCCAGAGTTTTTCTAGGAAGTCCTAGAGGCTATTTGACCATTTTGGCCATTCAGAGATGAACTTGGAATATCTCAGGGTGTCATCATTAAAGGCAAGCAAGTACTTGTTCCAAAATCTCTCAGACAAGACATCTTGCTACAGCTGCAACACAAGACAGTTGGCCAGAAAAACAGTTTATTGACCAGTATCTGAAACAGCCATGAAGAACTGTGAGACATGCCAAGCTCAAATGCCCAGTCTTCAGAGTTCCTGCACATGCATGGACCAGAATTGCAACTGATCTCTTCAGCCTCCATGGAGAGTATTTCATAGTCATGACAGATTATTTCTCCAAATTCCCTATCATTCGTCAGTTGCACGACACAACAAGCGCAACCATTGTGGACACTTTTAAGTTCGAGTTTCAGTCTTTTTGGGACACCACAGGAACTCACCTCCAACAACAAGCCACAGTACACAGGGAAACCATTGGAGACCATGTGCAACAAATGGGGGAGCTCGCCATACCACTTTGTCACCACATTACCCTTGCTGTAATGGCACGGCTGAGCATATGGTTTGCACTGTGAAATCATTGATCACGAAATGTCACAATCCAAACATGATTTAGATGTTGCTATGTTACATCCCCAAGCGACACCGCTTAGTGCAACAATCCCACCTCCAGCCAAGTTGTTGTTTGGTAGGTCAGTGCGTTCAAACCTACATGGGCGCCAGTTATTGACACTTCCAGAGGTGAGGGAAGAATTCCTTGACAGGTAAGAAAAATGAAAGCGACTCATGACTGTTATGCAGGCAAAGAATTGCCCAGTCTCAGTATTGGACAAAAAGTGTGTGTTCAACAACCAACTGATGGAATATGGAATCCAGCGGAAGTTGTCAGCACTTGTCCAGAGCCATGTCCAATGGAATGACATTTCATAGGAACCGCTGTCAAATTCGAGAAGTTCCACACCAAGAAGCGCAGAGCAATCCCATTGCCATCAAGACACGTTCAAAGACACGACTCAAACCCAACATCTCACTGACAGTCAAAACAGTGAGATTGTACAGCAACCACAAACTAAACTTACAGTGACCAAGTCGGGGCATATCATTAGATCTCCAATATGCTTTAGAGACTTGTAAATTTGTTACTGTATATTTTAAACATTTAATACCTTTTTCACTTGCTGTATTGTAAATAGTTCCAATTATTTTAAGCCCCTAGCTTATGCTCTGGGGAACATGGCCTTAAATTCCACCACCGCAGATGGTGAAATTTAAATTCAATTAATAAATCTGGAATTAAAAGCTAGTCTAGTGGTGACCATGAAACCCTTGTCAATTGTTGTAAAAACCCATCTAGTTCATGAATGTCCTTTAGGGAAGTAAATCTGTTGTCCTTACCTGGTCTGGCCTACATGTGACTCTAGACCCACAGCAATGTGGTTGACTATTACATACCCTCTGAAGTGGCCTAGCAAGCCACTCAGTTGTATCAAATGTCTATGAAAAGGAATGAAATCAGACGGACCACCTGACATCAACCTAGGCACCAGAAACGACAACGGCAAACCCAGCCCTGTCAACCCTGCAAAGTCCTCCTTGCTAACATCTGGGGGCTTGTGCCAAAGTTGAGAGAGCTGTCCCACAGACTAGTCAAGCAACAGCCTGACATAGTCATACTCACAGAATCATACCTTGCAGACAATGTCCCAGACACCACATTTACCATCCCTGGGTATGTCCTGTCCCTCTGGCAGGACAGACCCACCAGAGGTGGCAGCACAGTGGTATATAGTCGAGAGCGAGCTGCCCTGGGAGACCTCAAAATTGACTCCGGACCCCATGAAGTTTCATGGCTTCAGGTCAAACGTGGGTAAGGAAACCTCCTGCTGATTACCACCTACCATGCCTCCTCGGCTGATGAATCAGTACTTCTCCATGTTGAACACCACTTGGAAGAAGCACTGAGGGTGGCAAGGGCACAAAATGTACTCTGGGTGGGGGACTTCAATGTCCATCACCAAGAGTGGCTCGGTAGCACCACTACTGACCGAGCTGGCTGAACTCCAAAGGACATAGCTGCTAGACTGCGGCAGATGGTGAGGGAACCAACAAGAGATAAAAACATACTTGACCTCATCCTCATCAATCTACCTGTCGCATATGCATCTGTCCATGACAGTATTGGTAGGAGTGACGACCGCACAGTCCTTGTGAAGACAAAGTCCTGTCTTCACATTGAGTGTACCCACCATTGTGTTGTGTGGCACTACCACCATGCTAAATGGGATAGATTTTGAACAGATCTAGCAACTCAAAACTGGGCATCCATGATGCGCTGAGGGCCATCAGCAGCAGCAGAATTGTATTCAACCACAGCCTGTAACCACATGGCCCAGCATATTCCCCACTCTACCATTACCAGCAAGCCAGGTGACCAACCCTGGTTTAATGAAGAATGTAGGAAGGCATGCCAGGAGCAGCACAAGGTATACCTAAAAATGAGGTGTCAACCTGGTGAAGCTACAATACAGGACTACATGCATGCTTAACAGCAGACACTCAGTTTGGGTTCTACCAAGGCCACTCAGCTCCTGACCTCATTACAGCCTCGGTCCAAATATGGACAAAGGAGCTTAACTCAAGAGATGAGGTGAGAATGACTGTCCTTGACATTAAGGCAGCATTTGACCAAGTGTGGCATCAAGGAGTCCTAGCAAAACCGAAGTCAATGGGAATCAGGAGGAAAACTCTCCACTGTTTGGAGTCATACCTTGCACAAAGGAAGATGGCTGTGGTTGTTGGAGGTCAATCATCTCAGCTCCAAGACATCACTGCAGGAGTTCCTCAGAGTAGTGTCCTAGACCCAACCATCTTCAACTGCTTCATCAATGACATTCCCTCCATCATAAGGTCAGAAGTGGGGATGTTCACTGATGATTGCACAATGTTCAGCAAATTCACGCCTCCTCAGATACTGAAGCAGTCCATGTTCATATGCAGCAAGACTTGGACAACATCCAGGCTTGGGCTAATAAATGGCAAGTAACATTTGCACCATACAAGTGCCAGGCAATGACCATCTCCAACAAGAGAGAATCTAACCATCTCCCCTTGACATTCAATGGCATTACCATCACTGAATCCACCGCTATCAACATCCTGGGGGTTACCATTGACCAGAAACTGAACTGGACCAGCTATATTGTTACAACCAAGGTGGGAGAAGTGCACTGTTTACTTTAGTTCCACTTCTCCACAGGTCACAACATGTATTAAAATTTTTACCACTCACCAATAGGGTCAATCATAGACTCTATTTTTATCCTGGAATAAAACACACCAACCAGGTTTCTTTAACAACAAAATTATTAGTTTATTATAAAACAAGTCTTAACCAGTAATGAAGCAAAGCATAAACACACAGATTGAAATATAAAATTTCCCTTTTTACCTTAGACACACACATACGCATATGCACGGGTTGACTGAAAAAAATTAAGAGATTTACTGTTTAAAACTCTAGTACAAAACCCCCCAGAAAAACTAATATGTTGGCCAAAAATACATGCTAATTCTTGAAGAAAAAAAGAGAAGGTATGAAAGTTTGTCAGAAGTCCTTTTCTGGTTTGGCGTCCCAAATACGTGTAGATGGCTGTCACTGGATCTTCCTAGAACAGTTCTTGTCCGGCGACGTTGAAGATCAGTTTGGGCAGGCTTTCCAGGGAAAGTGCAGTAACGGGGGGGGGGGGGGGGGGGGGGGGTGTGGAGTGGGGGGGGGATTTCAGGCAGTTTCTTACACTTGCTTCTCAGCTTCTCAAGAGATGGGAAACTGGCAGGCTTTTCAAAGAGCTGGAACAAAGTGAGGTGATGTTTGCTCCCTTGGCAAGTTTTCTTCAACTGTCTTTTCAAATGATTGTCCATATCCCAACTCACTGTCCAAAGCAAAACCAAAACCAATGTCACAAGGATCAAACCACCTGATCCCTATAAATCTTAACCTTTTAATTATTTGTAAACATCTTTCCCCAAGTCAAAAACAGTCCCTGCTGGGTAATTTATCTGAAAACAAGTGCCTTCCAGTAAATGTTTACAATCCAGACCTCTCAATGACCCTTGTAAAAAATAGTCCATGGACTCCTTTTCAGTATTAAAGCACAAATCTTAAAAATTTAACAAAAATGGAAGCACTTGTAACAATATAAGTACTGTGAACACATGAGCAGGTCAGAGACTGGGAATTATGCCTCGCGTAACTCACCTCCTGATTCCCCAAAGCCTGTCCACCAACTACAAGGCACAAGTCAGGAGTGTGATGGAATACTCTCCACTTGCCTGGATGAGTGCAGCTCCAACAACACTCAACACCATCCAGGGCAAAGCAGCCCACTTGATTGACATCCTGTCCACCACCTTCAACATTCACTATCTCCATCACTGATGCTTACTGGCAGCAGTGTCTACCATCTACAAATGCATTACACCAAGGCTCTTTCAACAGCACCTTCCAAACCCACAACCTCTACCATCTTGAAGGACAAGGGCAGCTGATGCATGGGAACACCACCACCTGCAAGTTCTCCTCCAAGCCACACACCATGCTGACTTGGAACTATATTGCCATTCCTTCACTAATGCTGGGTCAAAATCCTGAAACTCCTTTCCTAACAGCACTGGTGTATCTTGACCACATGGACGGCAGTGATTCAAGAAGGCAGCTCACCACCACCTTCTCAAGGGCAGTTAGGGCTGGGCAATAAATGCTGGCCTAGCCAGTAACGCTCACATCCCTTCTGGGAGAGCAACGTACAGGAGCGGACCTGAGGTAGGAGCACGGAGTGGGGAATAGCTGAATAAAGCTCGAGGATCATGGCCTACATCACCTACCTTCCAGGAGAGCAGCGGACAGGAGTCCAGGTGTGCCTGAGTTTGAAAAAAAGTGAACAATGACATCACAGGAAATCTGTAAGGTGATTGGTTGGTAATTAACTGCTGTTAGGGAGTATCAGTAAATAGCTGGGTTAGTATACTACTGTTCAGGTGTATGTGTAAACAGCTACAAATTTAAAAAAGCATTTCAAATTAAAATTTATGTAACTACCTTATAATTAATTAAGGCACACAAGCAGAAGGGCACAGCTGGTGAGTCTACTGTTCTGTTTTATTTTGAAACACAAAGTTTTATTACTGAGGTTAATAGCTTAATACTACTATTGGTAAAATTTTAGTATTGGTAAGGTATATAGCTTTGGTAAGTGGACATCACAGGAAAGTAGGTAGGTGATTGGCTGGGTGAGCTACAAATAGCGTGAGAAGTGAAAGAGAGCAGCGAGGCACAGGGAGCTAGTCGGTGGGTATCTGGTGGGTATTTTCTTACTTTCTTATTTTCTTTTTTTTTGCTGAGTTTTATTTTTTCTCTAACATTTAAGTCTATCTACTAAGTAGAAGCTAAAATAATTGTAGTCAGTAGGTGGTTACCCGTTTGTTTGTTCTATTTATAAGCTTTTTATTGTGTTTATCTAACTTCCAATTTTTAGTGCAGTAAATAAATAATTCGAGGCATTGCAGGGCTGCTCACAACCGTCAAATGCACAACCTATGCCATGTGGGGACTCCAGGACCTACTCATGTCCTGGACAATAACATGTGCAGAAAGTGCCACAAAATGCAAAAACTTGGGTGCCGTATCTTGGAACTCGAGGAGCAGCTGGTGTTACTGTGGTGCATTCGCAAGGATGAGAGAGACATGGATAGCTCGTTTCAGGAGGTGGTCACTCCACAGTTTGAGAGCGCAGGCAGAGAGGGACCGGGTGGCTGCCAGACAGTCAAGAAAGACAAGGCAGGTAGTGCAGGAGTCCCTGGAGGGCATCCCACTTTCTGGCCAGTATTCAGTTCTGAGTATCGATGGGAGAGAACGTTCCTTTGGAGAATGCAGTGACAGTCATGACCAGAGAACCATGGGTGGCTCAGCATGCAGGGAGGGTGGAGAAAGACAGGAGAGCAATAGTGGTAGGGAATTCTATCATTAAGGGAACAGCCAGGCATTTCTGTGGTCAGAGACGTGATTCCAGGATGGTATGTTGCCTTCCTAGTGCAAGGGTCATGGATATCATCAAGCGACTACAGAGCATTCTGGAAGGCAAGGGTGCACAACCAGAGGTCGTGGTCCACATTGGTAGCAACGATATAGGTAAAAAAGGATGAGGTCCTGCAGGCTGAGTTTAGGGAGTTAGGAAAGAGATTAGCAAGCAGAACCTCAAAGGTAGTAATCTCCGGATTACTCCCAAGGCCACATGCTCGTGAGTATAGAAATAGGAGAATACACCAGATGACTGCATGGTTGGAGAGATGGTGCAGGAGACGGGGCTTCGGATTTCTGTGGCGTTGGGACTGGTTCTGGGAAAGATGGGACCTGTACAAGATGGACAGCCTACACCTGGACAGGACTGGGATGAATATCCTTGCAGGAAGGTTTGCTGTGCTGTTGGGGATGGTTTAAACTAGTTTGACAGGAGGTTGGGAATTGGAGGGCAGTTTCAGATAGGACAAATTCAGGGCAGGGAACAGGAGGCAGAAAATTAGCGAATGACTCTGAAAGACAGAAGAAGCAAAGGTTAAAACATGTGCAGCGCAGGAATCTGGCAATGTTAAAAGGTATTTATTTAAATGCAAGGAATATCGCAAATTAAGCTGATGAGCTGAGGGCACAAATAGACACATGGCATTACGATATCATTTCTATAATGGAAACTTGGCTTAAAGAGGGGCAAAAATGGCTCCTCAACATCCCTGGATATAGAGTTTGCAGGCGGGATAGAGAGGGGGATAAAAAAGGAGGGGGTGTAGCATTATTGGTTAAGGAATCAATAACAGCTGTGAGGAGGGATGGTATGCTAAATGAATCATCAAATGAGACCATATGGGTTTCAACTGCCCCAATATCAACTGGGATACAAACAGTGTGAAGGGCACAGAGGGCACAAAATTCTTGAACTGCATTCAAGAGAAGTTTTTTAGCCAGCATGTAACAAGCCAAATGAGAGAGGGTGCAATTCTAAATTTAGTATTTGGAAATGAAACTGGGCAAGTGGATGAAGTAGCAGTGGATGATCATTTTAGAGATAGTGACCATAATACAGTTAATTTTAGCATAATCATTGAAAAGGACAAAGATAAAACAGAAGTAAAAGTTCTAAATTGGGGGAAGGCAAATTTTACGAAGCTGAGAGGTGATCTGATGAAAGTGGACTGGATATAGCCACTTGAAGGAAAGTCAATGGCAAAGCAGTGAGAGGCATTCAAAAGTGAGATTCTACAGGCACAGTGTCGACATGTCCCCACAAAGATAAAGGGTGGTACTGCCAAATCTAGAGCCCCCGGTTATCTAGAAGCTTACAGAATAAGATAAAGCAGAAAAAGAAAGCTTATGACTGTTACAAAAAACTTAATACTTTAGAAAGCCGAGAGGGGTATAGAAAGTGCAGGGGTGAACTAAAAACGGAAATTAAGAAAGCAAAGAGAGGACATGAAAAATTATTGGCAGGTAAAATCAAGGAAAACCCGAAGATGTTTGATCCCTACATTAAGAGCAAGAGGATAACTAAGGAAAGGGTGGGGCCTATCAGAGATGTACAAAGGAACTTAGGCGAGGATGCAGAAGATATGGGCAGGATTCTTAATGAGATGTTTGTCTCTGACTTCACAAAGGAGAGGGATAATGCAGGCATTGTAATAAAAGAGGAGGAGTGTGAAATAGTAGATACGACAAGCATAATGAGAGAGGAAGTACTAGAGGGTCTGACATCCTTGAAAGTGGATAAATCACCAGGGTTGGATGGATTGCATCCCAGGCTGTTAAAGGAAGCCAGCAAGGAAATAACGGATGCTGTGAGTATCATCTTCAAATCCTCACTAGATACAGGCAAGGTACCAGAGGATTAGAGGTCTGCGAACGTTGTTCCATTGTTTAAAAAGGGTATGAGAAATAGGTCAAATAATTATAGGCCAGTCAGTCTGACCTCAGTGGTGGGCAATTTATTGGAATCAATTCTGAGAGCTAGGATAAACTGTCACTTAGAAAAGCACTGATTAATCAGGGATAGTCAGCATGGATATGTTAAGGGAAGGTAGTGTCTCACTAACTTGATTAATTTTTTTGCAGAAGTAACAAGGAGGATTGACTGGGGTAATGCAATGGATAGGAACATAGGAGCAGGAGTAGGCCATTCAGCCCATCAAGCCTGCCCCAGATGTGGTCTACATGGATTTTAGTAAGGCACTTGACAAGGTATCACATGACAGACTGGTCAGAGAAATAAAAGCCCATATGATACAGGGGAATGTGGCAAGTTGGATCCAAAATTGGCTCAGTGATAGGAAACAAAGGGTCGTGGTCGTTGGATGTTTTTGCGAATGGAAAGTGGTTTCCAGTGGTGTTTCACAGGGCTCAGTGTTGGGTCCCTTGCTGTTTGTGGTGGACAGTAATGGTTTGGACAATGTGGTAGGCATGATTGGGAAAATTGGAAATGACGCAAAAATTGGCCATATTGTTGATAATGAAGAGTTTGATAATGAAGAGTCCAGACTCCAGAATGATATCAATGGTTTGGTTGAGTGGACAGAAAAGTGGCAAATGGAATTCAGTCCAGAGAAGTGTGAGGTAATGCATTTGGGGAGGATATTGAGAGAGGTAGAAGACGTGCATGTCCATGGGACCCTGAAGGTGGCAGGACAGGTAGAGTAGTGAAGAAGGCATATTGGTTGAGGTATAGAATACAAAAGCAGGGATGTAATGCTGGAAGTGTATAAAATGCTGGTTAGGTCACAGCTGGAGTATTGTATATAATTCTGGTCACCATATTACAGGGAAGATATAATTGCTCTGGAGGGAGTAAATCTCAGAGGAGATTTACAAGAATGTTGCCAGGACGTGAAAGTTGCAGCTATGAGGAAAGATTGGATCAGCTAGGGCTGTTTACATTAGAACAGAGGAGGCTGAGGGGAGATTTAATGGAGGTGTACAAAATTATGAGGGGCCTAGATAGAGTAGATAGGAAGGACCTCTTTCCCCTAGCGGAGATGTCAATTACCAGGGGGTATAGATTTAAGGTGATTGGCAGAAGGATTAGAGGGGACATGAGGAAAACTTTTTTCACTCAGAGGGTGGTGGGTTCTGGAATTTGCTGCCTGGATTGGTGGTGCAGGCAGAAATCCTTAACTCATTTAAAAGGTACCTGGACATGCACCTGTGTGCTGTAACCTGAAAGGCTACGGACCAGGTGCTGGAGGTGGGATTACATTGGGCGGCTAGCTTTTTCAGCTGGCGCAGACATGATGGGCTGAATGGCTTCCTTCTGTGCTGTAGCTTTTCTATGGTTCTATGGCAAGAAAAAAAATTATGGGGCTAGTCTCCATGAGCTAGAGTTATTTAGAGAAATAAACATGATTAAGGGAATTACATTTTTCAAGTTTCATAACTTATTTGAGATGGAGAGGAATGGTAGTACTAAAGCATCTGCATATAAAATGATTGGCACAGAGTTAGGTTATGTACAAGCATACAAATTATGAGCAGGAGGAGGCCACTCGGCCCATCGAGCCTGCTCCGCCTTTCAAAAAGTTCATGGCTGAACTGATTGCTCCACATTCCTGCCTACCCCCAATAACCTTTCACCCCTTGCTTATCAATAATCTATCTACATCTGCTGTAAAAATATTCAAAGACACTGCTTCCACTGCCTTTTGAGGAAGAGAGTTCCAAAAACCCTCCAAGAGAAAAAAAATTCTCCTCATCTCTGTCGTAAATGGCTGAGCCTTTATTTTTAAACAGTGACCCCCTAGTTCTAGATTCTCCCACAAGGGGAAACATACTTTGCACATTCACCCTGTCAAGACCCCTCAGGATCTTATTTGCTTCAATCAAGTCGCCTCGAACTCTTCTAAATTCCAGCGAATACGAGCCTAGCCTGTCTAATCTATCCTTAGCCCGCCCATTCTAGGTATTAGTCTAGTAAACCTTCTCTGAACTGCCATCAACACATTTACATCCTTCCTTAAATAAGGAGACCAATACTGTACACAGTATTCCAGATGTGGTCTCACCAATGCCCTGTATGGCTGAAGCATAACATCCCTACGTTTGTACTCAGTTCCCCTCTTAATAAACAATAATATTCTATTATCTTTCCTAATTAGGTGCTGTACCTACATACTAACCTTTTGCAATTCACGCAAGAGGACACCCAGATCCCTCTGCATCACAGAGCTCTGAAATCTCTCACCATTTAGATAATATGCGTCCTTTTTATTCTTCTTGCCAAAATGGACAATTTCACATTTTTCCATATAATACTCCATTTGCCAGGTCTTTGCCCACTTAATTAACCTATCTATATCCCTTTGTCGCCTCATTATGCCCTCTTCACAACTTACTTTCCTATCTATCTTTGTGTCATCAGCAAATTTAGCAACCATAACTTCGGTCCCTTCATCTAAGTCATTTATATAAATTGTTGAGATCTCAGCACAGCTCTCTGTGGCACACCACTCATTACATCTCGCCAACCAGAAAATGATCACTTATGCCTACTCTCTATTTCCTGTTCGCTAGCCAATCTTCTTACCATACCAATATGTTACCCCCTACACCATGAGCTTTTATTTTTTGCAATAACCTTTGATGTGGCACCTTATCAAATGCCTTCTGGAAATCTAAGTACAGTACATCCACTGGCTGCCCTTTATCCACAGCACATGTAACTTCCTCAAAGAACTTAATAATTTGGTTAAGCATGATTTCCCTTGCACAAAAGCATGTTGACTCTGCCTGACTACCTTGAATTTTTCTAAATGCCCTGCTGTAATGTCTTTAAACTAGCGTCTAACATTTTCCCTAAGCGAGATGTTAAGCTGACTGGTCTGTAATTTCCTGCTTTCTGTCTCCCTCCCTTTTTGAATAAAGGAGTTACATTGGCTATTTTCCAATCTAATGGAACATTCCCTGAATCTAGGGAATTTTGGAAAATTAAAACCAATGCTTCAACTATCTCACTAGCCACTTCTTTTAAGACCCTAGGATGAAGTCCATCAGGACCCGGTGACTTGTCAGCCCGCAGCTCCAACAATTTGTTCAGTGCTACTTCCCTGGTGATTGTAATTTCCTTGAGTTTCTCCCTCCTTTCCATTTCCTAACTTATAGTAAATTCTGGGATGTTACTTGTATCCTCTATAGTGAAGACCGATGCAAAATGCCTGTTCAATTCATCTGCCATCTCCTTATTATCCATTATTAAATCCCCAGAATCACCTTCTATAGGACCAACGCTCACTTTGTTAACTCTTTTCTTTTTTAAATATCAATAGAAACTCTTCCTATCTGTCTTTATGGTTCTAGCTAGGTTTCTCTCATATTCTAATTTTACTGTCCTTATCAATCTTTTAGTCATTCTTTGCTTTTTTTTATATTCTGTCCAATCTTCTGACCTGCCACCCATCTTTGCGCAATTATATGCTTTTCTTTAAGTTTGATACTATCTTTAATTGTTTTAGTTAATTTCGGATGACAGCATGGCGGGTGCCCACCCCCTTGGAATTTTTCTTTCGTTGAAATGTTATCTGTGTATTCTGAAATATCCCCTTAAATGTCTGCTGCTGCATCTCTATTGACCTATCTCTTAACCTGATTTGCCAGTTCACTTTAACTAGCTCTGCTTTCATGTCCTCATAATTGCCCTTATTTAAGTTTAAAATACTATTCGTGGACCTACTCTTTTCTCCCTCATTGCACAATACCAGGTCTGGTATAGACTGCTCTCTGGTTGGCTCCAGAATGTACTGTTCCAAAAAATTATCTTGAAAACATTCTATGTATTTTTCATCTAGGCTGCCTCTGCCCGTCTGATTTTTCCAGACTATATGTAGGTTAAAATCCCCTATAATTATCGCTGTACCTTTCTGACAAGTTGCCATTATTTCTTCCTTTATACCCCGTCCTACAGTATGGTTACTGTTAGGGGGCCTGCACACTACTCCCACAAGTGACTTCTTGCTTTATCATTTCTCATCTCTACCCAAACTGCTTCTACATCCTGGTTTCCTGAACTTAGGTCATCCCTCTCTATTGTGCTAATACCCTCATTAATTAGCATAGCCACCCCTCCACCTTTTCTTTGCTTCCTCTCCTTCCTAAATGCCTTGTACCCATCAATATTCAGGTCACCAACAAAGTCATCCTGCAGCCATGACTCTGTAATGGCTATCAGGTCTTACTTATTTATTTCTATTTGTGCTCTCAGTTCATCTGTTTTGTTTCCAATGCTACTTGCATTCAGATACAGAGTCTTCAGTATTGTCCTTTTATTATTTTTGTAACTTCTAGCCTTATATGTTGATTTGTACGCTCTGTCCCTTCCTGACACAATCTATCATTTTCCATGTTAATACCTTTCTCTCTTGCCTTGTCTCTACTCGTCGATTTACCATATCTTCCAAAATTTGATCCCTTGCCCCCACTATTCAGTTCAAAACCCTTTCTACTTCCCTAGTTATGCAGTTCACTAGAACACTGGCCCCAGTATGGTTCAGGTGTAGACCTTCCCAACAGTACAGCCACCACTTTCCCCAGTACTGGTGCCAGTGCCTCACGAACCGGAGCCCACTTCTACCACACCAGTCTTTGAACCATGCATTAATTTCTCTAATCTTACTTGCCCTATGCCAATTTGCACATGGCTCTGGTAATAATCCAGAGATTATTACCTTTGAGGTTCTGTTTCTTAATTTGGTGCCTAGTTCCTCATACTGACTATGCAGAACCTCTTCCTTGTCCTGCCTATGTCATTGGTACCTACATGGATCATGACAACTGGATCCTCCCTCTCCCACTGTAAGTTCCTCTCCAGCCATGAGCAGATGTCCCAAACCCTGGCACCGGGCAGGCAACACAGCCGTCTGGACTCTTGCTCTTTGCTGCAGAGAGCAGTGTCAATCCCCCTAACTTTACTGTTCCTTACTACCACTACATTCCTTTTTTCTCCCTTCACCTGAATGCCTTCCTGTTCCATGGTACCATGGTCAAGTTGCTCATCCACCCTGCGGCCTCCACTCTCATCCAAACAAGCTGAAAGAACCTCAAACCTGTTGAACAATTCCAAAGGTTGAGGCTCCTGCACTCCTGCCCTCTGGGCCCCCTTACCTGCCTCAGCTGCAGCCACACTCTCCTTCCCTGACCACTGACCAAATTAGAAGAACCTATTCTAAGGGGTGTGACTGCCTCCTGGTACAAAATGTCCAGGTAACTTTCCCCCTCCCTGATGTGTCGCAGTGTCTGTAGCTTGGACTCCAGCTCAATGACTCTGAGCCGAAGCTCTTCGAGCCACAAGCACTTACTGCTGTTGTGTTTGCCCTGGATCACACTGGCATCCAGGAGTTCCCACATGCTGCAGCTGTGACACATCACCTGTCCTGCCATCCTTAATGTGTTTCAATTAACTACTTAATTATTTTGTTCAATTATTTATTTTATTTTCCTTTTTTATATATTTTATTGAGCTTACCACTAGTTCCTTTACTATTTTAAATGTTTGGATAGAATAGACCTTCACCGCTTACCAGATACTCACCAAACAGGTAGCTTCTTCCCAAACCAATCACCTGCCTGCTTGCCTGTGATGTCACACTTGATTTTCTTTGAACAGGTCATTCCACTGAACTGATTAGAGGATCGGATAGAGGATCGGATAGAGGATAGGATAAAGGATAGGATAAAGGATAGGATAAAGGATAGGATAAAGGATAGGATAGCCTCTCACCGTTCTTTTTGAAGTGAAGCCTTTCCCCGCTCTCCATGCTTTTTTAGCTGGCGCGTCATCGTTTTCTGGAACAAATAACCTGACCGCGTCATGGGTGTGAATTCACTGCAGTCATCTAAAGGGAAACCTGACAGGTTCTTAAGTAGAGAGGACATTTGAATTCAAAGCAGGAAAGATGCTGGTATCTCTGATTGGGGAGGTGAATGGGGAGACAGTCTTCTAAAGCTTTGCTTGATTGCCTTAGGGAGGACATCATGCATCCTTAAGGTTTAGAAAGTTCTACATATGCATTGGTTTTTCATTGGGATTCTTACGCTCATTCACCACACACATTACGCTATTATACCATTTTTCCAGTGACTTTTCTGCCTAAGGTATACTGGACAAGTGGGAGAATCCCCAGGAAAATTAACCCCATAGTTCATCCTCTGTGCAGTATATTCACACAAAGTCAAGATCGATCCATTGTCCCTATTGTCCAATGATGCCATGATTGATTCCATTTTACAGCATCCTTATATCCTTCATAGTTCTGCGAAAGGAACTTAGCAAAACTCTTGTAACGGCAAGGATATATTTAAAATCATAAACTCAACACTGAGTGTCATTAGTTTGTCTTTGTTGTTATTTGCTTTAATATGTTTAATTCAGGTTACATGATACAATCATTGTAGACTGCTTGAGTTGTGTACCTATCATAACCTCTGCATCACCAACTCGTTCTTTCACACTAAACCCTGTCACCATGTTTCATGGAGGCACCCAAGATCACGTCGTTGGCACCAGCTAGACCTCATTGTCACAAGGCGAGCCGCCTTAAACAGTGTTCAAATCACACGCAGCTTCCACAGTGCGGACTGCGACACCGACCACTCCCTGGTGTGCAGCAAGGTTAGACTCAGACCAAAGAAGTTGCATCATTCCAAGCAGAAGGGCCACCCGCGCATCAACACGAGCAGAATTTCTCACCCACAGCTGTTACAAAAATTTCTAAATTCACTTGTAACAGCCCTTCAAAACACTCCCACAGGGGATGCTGAGACCAAGTGGGCCCACATCAGAGACGCCATCTATGAGTCAGCTTTGACCACCTACGGCAAAAGTGCGAAGAGAAATGCAGACTGGTTTCAATCTCATAATGAAGAGCTGGAACCTGTCATAGCCGCTAAGCGCATTGCACTTTTGAACTACAAGAAAGCCCCCAGCGATTTAACATCCGCAGCACTTAAAGCAGCCAGAAGTACTGCACAAAGAACAGCTAGGTGTTGCGCAAACGACTACTGGCAACACCTATGCAGTCATATTCAGCTGGCCTCAGACACCGGAAACATCAGAGGAATGTATGATGGCATGAAGAGAGCTCTTGGGCCAACCATCAAGAAGATCACCCCCCTCAAATCTAAATCGGGGGACATAATCACTGACCAACGCAAACAGATGGACCGCTGGGTTGAGCACTACCTAGAACTGTACTCCAGGGAGAATGCTGTCACTGAGACTGCCCTCAATACAGCCCAGCCTCTACCAGTCATGGATGAGCTGGACATACAGCCAACCAAATCGGAACTCAGTGATGCCATTGATTCCCTAGCCAGCGGAAAAGTCCCTGGGAAGGACAGCATTACCCCTGAAATAATCAAGAGTGCCAAGCCTGCTATACTCTCAGCACTACATGAACTGCTATGCCTGTGCTGGGACGAGGGAGCAGTACCCCAGGACATGCGCGATGCCAACATCATCACCCTCTATAAAAACAAAGGTGACCGCGGTGACTGCAACAACTACCGTGGAATCTCCCTGCTCAGCATAGTGGGGAAAGTCTTTGCTCGAGTCGCTCTGAACAGGCTCCAGAAGCTGGCCGAGCGCGTCTACCCTGAGGCACAGTGTGGCTTTCGTGCAGAGAGATCGACTATTGACATGCTGTTCTCCCTTCGTCAGATACAGGAGAAATGCCGTGAACAACAGATGCCCCTCTACATTGCTTTCATTGATCTCACCAAAGCCTTTGACCTCGTCAGCAGACGTGGTCTCTTCAGACTACTAGAAAAGATCGGATGTCCACCAAAGCTACTAAGTATCATCACCTCATTCCATGACAATATGAAAGGCACAATTCAACATGGTGGCTCCTCATCAGAGCCCTTTCCTATCCTGAGTGGTGTGAAACAGGGCTGTGTTCTCGCACCCACACTTTTTGGGATTTTCTTCTCCCTGCTGCTTTCACATGCGTTCAAATCCTCTGAAGAAGGAATTTTCCTCCACACAAGATCAGGGGGCAGGTTGTTCAACCTTGCCCGTCTAAGAGCGAAGTCCAAAGTACGGAAAGTCCTCATCAGAGAACTCCTCTTTGCTGACGATGCTGCTTTAACATCTCACACTGAAGAATGCCTGCAGAGTCTCATCGACAGGTTTGCGTCTGCCTGCAATGAATTTGGCCTAACCATCAGCCTCAAGAAAACGAACATCATGGGGCAGGATGTCAGAAATGCTCCATCCATCAATATTGGCGACCACGCTCTGGAAGTGGTTCAAGAGTTCACCTACCTAGGCTCAACTATCACCAGTAACCTGTCTCTAGATGCAGAAATCAACAAGCGCATGGGTAAGGCTTCCACTGCTATGTCCAGACTGGCCAAGAGAGTGTGGGAAAATGGCGCACTGACACGGAACACAAAAGTCCGAGTGTATCAGGCCTGTGTCCTCAGTACCTTGCTCTACGGCAGCGAGGCCTGGACAACGTATGCCAGCCAAGAGCGACGTCTCAATTCATTCCATCTTCGCTGCCTTCGGAGAATACTTGGCATCAGGTGGCAGGACTATATCTCCAACACAGAAGTCCTTGAAGCGGCCAACACCCCCAGCTTATACACACTACTGAGTCAGCGGCGCTTGAGATGGCTTGGCCATGTGAGCCGCATGGAAGATGGCAGGATCCCCAAAGACACATTGTACAGCGAGCTCGCCACTGGTATCAGACCCACCGGCCGTCCATGTCTCCGTTATAAAGACGTCTGCAAACGTGACATGAAATCGTGTGACATTGATCACAAGTCGTGGGAGTCAGTTGCCAGCATTCGCCAGAGCTGGCGGGCAGCCATAAAGACAGGGCTAAATTGTGGCGAGTCGAAGAGACTTAGTAGTTGGCAGGAAAAAAGACAGAGGCGCAAGGGGAGAGCCAACTGTGCAACAGCCCCAACAAACAAATTTCTCTGCAGCACCTGTGGAAGAGCCTGTCACTCCAGAATTGGCCTTTATAGCCACTCCAGGCGCTGCTTCACAAACCACTGACCACCTCCAGGCGCGTATCCATTGTCTCTCGAGATAAGGAGGCCCAAAAGAATGTGACTTTTCTTCTTTTAAATTTTTTGCCTCAAACACAGAAAACCACAAAAGTGATAATATATTTATTGTAATCTCTGTCCTTCAAAATTACTTTGACTAAAAGCATTAACGTTTCTTTTGCAATATCATAAATGCATTGGCTTTCCTTCATGTTTTTCTGTACAAAGATAGCATGGAAAAAAAGAAATCTCATTTTATTCAAACCATGTGTTTGCCCTACCAGTACTAAAAGTTTAACATGCAGTTTACTGCAATTTGAATGGCTAAGAGTAGCACGTTGTCAAACCCTGGCCTGTGCCCAGATAGTTGCTCGCAGCCCAAATGGCAGTGAGGGTGTTGCAGGAGGCCTTTATGGCACTAAACAAAGGGAAAGTAATCATCTGTGATTTTCCTTGCTGGAAAATCTGCATATGATGATTGGATTTGATTGGATGCCTTCCATAGCTTACTGATCAGCCGCATATCAATTAAGGTTCTGAAATTACTGACTCAAATTCAGTAGTGATTGTACTGTCACCTTTGAACTCCATTTCCCAGGACATCAAAAAGCTATGTTTCTTTGGTATTTTCTTCTTTTTACAATCTTCAGGTTTTGTTGTCATTACTTCCTGAGTTACTCATCTCTCCAACCATTTTGAACCTTCTCTTCGGTTTCTTAAGTTCAAAATAAAATCTTCCTGTTGCAGCAATGTAAAGTACACAGAGGAAGAAAGCGAATTTGGGAAGAAAACCCAAGAAGGAAAAGGAAAGAGACATAAAGCAACAAGACAGAGCAGTGAGCAGACAGTTAATAAGGTAGAAATCTGATATAATCTGAGCTGCATGAAGTAAAGGGAACGAATTTCTGCAGCTTCTGTGTTTACGGTGGGAAATCAGGAGAACCTCCACAGATGTTCCTGGTGGTTGTTTATGTATGCATTCATGTGAGAATTATTTTCATTTTAATGGACACAAAACTGAAGGGAGCAAGATTCTGAAGTGCTAACGTTCAATCCCACTGTGTAAAGCTCCTTGAAGAACAGTCACATTGCTGTTTTCTGGAGAACCACCGAATCAGCCATCAACATTTTCAAATCGGAAGCCTCAGGACCACCAAAAGACAGTTGCACAACCACTGAATTCAGCCTGAAGTCAGCTGAGTCACCAACCTCCACAGACAGTATACCCCTTTTATTTCTCTGGACTCTAATTCGACCAATCTTTCCTTCCCCACTCTGTAACCTCTTTGTCTGTGTGTGTGTATGTGTGTGTGAACTTTGAGTATGTGTGTGTGTGTGAAAGTTGAAGTGTATCTTTTTTATTTTACTTTGATCAGTTTCAGTACAATAAAGTTCAATACAATTAAACTTAAGAAAACATGTCCGATTGGTTCTTTTTATAATCACACCACATAAACAGTTAAACACTCACTGAATTGGCAAGTATATCCACTTCAAAAAGAAAAAAAACCAATTGTGGTCAAACCAGTAGAGGGAAAAGAGGAGAGGTGTTGGCGTAGTGTTAATTTCACTGAACTAGTAATCGAGAGTCCCAGGCTAGTGCTCTGGGGACATGGGTTCGAATCCCACCACAGTAGATGGTGAAATTTGAATTCAAGTAATAAATCTGGAATTTTTTTGAAAAGCTAATCCATGAAACCATTGTCGATTGTTGTAAAAACCCATCAGGTTCACGAATGGTACCTTACCTGGTCTGGCCTGCATGTGACTCCAGATACACAGCAATGTGGGTGACTCTTAAATACCCTAGCCCATTATTCAGTTCAAGGGCAATTAGGGATGGGAAATAAATGCTGGCCCAGCCAATGACACCCACATCCCATGAACAAATAAAAAAAAGAGGACAGCCCTTCCACCCCTCCTCACCTGATCATAACACCATTCATTTTCTTTTTAAAACATCTGGGAATGTCACTTTTTATTGTAAATAAACCACTTTTAATTGTTTTATATACTAGAGAACTAACAAATTCCCCTTCCCCAAAATAGATAATGTTGAAATATCGATCCTTCACTGTCATTGGGTCAATAACTTGGAATTCCATACTTAACATAACTGTGCCATTAAGACATCACGCATATATGTATGTGCACAAATGAAGCACACAGTGCCATACATGAAATAAAGGCAAACCTGTGTTACCCATTGTGCAACTATGTATGCTCACGCATTCGCTTCTATGTGCTTCTACGTTGTGCTCCCCCTGTGTCCGGAGCTGATGTGGGGGCAGCCTTCTGGCCTTGCTGCGCTGGTGCATTATATGCTCATGGTGGATGAGCTCTGGGTTGCAGAGCCCTTGAAGGTCCTGACACAGTCTGTGCCACCTGCAACTGTGCAGTGCAAGCCTCTGTCATTGTTACGGAAAGCAGCAATTATATCATGGTCAAAGCGGCTGAGGGGCCGCTGTCAAAGACAGGGGCACCTTGTGGAGAGCTCCCATTGCCTTCAGCCATCCGTTCCTTGACCCTTTCATGGCCTACCTACACTCCTGTTTACAAAAAGCTCTCCGCCACCTGGCAACAGGTCTCTGCATCTCTGAACCATCACACCAACCCAGCCCTCAACACCACTCAAGGTTGGCACACTACTTTGCAGGCCAGTGCACACCTCTTCCATACATGCAGTGGCCTGCTGCATGTGGCTGTCCATGAGTGTTGCCACTCTCTCAATGGAGGAGGTCATGTGCTCATATGCCAGAGACATGGTGCCACTTATGGCATGGATGGATCCCTCCAACCTATGCACATGGGAGCAAACAGCCTCTGGAACTCTGACAGATGTTCACACATTTCCTGCTGCAGCTCTATAAGCATCTGCTTCACTGTTGACCACCGAGGCTCATCATCTGTGTGGGGCTTAGCAATGCTGGGCCTATACTCACTCTTCCAAGAGGGACTGGCTGCAGTTTTTTCTGCCTTGATCACCTGCTCCTGCACATGTGTGCCATGCTTAATAACTGGTGCCACCCGTTCTAACCGCACTTTGTGCCCCACCGATGTGTGAGTATCTGCACTGGTGGAGAGTGAGCTGGATAGTTTTAACGGTGCATCCTCTGATGCTACCTCCTCTTTTGAAGTCTTTGCTGGCTCCCATGCTCTCTTCTATACTACCTCCACCACTGGCCCTGAGGGAGAGACAAGAGCACTGCTAATGACATCCCTATGCAACCCCTTTCCCTGGCTGTACATGCTCCTGAGCTTCATATCACATCATGGACAAGAGAGGCAATATAGAAATGACAAATGAGAAGGATTCACGTCCGTTGCCATTGCATCGCTCAATCTCTCTGAGCACCACACCCACCTCACCCTCTGCAATTGCCTGGCCAACTAACAGCCTGCCAATCTACATCGACTCCTCAACCAGGGCTATGGGGATCAAGCGGAGGAGTGGGACTGACTGGAGTGGTCCATGTAGAGCTGTTATGGCTTCGATGGTTCAAATAGCCCCCTTCTATGCTGTCAATGACTCTATGACTCAATCTGCATTATCATAGCAAGAAAAGGGATCTCACCACCTGGCCAACTTTGCTGCCATGCATTATGTGCATTCTTTTCTTGCTATGGCACAAGTCTCCTGCCCCTGTTCCTGCTCATAAGGCTGCACCACTATCAAGGCCATCATTGCAGCACTGGGAGGCCTGCTGCATGCTAATGATTGGCCATGGTGCACTAGTGTAATACTACTCTCTGTCTTGATGCACACATTGGACTGAGTTGAGTCACTGTGCATGGAGCGTCCACATCACTGCACATGTCATGGCCACCGTATTATACATTCAGGCCTTCCACCTTACCAGCATAAATGCCACTCAGCTTGCCAGCCCTCACTAGCTCATTGAAGCATTTCTGACACTGCAACGGTTCATGCCACATAGGAACATAGGAGCAGGAGTAGGCCATCCAACCCTTCACATTTGCACCGCCATTCTAGATCGTGGCTGATCATCTAGCTAAACGCCATATTCCCTCACTATCCCCATATCCCTTTATGTCTTTGGTATTTAGAAATCTGTTAATCTCTGTCTTGAACTTACTCAGTGACTGGGCTTCCATTTCCTTCTGGGGCAGAGAATTCCAAAGATTCATCACCCTCTGAATGAAGAAATTCCTCCTCATCTCAGTCCTAAATAGCTTGCCCTTTATTCTGAGATTGTGTCCACTGGTTCTATGCCCCACATCCTTTCTGCATCTACCCTGTCTATCCCTTTAAGAATTTTGTAAGTTTCTGTGAGATCGCCTCTCATTCTTCTAAACTCCAGAAAATACAGGCCCAGTCTCCTCAATCTCTCCTCATAGGACAATCCCACCATCCCAGGAATCAGTCTGGTGAACCTCTGCTGCACTCCCTCTATAGCAAGTATATCCTTCCTCAGGCAAGGGGACCAGAACTGCATACAATATTCCAGGTGTGGCCTCACCAATGCTCTATACAATTGAAGTAAGACTTCTTTGCTCCTGTACTCAAATCCTCTTGCGATAAAGGCTAACATATCGTTTGCCTTCCCAACTTCTTGCTGCACCTGCATGCTAGATTTCAGTGACTTAAAACAAGGACACCTAGGTCCTTTTGGACATCAACACTTTCCAATCTCTCACTATTTATGAAATATTCTGCACCTCTGTTCCTACTACCAAAGTGGATAACCTCACATTTATCCACATTATATTCCATCTGCCATGTTCTTGTCTACTCACTCAGCCTGTCCAAATCCCCTTGAAGCCTCTTTGCATCCTCCTCACAACTCACATTCCCACCAAGTTTTGTGTCACCTGCAAACCTGGAAATATTACAATTGTTCCCCACATCCAGATCATTGATATAGATTGTGAACAGCTGGGGCCCAATCATTAATCCTTGTGGTACCCCACTGGTCACATCCTGCCAACCTGAGAATGACCCATTTATTCCTACTGTCTGTTTTCTGCCTGTTCCCAATCCTCATACTAGTATATTACCCCCAATCCCATGCACTTTAATTTTGCTTACTAGCCTCCTTTATCAAACGCCTTCTGAAAGTCCAAATACACCACATCCACTGGATCCCCCTTATCCACTCTGCGAGTAACATCCTCAAAAAATTCTAACAAGCTTACAAATAGTCGTTTGGTAGTATTGAACTTGAGAATTGCTGAAAATAGAGACATATTGTTGAAGCTTTACGCCTTACACTCATCAGGACAATCTGCAAGAATAACCAATGTAAGGGAAAACAAAGACTTATACTGCATGAGAAGACAGTGCTGATTGGTTGGCAAGTGAACTCTGATTGGTAGAGGCATTGCCATGGAGAATGCACCAGTTTACAGTGACTGACAGTTAATTGCCAAGCTTTGTTTGAAATTTAAACCAGGCAGCTTGACTCTGATTGGTCAAGGCATTGCCCTGAGGAATGAACCAGTGAATGACTGTCACTTATTTTGTTCAGCTGGTTGAGAAATCTGTTAAGAGGTTCTCTACCACGGTCTAACGCAAACTTACCTTCACTGGTCAATACACGCTTTGAGATTCTTACAGTTCCACACGCTATAAAATTGGCTTTATCGGCAACCTCGTAAATAGGGCCCAAGCCATTAACTCACCTTGCAAGCTTGATGCTGAAATAAGGAGAATCAAAGACATCCTGAGTGACAATGGCTACCCTGATCAGATCATTTCTCGCTGTATATCGTGCAAACTTATGAACGGGCCTAAGGCTGTTATTTTCGGCCCTGAAAAGTGCCCAGTTTAGCTCAAATTACCCTGGAAGGGTCGTGTATCCCAAAAATTTGAGCAACAGGTTTAGCTGTTTCACGCTGCTACTGTTCAGTAGCAACATGTGTGGTGTTCGCCACTAACAGGATGCTGCCGTCAAACCAAAAGGATGTCCTGCCTATCATACAAATGAATAATGTGATATGTGAATTTCAATGCCAGTGTGATGCTAGGTATATAGGCCATATAGCCCAAAGACTGGCAGATCGTATCAAACAACATGTCCCTTCTGCTTTTTGCAACGGGCAAGGTACAGGCCATATCCATTCAGCCTGTGCTGGCAAAACTCAAAGCACTGTGTTCAACATTAGATGTGATTCTGTGATTGGACAACATTTGCTAAATAATCCACAGTGTGCTAAGAATAACGCTGACAACCAATTTAAGATTGTCAGTAGGGCTCGCAGTGTGGCGCATTTACGTGTACTGGAAGTTACATATATTAATACACAGGGCAGACAGAAAGAACATGTGCACATATTGTGCCTGTTTCAGTTGAGCAAAATAAGTGACAGCCATTCGCTGGTTCATTCCTCAGGGCAATGCTTTGACCAATCAGAGTCAAGCTGCCTAGTTTAAATTTCAAACAAAGCTTGGAAGTTAACTGTCAGTCACCGTAAACTGGTGCATTCTCCATGGCAATGCCTCTACCAATCAGAGTTCACTTGCCAACCAATTAGCACTGTCTTCTCATAAGTTGTTGTTTTCCCTTACATTGGTTATTCTTGCGTATTGTCCTGATAAGTGCAAGATGAATAGCTTCAACAACATGCCTCTATTTTCAGCAATTCTAACAAATTTGTCAAACACGATTTCCCTTTCATAAATCTGTCCAATCAGACCATTATTTTCTAAGTGTCCAGTATTCACATCCTTTATAATAGATTCTAGTATTTTACCTACTACCAATGTCAACTAAAACATGTCTGTAGCTTCCCTTTTTCTCTCTCCCTCCTTTCTTAAACAGTGGGGTTTCATTTGCAATCTTCCAATCTGCAGGCACCATTGCAGAATTTATAGAATTTTGAAAGAAGATCACCAATGCATCCACTATCTCTGTAGCCATCTCTTGCAACATTCTAGGGTGAAGATCATCGGGTCCCAGGGATTTGTCAACTTTCAGTCCCATTAATTTCTTCAATACTACTTTTTTTTTACTAATCCTGATTTCTTTCAGTTCCTCAGTCTCACTAGACCCTTGGATCTCAGGTATTTCAGGGAGATTTCTTGTGTCTTCCTCCATGAAGACAGACACAAAATAATTGTTTAGTTTCTCTGCCATTTCTCTACTTCCCATTATAAATTCTCCTGTCTCTGCCTGTAATGGACCCAATTTGTCTTTGCCAATTTTCTTTCTCCTTTTTACATGCCTATAGAAGCTTTAACAATCCTTATTTATGTGTCTTGCTAGTTTACATTCATATTCTATTCTCTCTTTTTCAATTTCTTGGTCCTCCTTTGCTGGATTCTAAAATTCTCCCAATCCTTATGAATTTTTTTTGGCAACTTTATAAACCCCCTTTGACCTAATACTTTAACTTCCTTTGTTAGCTTTCCCTATTGTATAAAGGAATATATGTTTTTTGCAAACCATGCATCCATTCTTTAAATACTAACCATTGCCTATCTAACCATCAAACCTTTTAATAGCACAACAGCTCACTTCTTCGGCCACCTCCAGCCAAGCCTTCTTCGTAAGACTGTCTGGCCTCGTCCTCTTGTCCTTTGGGAATTGCTCCTCTTTCCTTTTCCGCGGGGTATGCTGCAGCACCTCTCAGGAGCCGTCACCTAAATGTGGAGCCACCCTTCCTTGCACTCCAACCATCACCCCACTCACTGCCTTCTACTGCACCCCTTCTGCAGCCTTCTCTGCATGCAGCCGGTATGAAGGCTGCAGGCTTCCCTTTAAAACTGGCGCCCTGCCGGTACTAACTTCTGCCCTCTCCGCTCATTATTGGTTAGCCCGCCCCACAGCCCTGATGTTAACTGGTTGCGTATTGGAAGAGTGTTGCAGAAGTCCCACCATCGTGGCATGTGGCCACACAATCTGAAAATGACTTGGCATCAAGATCTCAAGACAATCAGCAAAATCCAGCCCTAAGTACGTGCATAGAAATGAATTGGTGAAATCTGATAATTGTGAGTTCTGACCTTATTTGCAATTAAGATTGACAACTTTTACAATGGCCTTCTCCCTAAGGCATACCATCTGGTTAGATTCACACCATGAAAGTGTTAGCAAATAGATGTGCAAAATATATGAATGAATTAGCTTAACATTACAAATTTATCAGGTTGCAATAATTCTAATCCTCTTATTGTGATAATGAATGTAAAAACCCACTCTAGGGTATAAAGTTCACATTTTGACATGGCAGATTGTCAATCCAAACACATTGCTCAAACAAATGTATTACAAAGGTACCAGATGCCCAATTACTGTAATGCATGCTTTAAAAACTAAAGCACAGAACCAATATATTCATACTTATAGTTGTATTTTCAGTCATTACCGTTTCCACTACTGAAATTAAGTTCAAAAATATTATTTCAAAGGAAATATTGCAACTGATGCCACAGTTATTATGGATAACTGATGTATCTTAAGGACAAGGTTTATGAGAACCTTAACTTCACTCTGGAAATAATTGAATACAGTAACACAGTCATTTATCCCAATGTTTGGAGTAATGGAATATTTCAATTGGTGTGCAGTCATTAAAATGTAACTGCCACTTACATATTATGGCAACGTATTTTGTAGCCTTACAGATATCAATTTTATTTCTCTAGTATATACAAAAAACATTTTAAAAACTCAAAAAATATTTTGGTAAACTATTTGCAACATTTAATATATAAGCAAACACAACACATATTCAATTATAAAGAAAGTTACAATCAATAAAAATTGATTAACAGTAAACCTGTACATTTTTTAAAAACATCTGAAAAGCGTCATTTGTATGAAACTGAGCAACTTTGGTCCAATGTGGATTGTTAAATACAAAATGGTTGAAAGACAACACATTATTCCCATGGGTACTTCGCAATTTAATTATTTGTATGACACACAGAGAGAACTAAACTTGTTTCTTCCAGTCATATTTGTTTGAATGCATGTCTTGAGTAGTTATTTCAGTTCTCCTGTGATGTACTGGATTTCTTCAGCTGATAGCATCAATCTGGTGAAAGTTTTACTGGAAACAAAAAATCAACGAAAAAGAGCAACAAATTGGAACAATGGTGACAATAACATTTAAAGAGCTTATTAGAAACGGACATAGTTGCCTAGTGGTAATGGCACTGGACTGATGCCCCAGATGCCAGGAGTTCAAATGATTACAGGCTGAGAAACTAAATTTGGTAAATATGGCAATTTGCCAACTGGCACCAGGGAATAAGTGACCATGGAAGCTACATGATTTTTGGAATAAACCCAACGAGCTCAATGTTTTGTAAGATTATGAAAGGGTTTGATAAGGCAGTCAGAGGAAAAATGGCCTGAATTTTTTAAAATACTTGCAGGAGTTGCCCGCCATGACCCACGATGCTGAGAAGGCCCTGCCGCATATTACCGGCGGTGGTGAGGCCTCGGTGCAGCCACCACCACCCCCCACCCGCCGCCAAACAGCAGGGCCTTCATTTAAATATTAAAATCAATTAAAATAAATGCAGATGAACTAACCTGGTCCCGGCGGCCGTCCCAGGCCGATTTTATGACTGCCGGCTGCAACTCCTTATGGAGCTCCGAGGCAAGACACTGGTGGAGAGGGGGGAGGACTGAAGATTTCAGGGCAGGAGGGGTGGGGGAGCGGCGAAAACCGCACTGACTGGTTGCGGGGATAGTGGGAAGGGGTTTAGGGTCAAAGGGAATAAAGTTCAGGGGGGAAAGGTTGTGAGTAAAAACTCACTTTTTTGACGGGGATAGGACAAGAAATTATCCGAATATTCATTTGGGGGGATGGCAGAGGGGATTGGAAATGTCAATAAAATATCCCTGTCCCTTTAAACATTTAAATGGCACTCAAGAGCTTGAAGCCCCTTAAAAATGGCGCTGGCACCTGCATGGTGGCATTGGACGCTGTTGCAGGGGATGCAGCGGCCGCTCCCTCTACGTCATCGGGGGCAGCTGCTCCGCCCACTCTATTCAAATGAGCCCCCACTTAAATGTCAGATAGATTCAATAAATCCAATACAGAATTGAGGAGGAACTTCTTTACTCAGAGAGTGGTGAGAATGTGGAACTCGTTGCCTCAAATAGCTGAGGCGACTAGCATAGATGCATTTAGGGGAAAGCTAGATAAACACAGGAAGAAGAAAGGACTGGAGGGTTAGCCTGATACAGTTAGATGAAATGGGTTGGGAGGAGGCTCATGTGGAGCACAAGCATCTGCATGGACCAGTTGGACTGAATGGCCTGTTTCTATGCTGTTAATTTTATGTAATGTCATTCAGGGAAGGGAACCTGGAACCTTTATATAGTCGGTCCTGCATGTGTCCGTACTAATGCCCTCAGGACAACTAAGGATGGGAAATAAATGCCTCCTTGCCAGTACAACCTGATAGAAAATGAAAAGAGTGAAAACTTACTGCCTCCCACTAAAGTGAATCAGTAGAAAATAGTTCTATTGTCTAAGCTTGTATGATCATTAGGTACATATAAACTACATCAAACTAGTTTAACAATTTGCGTTTGCTGATTTGAAATCCAAAATCAAACTGCAAAAGTTCCTGCTAAAAATGGAGTTGTGCTAAGTGGAGTGGTATCACGGAGCAGAGTTCCCATTAGTCTGACCTCCTGTGCCCCCAGTGTACCGTATGCCTTCAAGTATATTTTACCACTGGAAGTGGGGCTCACAAGAGTTTTTCAGACTGGCTTTATAGCCTGGAATACTCATGAGAAGAGGTTTTGGCACATGGTCAAAAGCCTTCCTGAAAAGGGTCCAATTTGTTTTGTTTATTTCAATCTTCAGCTGAACCTGCCTGCTCTGCCTCCTAAGCAGTTGCCCAGCAGTGCATTTTCCTTACCACCCCATCTAGTGGCTGGCCCAGCACATCTGATACTAGTGTGGGTGCACAGCAACATTATTGAAATTGACTGGTCTTGAGAAATGGCAATTTTGCTCTGGGGTGCAATGGATGTTCCACGTAGTCATTGTTACAGTGGCAAAGCCACCCGTGGAGAACAGACTTTTTTTCACCAAGGATGCAAGCGTAAGGTCAAAAATTGTTAAAATAGAGGTGAAAGGTTCATTATATTCCCTAAGTGTATACTGGTAGTAAATAGCCTGCAATTTTGTAACCATTACAATTAATGGGCAGCAAATTATGGGCCAGTAGTGCAGGTTTTTCTGTGCTTAATTTTAACAGATAGAAAATTGCAGGTTGTTAGGGCTGAATTTTTCTGGCCCACTGGTGAGGGGCTGGGAATTGGACGGACTGGAAAAATGGTGGGAGGAGGTGCCATGCCATATTGCCAGCGACGGGAAACTTGGTGTCTCGGCTGCCCACTGGGCAGCCAATTGAGCCATTTAAGTACCAATTAAGGGCCACATCCCGTCTCAGCGGGCATTTAACTCATGTCAGGAGGGCCTGTTGCCATGTGGACAAACTGTCAAGTAAACCCTGCCAGCCTCCCATCTGGTGGAGGGGGGGGGGGGGTTCTGCCCTCCTTGATGGGCATTCCATGGCCCACGGAGGGGTCTACTGGTGGCAATGGCTGCCCTTATGACAACGGTGCCGCTGGTGCTCCACGACACCCCACTCTGATCGCTTGCTTGGCCTCAATTTCCCCCAACCTCATTTACTCCTCTCCGAGGGCACCCCACCATTGAGGCGCCCTCTCCCTGGAGATGCAGCCTCAGAAATGGCCGCCACTTGCGGCGGCGTTGCTGAGGCTGCCAAGCTACCAGCCCACTGACTGGGCCGGCAGCTCTTCCAGCAGACCAGCAGCGGCCTCCTAATTGGCCGTCACTGGCAATATGCCAACCCAGGTTCCGCTGCCCACCGAATCAGGGTCGCCTCCCTCTTTCAGCCCCGGCGGTGGGGCTTCCAAATAAGCGGCAAAATTCAGCCCACAGTATACAATTTTACAATGTACCCTGTAGGCATGCAGCAGGTATAGTGGGACTTTTACTCCATAATGTCTGTCATCTAACCAGGTGGGACCCAGATTCTGGTACTTACTTTTCATTTCATCAGCATTACCACTAGACACTTTGAAAAGTTTACTTTCTAATCTCTTAGCATATTTTTTATTTTTTTCAGAATTGATGATAAACGAATGATCCAGATTCTACATAAAAGCAGTAAGAAGAAGACAATAAGCAGCAACAGGTATAATATATAGATCTATCTAATTTCTGTAAATGATTCACAGAGCCAGGCTATTTTCCAGACTGTAAGTTGTTAGCTATCCAATGTTTCCATTATTGGTTTAGTAAATGACGTATTTTTTCTAAATGGAGTATCACCAATCTTTATTGGAGTGACGCCCTGTTTTGAAAGAAAGAAAACAATTACTCGGTTAGTTTTAGCACAAATATTTTCAACAACAGAAGTTCATATTAGGATTTGGTGTCAGTAAAAACCCAGCTGCCATTATTAGCAAAGGCTGATCATCAATACTTAGAGCAGCTTTAAGGATCTGCTATAAATTAAACTTGCAAATTGTTTTACACGAAGTCATGCTTGGAATGCTTGCCTGAAGATTTTTTGGTAGGAATTTCCCATTCCCAAAACCATTTGGTAACTTTTGACATGTTGTTAAACATAGACATTAAAGCATCATTGTAATTGAAAGTTGGGATGTCATGCAGTGTGGAGATGCTAATGTCCCATACTCTAAGGTCAGCTCATTAGAAGATTTAAATTTTGCTCCAGCGCATTATTCATGAGGTGCTCAGAGAGTGCCATGCATGAGAAAGGGGATTTCCACCATTGGATGAAGCAAGGCCCTTTTATTGGGGGGAACGGAGAAATATATCGCTGGCAGGAAAACAGATTTTCGAGGCATTTAGTGAAGATGGAGATAAGCTGGATATCCCTAGTGGAAGATAAAAATTGTTAAAGACTTTCTGCATGCCTTTCTAGGCAGCATTCAGTTGTAATGGGTGCTCAGTGACTGGTCTGCTACTCAGGCATTCTGACTGTAGTGTGGGGAGCAGTTTTAATAAAACAAAAAAAGAATCTTGTAACAAGCCTTGTGCACAAATTGGGCTACATTTAATGGGCCCACTGGAGACGGGCTAGGAGCCGGGGAGGGAGGGGTGCCCATAGAATTGTGTCAGGAGACTGGGGGCAGAGGGCATGTCACACTGCAATTTAGTCGGGGGTGTGATAGGCCGACAAAGGCCATCTTGCCCAGAAGTCAGTTGAGGCCTTTAGGAGGCCGATTATCAGCCACTTAAGGGCCTCTTCTCCCCGCCACTAGCATTAAGCCAGCAGTGGGGGGGCGGGGGTGGGGGGGCCTCTGCCTCTGTCGCCCAATAGAATGAGGCAACTTCGATGCGGGTTTGGGAATGCCTCCACTGGAAAACAACCCACATCCTTGAACCCCCCCTCCCCTTTCATTCAACGCCCACCCTCCTTACCCCCAGCCTGTCAGACTGGACCCATCAACTCAGGGCGGCACAGTGGCGCAGTGGTTAGCACCGCAGCCTCACAGCTCCAGCGACCCGGGTTCAATTCTGGGTACTGCCTGTGTGGAGTTTGCAAGTTCTCCCTGTGTCTGCGTGGGTTTCCTCCGGGTGCTCCGGTTTCCTCCCACATGCCAAAGACTTGCAGGTTGATAGGTAAATTGGCTATTAGCAATTGCCCCTAGTATAGGTAGGTGGTAGGGAAATATAGGGACAGGTGGAGATGTGGTAGGAATATGGAATTAGTGTAGGATTAGTATAAATGGGTGGTTGATGGTCGGCACAGACTCGGTGGGCCGAAGGGCCTGTTTCAGTGCTGTATCTCTAAAACTAAAACTAAAACTAAACTAAAACTCCCGCCTCACTTACCTTGGGTCTGAAGCTCCAGCCCTGGACTTGGTTCCAAGGCCTTTGCAGTACTAGTAGTCACCACCACTACCAGTGGCGCTGCTGATACCATTTAGCTGCCAGGCCCTCTGATTGGCTGGCAGCTCTTGGAGGCCGGATCCCCGTCTTTCAAGGGACAGGGATCCCAGTGCTGGGCTGCTCATTGCCTGGGCACTGTTAAATAGAGCTGGGGGGCTCCGAATGGCCGAGGCGGGGTTCCCACTGCCTTTTTGGCCCGGCACAGAGAATCACACGCAGCTTCCACAGTGCGGACTGTGACACCGACCACTCCCTGGTGTGCAGCAAGGTTAGACTCAAACCAAAGAAGCTGTATCACTCCAAGCAGAAGGGCCGCCCGCACATCAACACTAGCAGAATTTCTCATCCACAGCTGTTACGTAAGTTTCGAAATTCACTTGAAAAAGCCCTTCAAAACACTCCCACAGGGGATGCAGAGACCAAGTGGGCCCACATCAGAGACGTCATCTATGACTCAGCAATGTCCACCTATGCCAAACGTGTGAAGCGGAATGCAGACTGGTTTCAATCTCACATTGAAGAGCTGGAACCTGTGATAGCCGCTAAGTGCATTGCACTGCTGAACACGCTCTGGAAGTGGTTCAAGAGTTCACCTACCTAGCTCAACTATCACCAGTAACCTATCTCTCGATGCAGAATTCAACAAGCGCATGGGAAAGACTTCCTCTGCTATGTCCAGACTGGCCAAGAGAGTGTGGGAAAATGGCACACTAACACAGAACACAAAAGTCCAAGTGTATCAAGCCTGTGTCCTCAGCACCTTGCTCTACGGCAGCGAGGCCTGGACAACGTATGTCAGCCAAAAGCGACGTCTCAATTCATTCCATCTTCGCTGCCTCCGGAGAATCCTTGGCATCAGGTGGCAGGGCCGTATCTCCAACACAGAAGTCCTCGAGGCGGCCAACATCCCCAGCATATACCAGCGGTGCCTGAGGTGGCTTGGCCATGTGAGCCGTATGGAAGATGGCAGGATCCCCAAGGACACATTGTACAGCGAGCTCGTCACTGGTATCAGACCCACTGGCCGTCCATGTCTCCGCTTTAAAGACGTCTGCAAACGCAACATGAAGTCCTGTGACATTGATCACGTCGTGGGAGTCAGTTGCCAGCGATCGCCAGAGCTGGCGGAAAACCAGAAAGGCGGGGCTAAAGCGTGGTGAGTCGAAGAGACTTAGCAGTTGGCAGGAAAAAAGACAGAAGTGCAAGGAGAGAGCCAACTGTGTAACAGCCCCGACAACCAATTTTATCTGCAGCACCTGTGGAAGAGTCTGTCACTCTAGAATTGGCCTTTATAGCCACTCCAGGCACTGCTTCACAAACCACTGACCACCTCCTTGTCTCTCGAGACAAGGAGGCCAAAGAAGACAGGAAATTCCGCCAGCTCCACTAAATTCTGCCCATTGTGTTTTTTTTATTCCTTCATGGGATGTGAGCATCGCTGGGTAGGACACCATTCATTACCCATCCCTAATTGCCCTTGAGAAGGTGGTGGTGAGCTGCCTTCTTGAACCGCTGCAGTCTATGTGGGGTAGGTACGGCAACAGTGCTGTTAGGAAGGGAGTTCCAGGATTTTGATCCAGCAACAGTAAAGTCAGGATGGTGTGTGGCTTGGAGGGGAACTTGCAGGTGGTGGTGTTCCCATGCATCTGCTGCCCTTATCCGTCTAGGTGGCAGAGGTCACGAGTTTGAAGGTGCAGTCGAAGGAGCCGAGGTGCGCTGCTGCAGTGCATCTTGTAGATGGTGCAATAAAAACAAGGAATGCTGGAAATACTCAGCAGGTCTGGCAGCATCTGTGGAGAGAGAAGCAGAGTTAACGTTTCGGGTCAGTGACCCTTCTTCGGAACTGGCAAATATTAGAAATGTCAAAGGTGAAAAGCAAGTAAAGTGGGGGTGTGGCAAGAGATAACAAAGGAGAAGGTGTAGAGTGGCCACAGAATAGCTGACCAGAAGGTCATGGAGCAAAGGCAAACAATATGTTCATGGTGTGTTGAAAGACAAAGCATTAGTACAGATGGGGTGTTAACGGACTGAAAATTGAACAGCAGCAAGTACAAACATGAAAAAAAACAGTGGGTAAGCAAACTGAACAAACTAAGATAAAATAAATTAAATATACAAAAAAAATGTAAAAAATGTAAAAAAGAAAAAATAACTAAAAATGAAAGTAAAATGGGGGGCCTGTCATGCTCTGAAATTATTGAACTCAATGTTCAGTCCGGCAGGCTGTAGTGTGCCTAATCGGTAAATGCGATGCTGTTCCTCGAGCTTGCGTTGATGTTCACTGGAACACTGCAGCAATCCCAGGACAGAGATGTGAGCATGAGAGCAGGGGGGAGTATTGAAATGGCAAGTAACCGGAAGCTCAGGTTCCTGCTTGCGGACTGAGCGGAGGTGTTCCGCAAAGCGGTCACCCAGTCTGCGTTTGGTCTCCCCACTGTCGAGGAGACCACATTGTGAGCAGCGAATACAGTATACTACATTGAAAGAAGTACAAGTAAATCGCTGCTTCACCTGAAAGGAGTGTTTGGGGCCTGGGATGGTGAGGAGAGAGGAGGTAAATGGGCAGGTATTACACCTCCTGCGATTGGAGGGGAAGGTGCCATGGGAAGGGGACAAGGTGGTGGAGGAGTGGACCAGGGTGTCGCGGAGGGAATGATCCCTTCGGAATGCTGACAGGGGAAGGGAGGGGAAGATGCGTTTGGTGGTGGCATCACGCTGGAGGTGGCGGAAATGATGGAGGATGATCCTTTGGATATGGAGGCAGATGGGGTGGAAAGTGAGGACAAGGGGAACCCTGTCATGGTTCTGGGAGGGAGGGGAAGAAGAAAAAGGATCACTGACCCGAAACATTAACCCTGCTTCTCTCTCCACAGATGCTGCCAGATCTGCTGAGTATTTCCAGCATTTCTTGTTTTTATTTCAGATTTCCAGCATCCGCAGTATTTTGCTTTTATTATTGTGGATGGTGCACCCTGCTGCTAATGCGCATCTGTGGTGGAGGGAGTGAATGTTTGTGGATGGAGTGCCAATCAAGCGGGCTGCTTTGTTCTGGATGGTGTCGAGCTTCTCGAGTGTTGTTGGAGCTGCACCCATCCAGGTAAGTATAGAGTATTCCAACACACTCCTGACTTGTGCCTTGTCGATGGTGGACAGGCTTTGAGGAGTCAGGAGATGAGTTATTCGCCGCAGGATTTCTAGCCTCTGACCTGCTCTTGTAGCCACAGTATTTATATGGCTACTCCAGTTCAGTTTCTGGTCAATAGTAATCCCCAGGATGTTGATAGCGGGCGATTCAGTGATTGTCATGCCATTGAATGTCAAGGGAACATGGTTAGATTCTCTCTTATTTGAGATGGCCATTGCCTGGCACTTGTGTGGCACGAATGTTACTTGCTACTTATCAACCCAAGCCTGGATGTTGTCCAGGCGAACATCCCCACTTCTGACCTTATGATTGAAGGAAGGCCATTGATAAAGCAGCTGAAGATGGTTGGGCCTAGGAACCTACCCTGTACAGGCTCCCAACATACTGTGCTTGAGCCAGAAATATTACTTACTTACTTACTTACTTATAGATACAGCACTGAAACAGGCCCTTCGGCCCACCGAGTCTGTGCCAACCATCAACCACCCATTTATTCTAACCCTGCATTAATCCCATATTCCTACCACATCCCCACCTTCCCTCAATTACATGAGAAGTAAATAACTAATGTGTTAAACAGGTATTGTCATCACATTACAAAATCTGACCAGTTATGTTGGCATAATGGTGGCAACAACAATCCAAAGGGGGACCTTAACTTTGGTGCGTGTGAAGAACATTAAGCAACCTAAAAAATATATGGCATTGAGATATAATGGAAACAACAATATTGACACAGCAATTGTGGAAAATAATTTTTAGCTGCAGTTTTGAAAAATGTATTCGTTCCTGGAATGTGGGCATCGCTGGCTAGGCCAGCATTTATTGACCATCCCTAATTGCCATTGACAAGGTGATGGTGAGCTGCCTTCTTGAACCGCTGCAGTCCATGTGTGGTAGGTATACCCACAGTGCTGTTAGGAAGAGAGTTGCAGAACTTTGACCCAGCAACAGTGAAGGAACGGCGATATAGTTCCAAGTCAGGATGGTGTATGGCTTGGAGGGGATCTTGCAGGTGGTGGTGTTCCCATGTATTTGCTGTGACTGAGACTTGGAGTATAGAACAAAGAACAAAGAACAGTGCAGCAGAGGAACAGGCCATTCGGCCCTCCAAGCCTGCGCCGATCTTGATGCCTGCCTAAACTAAAACCTTCTACACTTCCGGGGACTGTATCCCTCTATTCCCAGGGAGGCTGTGGGAGATGGCAATGTCAAGCAGATAGTCAGGAATAAGGATAGGAGAGTTTATATCTACAGAGAGGTTTTGGGAAGATAGGGCGTGAGTGAATTCAGAGGAGAAAGAGGGCAAGAAGCTGAAAAGGTGACTGAAATCACTGAAGATACGAAGGGAGAAATGAAAGATGGTACGAAAGGGGAATAAGAAGGGTAGAAAAAAGGGCCCAAGAAGCACCAATAGAAGAAAAAAATGTGGGATGGACGTTGGACAGAATATAAAAAAACAGCAAAGAATGACTGAAAGATTAATAGGGAGGGAAAAATCAGAGTACGAAAGAAAGCTAGCTAGAATTATAAAAACGATATTAAGCGTTTCTATAGAAATTTTTAAAAGAACAGTTAACTAAGTAAGTGTCAATTCTATAGAAAATGTGTCTGAGGAATTAATAATGGATAATAAGGAGATGGCAGATGAATTGAACAGGTATTTTGCATCTGTCTTCGCTATAGAGGATACAAGTAATATCCAAGAAATAGCCATAAATCAGCAAATGGAAGGGAGGGAGGAACTCAAGAAAATTCCAATCACCAGGAACGTGGTACTCAGCAAATTGTTGGAGCTGCAGGCTGACAAGTCACTGGGTACTGATGGACTTCATCCTAGGGTCTTAAAAGAAGTGGCTAGTGAGATAGTAGAAGCATTGGTTTTAAGTCTCCAGAATTCTCTAGGTTCTCGCAAGGTTCCATTAGATTGTAAAAAAGCCAATGTAGTTCCTTTATTCAAAAAGCGAGGGAGATGGAAAGCAGGAAACTACAGGCCAGCTTGCTTAACATCTTTCAGAGGGAAAATGTCAGAAACTATTATTAAAGATGTTAGAGCAGGGCACCTAGAAAAATTCAAGGTAATCAGGCAGAGTCAACATGGTTTTATGAAAGGGAAATTATGTTTAACCAATTTACTGGAGTTCTTTGAAGAAGTAACATGTGCTGTGGGGAAAAGGGGAACCAGTGGATGTACTGTACTTAGATTTCCAGAAGGCATTTGATAAGGTGCCACATCAAGGGTTATTGTGAAATATAAAAGCTCATGATGTAAGGGTTAACATATTGGCATGGATAGAAGATTGGCTAACTAACAGGAAACAGAGAGTAGCCATAAATGGGTCATTTTTTGGTTGGCAAGATGTAACGAGTGGTGTGCCACAGGGATCAGTGCTGGGGCCTCAACTTTTTACAATTTATATAAATGACTTGGATGAATGGAACAAAAGTATGGTTGCTAAATTTGCTGATGACTCAAGGATAGGTAGGAAAATAAGTTGTGAAGAGGATGTAAGGAGGCTAAAAAAGGATATAAATAAGTTAAGTGAGTGGGCAAAGGTCTGTTAAATGGAGTATAATGTGGGAAAATGTGAAATTGTCCCTTTTGGCAGGAAGAATAGAAAAGAAGCATATTATCTAAATGGTGAGAGATTGCAGAGCTCTGAGATGCAGAGGGCTCTGGGTGTCCTGGGGCATGAATCACAAAAGGTTGGTATGCAGGTACAGCAAGTATTTAGGAAAGCTAACAGAATGTTATCTTTTATTGCGAGGGGAATTGAATACAAATTTAAGGAGGTTATGCTTCAGTTATACAGGGCATTGGTGAGAACACATCTGGGGTACTGTGAACAGTATTGATCTCCTTATTTGAGGAAGGATGTAAGTGCATTGGAAACAGTTCAGAGAAGGCTTATTAGACTAATACCTGAAATGGGTGGGTTGTCTTATGAGGAAAGGTTGAACAGGCTAGGCTTGTATCCGCTGGAATTTAGAAGAGTGAAAAGCGACTTGATTGAAATATATATGATTCTGAGGGGTCTAGACAGGGTGAATGTGGAAAGGATATTTCCTCTTGTGGGAGAATCTAGAACTAGTGGGTCACTGTTTAAAAATAAGGGATTGCCCATTTAAGACAGAGATGAGGAGAAATTATTTCTCTCAGAGAATCGTGAGTCTTTGGTACTCGCTTCCTCAAAAGGCGGTGGAAGCAGAGTTGTTGAATATTTTATATTTTTAAGGCAGGGGTAGATAGATTTTTGATAACCAAGGAAGTGAAAGTTTATCGGGGTAGGTGAGAATGTGGAGTTGAGGTTACAATCAGATCAGCCATGATCTTATTGAATGGCGGAGCATTATCGAGGGGCCAAGTGGCCTACTCCTGCTCCTAACTCGTATGTTCGTATGTAATGTGTCCTGGAGAAGCGGTCAAAATGTGCACACAAATGGACACAGCGAGAATAAGAGTAACATAGACATAGCTAAGATTAGAAAAGACATATACTGGTCGCAAACAATAGACCTTCCCTCTTATTCCAGGTGCCTTGTATCAGATGGATTAAAAAATTATTACACTCAGTACATTAAATAACCAATAGTCAGTTCAAAGATGCAAACATCACTGGATCAAAATCACACTGAACACGAAGGGGGAAAAATTGGATAAGGCCTGAAAATGGGCATAGGGATTGTAATATGTGATTAGCCCACACCCATTCCTTCCAATACAGGCAGCACATAAACCTTGTGGTGCCTGCTCATTCAAATGATTGTAATGTGCAGCCCAGTGCTAAAGGCGACATTGTATGGCCCAGCAGGGGGCCCAAGTTTATATGAGGTGAGCATCACTTCAAACTAGCCTGCAATACTTAAAGCCAGGTTGCACCTCTTAAAGGGAAGATTCATTCTCGCTGAAGCAGGTGCTGAAGGTGGCTGGGAAAGACATTCTGGGCAGGAAGAACATTGACGAATGGCACAAAAGGGCAGAGAGCTTGCTCCAAGCTTCTCTGATGCAGCACTGGAGGCCTTGGTACAGGAGGTGAACAGGTGGAGAAAGGTCCTCTATCCACAGGAGACCAGGAGGTCCTCCAGCCAGACACTGCAAACGCAGTGGGAGCAGGTAACTGTTATGGTCAATGCCAGCAGTGTATCCTTGAGGACCTGGATGCAATGCCACAAGAAGGTCAATGACCTTACCTGAGTGGTCAATGTCAGTGAATACATCTCCAAATGCTCTGTCCTTACAACTGAACCACAAGCTTCATACACCGCTCAATTCACCACCTCCCCCCCCACTCACATACCAACAATCTCTATCAAACATGATTCATACCGTACATTCATAGTTTCTTCTCAACATCACACACTTATCACTGCGACAAGCCTCACAACCACATCTCACAGCCTGCACACACTGCCAATATTCAACTATGGCAGGCACATCACCCAAGTACATTTCACCACACATACTTTCCTCTCTTTTGCAGGACAAGTTGGTGTACAATCGAAGGCAGCAACGTCCAACCATTGGGAGACAGACACGATTGCAAGTCCTCACCCCAATGAAGGAGACGGTGCTCTCCATCATTGGAGTGGCCATGACTGAGGCCATGGCCAGCGACAGGGCTGAAACCATCGAAGATAATGATATTTACCTACCCAATCCTCCTTCTCACATCCCACTTCCTCCTCATCACACAATTTTTTCTGATTTACGAGCTGCAGAAGGTCTAAGGATGCATTTCTTGCTTTCGCCCATTTTCCCCACCACAACCATACCCTTGTGCTTTTCTCTTTTTAGGTACCCTCCTGGCCACCAACTCAAAATGGGAAGTGGTGCAGGAGCATGTGGAACAAGAGACTGATGATGGTGAAACACTGCCACTGGATCTCACACTCGAAGACACCAGCTCAGATAATGGCACTGCACGCACTTTACAGGATCGCATCAAGGCTGAATGTGGTGAATCACCGGGCATAAGTGGCTTGCAGCCTGGAGAGGGGGAAAGGGCAGTGCAGGTGCCAGTTCCCCAGAGGGCGAGGTCGCACATGAGTTCTGCTGAAAAGGACTCAGATAAGGACTTTGATGTGGCAGAATACAGAAGAAGGTTGATGGGTATGCACAATTAAATTCTTGGTGCATTGGCAGGCCTGTTAGAAAGCCTGCTGTCAATGTCAAGAAGCATGGAGGAGTCCAGCACCAACTTGGCATAGGGCTTTGCATAGAGTTTGAAACCCAGCCTGTATGGTCTGCCCATCCTGAAGTCCAGCATGGAAGTGGTGACCAACTCTATGAGAATACTTGCGGACCCACCCGTGATGCAGTGTCTGATGGCCAATGTCTCAGTTTCCACTGCATCAGAAGCAGAAGCCACCCAATGTCTGAATGCTGTAGTGGAGGCTCAGACTGAAATCTTGCAATCTCTGCTTGTACATGCAAGTACAGTTTGTTGCCATGCAGGCTCAGATGGCTGCCATCATGACTGCAGATGACAGTGCTCAAAGGGGCTTGCAGAGTTTCACAGCAGTCCAGCAATCTTGTCCACCAACAGATTATTAGGATTGCATAGGTGCCGCCCCGGGGGAGTGGCAGTGGATCCATGAAGCATGAACTTGCTGTTTACCCCGAGAATAACACCACTGCCAATCCACAAATGCCCCTTTTGTCGCTTCTCAGCCAGCCAGCCCAGACTGATATCGCCCATGCTGAGGTGGTGCAGTCTGAAACCGGTCCTTTTAGGACCAGAGCTGCTTGAAGAGGTCCTGCAAGGCATTCTGCAGTTTCCCCCACTGAAATTCAGCAGGCTTCCACCAGCCATGCTGCAGCCACTGGGGTAGCCCTACATAGGAGCATGAAGTCAGGTAAAAGTACCCAAAGAACAGATGCAAGGGAATGCACAGCTGTTATTACTTGAATTTTGCATTGAATATTGGATGGTTTGTTAGATAAAGTTGTATTTGAATGGTGGTTTTATGGCGGCTGTTATTTCAGTTTTGTGCCCAAGAGGACACTGTGATGTAAACGCCTGCTTAGGTCGGGAAAAAGAACCCAACCCAAATTCGACTGAACCACAGCGGACCCAAGCCCAACCCAGCCTGAGTCCCTCTGATTTTGCCCTGAGCCCGACCCGACCATCCCTTTACTTACCTTCCTGACACCGAATCTTCAGGAAGCTGCAGCGCATGCGTGATGATGTCAAAGTGACGTCACTCGCTCAGTGCGCAGACTCAGTTTTTCCTGGACTCCCAGTTTAGGTAAATTTTTGAATTTCAATACTTACCAACAGAGCACTTTTTAAAAATTCATTCATGGGATTTGGGTGTCGCTGGCTAGGCCAGCATTTATTGCCCATCCCTAATTGCCCTCGAGAAGGTGGTGGTGAGCTGCCTTCTTGAACTGCTGCAGTCCATTTGGGGTAGGTACACCCACGGTGCTGTTAGGAAGGAAGTTCCAGGATTTTGACCCAGCAACAGTGAAGGAACGGCGATAGAGTTCCAAGTCAAGATGGTGTGTGATTTGGAGGGGAACTTGCAGGGGGTGGTGTTCCCATGCATTTTCTGCCATTGTCCTTCTAGTTGATAGAGGTCGCGGGTTTAGGAGTTGCTGTCTAAGGAGCCTTGGTGCATTGCTGCAGTGCATCTTGTAGATGGTACACACTGCTGCCACTGTGTGTCGGTGGTGGAGGGAGTATGACTATGTCAGGCTGTTGCTTGACTAGTCTGTGGGACAGCTCTCCCAACTTTGGCACAAGCCCCCAGATGTTAGTCAGGAGGACTTTGCAGGGTCGACAGGGCTGGGTTTGCCGTTGTTGTTTCCGGTGCCTAGGTCGATGCCGGGTGGTCCGTCCGGTTTCATTCCTTTTTATTAACTTTGTAGTGGTTAGATACAACTGAGTGGCTTGCTAGGCCATTTCAGAGGGCATATAAGAGTTAATCACATTGCTGTGGGTCTGGAGTCACATGTAGGCCAGACCAGGTAAGGACAGCAGATTTCCTTCCCTAAAGGACATTAGTGAACCAGATAGGTTTTTACAACAATCGACAATGGTTTCATGGCTGTCATTAGACTAGCTTTTAATTCCAGATTTATTAATTGAATTCAAATTCCACCTTCTGCTGTGGTAGGATTTGAAACCATGTCCCCAGAGCAATAACCTTGGTCTCTGGGTTACTTGTCCAGTGACAATACGACTATGCCACCGCCTCACCTACACACTTACCGTGTGTGTCCGGCCCGACCTGACCCGAGCCTGGCCCGGACTCGGCCCGACCCGACCCGAGCCCAAAAGCCAGACCCAGAAGATGGGCACGGCCGGACCCAAACCCAACACGTCGTCAGGTCCTGTCGGGTTTGGGTTGGGTAGCAGGCCTTTACTGTGATGGTCAGTAACAGAGGAAAAGTAAGGTGTGGGACTGTTGGTGAATGAAGAATTGGGGTTGTGTACACTGGTACCACATTCAGATGAGCAGTTCATACACAGCCCAGCCAGACAGGGGACATATTGGGTACTTCCTCTCCTCCTCCCATTCCTCCCCAGCTTGCCTGGTGGCAAGGGCTGTGTGCTCATAATGGTGAGGTTGTGCAGAATACAGCAGATGATGACGAATTGTGACATGCACTCTGGTGAGTACTGCAAACCTCCTTCAGAGTGATCCAGGCAGCAGAAATGTTGCTCAATGATATTCCATGTGGCAATATGGTTCTCACACGTGGTTGGGTTGCGCACGAGAGTCATGCGCTGGTGGTACGTGGATAGCCCTTGTTGCCGTCCAGCAGCCATCTGCTGCTTTGAAGTGGTGAGTCAAAAACTGATGCAACAGCGGACAGGTGCAGAATAAAGGCATCATGACTGCTACCAAGATGCCAGGCATTCAACTGCAGGATGTGCTGAGCATGGCCGTATGGTACATTTCTGCACTTAGATGTGGCACCTGCAAAGCAACCTGTGTGCAGTCAATGGCATTCTGCAGCATGGGGAAGCACATTATCCTGGCAAACTCCCATGCACTCTCTTGCTTCTCTCTGGCCAGAAAGAATGCTATATACTCCCCTCTCCTGGCAACAAGAGTTTCAGTCACCTCCCATATACATCATTGGACGACAAGCTGGCGATGATGGGAATGTTGCCTGCTCCAGCCTGGACGGATTCCAATGCAAAGAAGTTTTTGGCCATGGTCACTGGCACTGGCAGCACCATTCTCATCTTGCCCCAAAGTTACAGGTTTGTCTTCAAGATCACCTTCTCCATCTTTTCCTTCTCCCTCTGCAAGCAGTTTGTCCCCCTTTGTGTTGCCTCTGCTCAATCTCCCTGTCATGCTGCAGGCCAAGGGTGAGAGAGCAACGAGCACAAATGGAATTACAATACTACAACAGCAGTTCTCCGAACCACCCTTCTTTAGTGTATGGCTCCCTTCTAGCAGCGAAGGATCAGTAAATTTATATTAATATCTTCTGAACAGTCAAAATGTGACAATTTAAATACCTCCTCAAAAATTATGTCCTAGTGCATCAAAAAGCTATGCTGATTATTTCTTCTGACCTCTTTGATCTTCAGGTGATCACTGATCAGATGGGGTGGCACAGTGGTGCAGTGGTTAGCATCGCAACTGCATAGCTCCAGCAATCCAGGTTCGGTTCTGGGTATTGCCACTGTGAAGTTTGCAAGTTCTCCTTGTGACTGTGTGGGTTTCTGCTGGGTGCTCTGGTTTCTTCCCATAGCCAAAGACTTGCAGGTTGATTGGTAAATTGGCCATTGTAAATTGCCTCTCGTGTAGGTAGGTGGTAGGAGAATGGTGGGCAGAAACCCACACAGTCACAGGGAGAACTTGCAAACTCCACACAGGCAGTACCCAGAATTGAAGCCAGGTCACAGGAGCTGTGAGGCTGCAGTACTAACCACTGCGCCACTGTGCCACCCATTCCATTTGGGCGACGGGGTTCTCGTCCTCTAGCAAAAGCGGTGGGAGGCCCCCTAAATCAAATGCCAATTAGGCACTTAACTGGACAGCGGAGGGCCTTCCACAGGATCAAGGACCCCAGCGACAGAAGTCCTGCCCTCTGTGAGCTGCCGGCCAATCAGAGGCTAGCAGCTCTCTAACTGAGCAGTACCATCGCAGGAGCGGTGGCTGATGTGGGTGGAGCACCCACTCGAGGTCCAGGAATGGCGCTGGACCCAGGCGACAGATAGGTCAGGACGGGAGGGGTCTCGCAGGGTGGGGATCATGGGGGATCATGGGGGATCAGCAGCAAGGGCAAGAATGTGGCCCTCAACGGGCCCCCCCTTCCTGATGTTGGGTCCCTCGTTCAGGCACTAAGTGCATTTTAACAAGGGAGCCCACCCCGCCCCCAGAGCTGGCAGGCAGCCAGCACGGTTTTTCCTACCATGCGGCGATAGGGCGGCCCGTCGCTCGACTAATTGCGGTGGTGGCAGGATGAGGCCCTTAATTGGGCATTAATTGTAATTATGCAACACTGTTAGGAAAATAGTATTAGGACCTAACATTAATGTGTTGCTAGTCAGCTATGGTGGATAGATAAATGCTAAAGCAGCATAATATCCATTGCAGGTTGTGAATTTTAGCTATGGAATTACTTAAACACCCACCCCATTAATTTAGTTGTCGCAGATATTTCCACGTTACCTTTGGGATGTTAGAAATTTACCATGATTATTATATTACTGCAGCCTCTTTATTGACAAAACAGCATTTTTATTTGAGTTTATGATCAATTACATTGAATCAATTGCTACTTTGTTGCCTTTAATACAGCTACCATCATTTCTACTCATATTGGATATTGGGCTCGATTTTAAGCAGTCCTTGACGTCGTGATCTGTGGTGGAGTGGGGAGGGGGCCTGAAGATGGCTCCGAATGAGGCCTGCCACGGACCTCGATGCCAGCAGGGCCCGGCGCCAACCTCCCAGTGGCAGCGAGGCTCTGCGGTGTCCCCCACCGCTGGGCGACGGGACCACAATTTGAATACTTAAATCAATAAAATGAATTAATTTAAATATACTCAGCCGCAATCCTGAGGGCCCCCTGTGATTTTTGGTGCGGCGGCCGGCACTCCCGCACCTTCCAATCCCCATCCAGGGAAACAAGGCACAACACTGGTGGAGAGGGGGGAGGAGGTAAGTTTATCAGTGTGGGGGGAGTGGGTCAAATAAACGTCATGGGTGGAGGGGATGGTGGGAAGGGTTGTACTTTAAACTTTTGCAGTTTGGGGTGGGTAAGATCAGATGTTAAAGCTAAGTGCTTTGGGGGGAAAAGGGCAAATAGTTACTGTAATTTTAGTGGGGCGGTGGGTGGGAAAGGGGCATTGGAACTTTATCTATGTAATGCTGGGGGAATATCTCTTTAAAAATGTAAATATACCAGAAGGGGTGGCTTCCCTTTAAAAATGGCGTCAGAGCCTTCGCACAGGCAGTTGATGCCATTGGCGGGGACGGACAGCCTGCCCCCTCCACATGATTAGGGAGAGCAGGCCACCCCAGCTATTTAAATGAGCCGCTGCGCTTAAAGAACCTTGCAATCGCTATATCAGGCCTTAAAAATATTACTCCTCTGCCTAATACATTCACCTTTGTAAAATATTCTGTACCATCTTATGTCTCACAGTCACGTTTTCATAATTTAAACTTGCAAATTTTCTCAATGTTGTTATTGGAATATACCCTCTGAATCTAATAGCTTGTTCATATGCTTCTTGCATACTGATAAAAGCTTTTCAACTAATTTTCTACACCAATTTAAGCCTATTCTTTCCTGAATTGACCAAAATTGCTTCTTAGCCCTCAATAGTCATATGCTTTCTAATGTTCAGTATGTGACTCGAAAACAACAGAAGAATTGTAGTACTGCAATATGTCACTCATCCATAAATCTTCAATATAGCTGGATTGAACCAGTTAAACCCGAGATATGATGGTTGAAATAACCTTCTGAGCTTAGCCATTTTTTTCCATTACTGTTCTAACAAGTATCAAGCAGCTGTCAGTGTTGGCCTCCTCCTCCATACCCCCTGCCTCGTAAATCTACAGCTGTCAGTGAGGCTTCTAATTATACACAGCTCCTTTTCAGATGGGAACACATATATTCAACCACACAGGGATTCAGGTTGAAACAGAGGGCCCAGTGTGGGCAGAAATTCTGAATTAGCTGATTTCGATACATGAGACATTCAACCTAGCCTTGTGTAATCCAATTAAAAAAACTAGTTTTCTCAAGATTGCTTATCAATGGAAATTAATTTTAAAGCTTATGGAAGAGGGTCTGCGAATGTGTTCAGAGATGATAGCATGCTAGTTACTATCGAGGATACAATTTCCTTTTTTTTCTGTTTCTTAAATTTATTAGACCTGATAAAGATTATTTTCAACAGCAGATCTCGCAATTCTGCACTTTCCTTAATTATCAAATGAAAATTTTTAATTGAACACTATTAGATCTTATGCTTTCAGTTAAATTTCGATTCAAAAAATTTCTTGCTTTGGTATATTGTAAATTTCTGCGTTTAATTTACTCTGTGTAATATTATGCGCACCTCTAAATGCAATTGTATAGATTCCTTTCTGTTAACATGTTACCTCCCCCCCATCTGCCACCCCCACCAAAAATGGACTTACATGTATTTGCTTGGCATGATCAGACCAGATCGTAATAGGTTGTTCAGTTTTATAATTACAGCTCTGTAAGTAACAGTTCACACATAAATACATAATAAAACAGGTCATGACAATACATGGCAACATAAACTGATAATTAAAGGCTCCTATAAATGTTTAGTTTAAAATAAGGAAAAAATGGAATAAACTTTTGTTCTTTTGCCTTTAAGTGAATGTTACATAATTTTTAAAAAGGATGCACATCAAACTATAGGTTATAATTGCAAACAATGTAATAATGAAAAAGAGAGCAAAAAATACTGGAAAATGCAGCAGTCCACATTACATGTACAACTGTACCAAAAATGTTACTTTTCTTTTTCAGAAACTGGTCAAAACGCTGTGATTTCCAGTATTTTATGATCAGATTTCCAACATTGGTAGTTTTATTTCATTTTCTCTTGACATATAGCTTGTGTATAACAGAAAATGAATATATCAGTATTGTGGCAGATAAGGTCCTCATTCATTAAGCAGTCTTGAGATGCTAAGATGCAGTTTTCTACATTTTGTCCACATGTTACTTTGCAAACATTCTTGTTTATTTTACATTCCAGCCATTTGCAAGAAACTACATTTTAGAAGATCAGCAAAAGCTTTGTGAATCGAGGTTGGAGTCTGGAGAATATTGAGAACTTAGTAACCATTTGCTTCAATCCAGTTTTCATATAAATGAATTTGGCAGTAATTGATAAAAAGCAACAAAGAACAAGATAATGTTTAACTGAAGTTATATGCAATAGTTAATAACAATGCTACACTCATGATCAATATAGTAAGTTTTCCAGTTTCATGTATAAAATTACTTTTTTTTATAATTATCCCCATTTAGGCAAATGTCTCGGGATGGTCAGGACATGTTTTATGTATAGTAAATGGAATGCTTGAGTAAATCTTTATATAATTTTTCCAGTGTTCTTCTATAAATAATTTTCCATTCTAAACAGGTTGTACAGCATTTGCTGCAAGATATTTTTTATAGTTTATAATCTGTGAAAGTTTTATTTCTTTTTTCCTCCTGACTACTCTTTCAGAAATGTTATTTGACAACTGGCTTGAACATCCTCCCCTACATTACACACATGCATTTTAAAAAGTGTTGTGCCAAATGGCTAGACAGTTCTGCCTTTTCCATGTTTGGATGACTGGACTTTCTTCAGTTTATTTATACCAGGTATTGAGGCATTAAGCTAAATAATCAGTGTCTATGCTCAGATGCTTACCATAGTAGGAGGAGGTGGATCAGATTCAAAGCCTTCCATTTTGAAGTCACGTCCTGTTACGCTCAGTGATTCCATCGGTAAAACCAAGTTAGGATCATGTGCATCAAATACTTCCTTGCTGAAACACGAACAAAAAGGTTCAAGAAAAGGTATCAGCAACGGATTTGTTTAGCATTGTATCAACCATTAAGTTTCTTGCATGTGCACTACTACCATTGGATGGAAAAGCACAAAGAATTGAAGCAAGGCAGCAAGAGGCCTCCAAAATTCTCATATGCCACATATGGTTTACACATGGCACCACAAGCCAGATGAAACAAAACAGCTGGATTGAGATCTGTCTGTAAAAGTCAAATTCCATAATAGGCTGAGGAAATGTCATTCAATTAAGCCATCTAAAGTGTAGCACACCAGTTATTTGTGTCAGAGGAAGTGTTACATCAAAAGGGATTTAACAAAAGCAGATGTGCATTATGGCTAATGTTTCCAAGTGAGCTTTTTGAAAACAACTTTACTCACCTACAGAATATGGTGTTACAGTAATAAAAACCAAACTAAACTTCCACTGTTATTTTAACCAACACAAAGAAGTCTTGCAAGTTTCACTCTTCTGGCTAATTTCAGAAATTTGTATTGAGTATCCAGGTACTTGTTGGTTTTAGAAATGAGGCCCAACAGTGAATAAGTTACCACAATAAAATGTAAACAACTTTTTGAAAGAAACCTAATCAGGATAAAACAAATCGCTGGAATTCAAATGGAGGGTATTGTTTTTCATTTCTAATAGTTTTCAATAATGACCCAGAAAATTATTCCCAGAAAAGAAATGCTGGTACTTTAACACAAAAAAGGAAGAACAAAAAAGACTTTCACTGTTGAAAGCAGCAGCGTGCTAGCAGGTCAGTGGATCAGTTGACTTAGACTGAACTACAGATTCACACTTGATTGAATTTATTCATAATCTGATAAGTTCCTATTTTCTCAAATGTTCCAAGTCTCATGTTAAAGAGAAAAAAAAGGTAACAAAAAGTGGTGTCATATATTTCCACTGATGTCATTCAGTTTCTATATTAAAAACAAATGAATCAGGCTTGAGCTGATATAAAAATGTACCTGTCAGTGACTGGTGTACTGTGATTAAACTTGAACATTTTAAAGGGAAAAAGCAGAGTTTAGTAACTTAATGATTCTCAAAGCAGCATACTTTTGTGTGTGTGTGTGTGTGTGTGCGGTGTCTCTGTTCTCAACTGAAGCTATAAAAATGCATTCTATCCTTTTCTAGGTGGGGAAGATTGGATAGATCAGTTCGGGTGGGGCCAAACAGCTTGGTGCTCTTCCTTGTCTATAGAAATCTAGTAGAACATTTGGTCAGGCTGTCATATATTGCACAGACATTGTGCCCACATCGTTATTCAAGGCTTTGGGCATATTGTTCCACATTAGCAGAATTAATTCCCTTGTTGTAAGTATTGGGAACCCTATTAGCCTACAAGATGTTGGGATCTGAAGTTCACCAGACCAAAGAAAACATAAGTGGTCCTCACAGCGCAGTTTTGGGGTAGGTCAGATCACAAGGCATGTAGTATTATTCCTCTGTGGCAGAAACCCCTCCAATACACATTGAGGAAAAAAAGGTTGTCTCAAAATTACAAATTTTTTTGGAATTACCGCAATCACAATTGCAAAGTCTAAAATTGGCCATTTAAAATCCAAATAGATCAGTTATTTTTTTAGCATGTAAAAGCAATGATAAAGAGAGGTTTTTTTTTGCACAATGAACAAAATGAAGCCCTTTGGAAGACAAGTTTGAATAGGGACAAAATATTAACAATTCAGGATTGAAAATAATCAAAATGAATTTTGTTATGGACAGGTTGTAAGTGGTGTGGGAGGCTTCCACTTTTCACTTCCCAACTAACTACAGATAACATTTTGTTAAAAATGGCGTGTTAGTCCTTGAGTATTTTCAGGGTCAAATAAACAGACAAATGGCAGGTTTTCCAGTAGATTAAAAAAAAACAATTTTTAAACCATTCTTGCAACCTCACCCTCACACGCATTCATACACACATGCATGCACAAGGATAGATAGATAAGGAGAAAAGGGTAGGATGCAATTAAGGTCCAAATTACTGTACAAGAATCTGTTGCTTAAAGAACCTTCACAGCTTCTTTTGGGAGGAAATGTTATAATGGTATTGCGGCCTGAATGTTCCTTGTCTTGGAGTTGCTGCAGTGTTGTAGCCTTCTGTGGTTAAAACTCAGTCCAAAGTTGGTGGTGTGAATCTGCTGTACTTTCACAGATGGAGTGTCTCAAAGTCACCTTGCAATTTCTCTGCTGCAGTGGTTGTTCAATTTGTTATTCAGCAGGGTTTCTTTCTGCTTAGCTAGGAATTATCTCACAGCCTCACGCTATAACTGCCTTCCTGTGGTCTTTTGTTGATATCTCCTCTCTCTCTTTACATTGTTAGGTAAAAATCCCTTATATTTGAGTCTCTATCAAGTGAGAAAGGGCCCTCTTCCCTGGTATGACCATACAATGCTCCAGGATATGGAAACCATTGCTATCAGTTGGTGTCTGGGACCATTCTGTTACAATGGTGCTACTTCATACCTATTCATCTTTGTTTGGGCTGTGGAGTCAGTCTGTCTGCAAAATCCTTGTTAGATTGAAGTCACCAATATTTAATGGGCTCTTTTCAATTTCAATGTGTTCTCCCCAGAACTAATTCTGACAAGGTTAACAAGTTTCATTCTCAACAGATGGATGTGTTTATTGACAGCACAGGAGGAGTCACCTGATCTCTACTCCATTTTTTTTGTGTTGCAAATGTGACCATTTACTTGTGGTTCAGTTCAACAGTTGTCTTTTATTCATAATTCCTCCACTTCATTGTTTATTTAATCACGGCTCTTTCCAACCATGACAATTTTGACAGAAAGTTTGGGGTGCAATGTAACTTGAAAGAGAAGCTGTTTTTGCTCAGCATTAGAAATAAAATACATTTCAATAAATCAGATAAATCAAGTTCTTCCCTCCCAACCCCTCACCCAGTCATTACCTTATCTTGTGATACATGTACTTTTCAATAAGTTGCTTCTTTATTCCTGTACAAAAAACAAAGAGAGATTAAACATCTCACAGAACTATATCTACATGTTAAGTTAATTTTAGCACCATTTATACAATATATCTTGTCATTAACTATGTACGTTGTAAAATTCCTCTAAAATATTCCGCCGTCGTGAATCTGAAAGACGCCTCCCACCTAATTATATCACCCTGCATGCCACCTAATTCGCCACGGCAGACTGCATAAAATTCCTCCTGATTTTCTTTTGTTCCCTGCTCCGAACTCCGTTCCCAAAATACCAACTTCATCCCTCTCCCTGGAAATTGTCTCTGAAGTTAAATCAGTCTGTTCACAACCTTGGTTGTCACATTTGACTCCGAGATGAGTTTCCAAACTCATGTCTGTGCCATCACCAAGACCGCCATTCCCACCTCTACAACATTGCCTGACTTTTCCCTGTCTCAGCTCATCTGCTGCTGAAACCCTCTTTCATGCCTGCATTACCTCTAGACTTGGCTATTCCAACAAACCCTTGACAGGCCTCCCACCCTCTGCAAAATTGAGGTCATCCAAAACTCTGCTGCCCGTGTCTTAACTCACACGAAGTCCTGTTTATCTATCACCCAGTGCTCGTTGATTTACATTGGCTCCCAATCAAGCAATAATTTTAAAATTCTCATCCTTGTTTTCAAATCCCCCAATGGCCTTGCTCCTCCCTATCTCTGTAATCTCCTCCAGCCCTGCAACCCTCTGAGATATCTGCGTTCCTCGATTTCTGGCTTCTTGAGCATCCCTGATTTTAATTGCTCCATCATTGGTGGCTGTGCCTTCAGTTGCCTAGGCTTTAAGCTCTAGAATATCCTCCATACACCTCTCCGCCTCACTTTCCTTCTTTAAGACACCCCTTAAAACCTACCTCTATGACCAAGTTTTTGGTCATTGGACCTAATATCTCCTTTTGGGGCTTGGTGTCATATTTTGTTTTATAATGTCTCTATGAAGAACCTTAGGATGTTTTGTTACATTAAAGGCACGACATAAATATAAGTTGTTTTTGTTGTTGTTGAATTGAATTGGCTGAAGACGGGCATCTGTGATGCTGGGGTCCTCAGGAGTAGGCCAAGATAGATCATGCACTCAGCACTTTTGGCTGAAGATTGCTGCAAATATATCAGCCTTGTCTGTTGCACTGACATGGTGAGCTCGGCCATCATTTAGAATGGGGATGTTTGTGTAGCCTTGTCTTGTTATTGGTTGTTTTAAACACTCATTCATAGTGGAGGTGGCAGTGTAATGGGAATGTCACGAGACTAGTAATCCACACTCCCAGCTAATACTTTGGGGACATAGGTTCAAATCCCACCATGGTAGAAATTAAATTAATAAAAATCTGGGAACCATGAAGCCATTGTCAATTGTCATAAAAACCCATCTAGCTCAGTAACATATTTTAGGTAATCTGCAGTCTATGTGATCTGGTCTATATGTGACTCCAGACCCACAGAAATGTGGTTGACTCTTAACTGTCCTCTTAAATGGCCTATCAAGCCACTCAGTTGTACCAAACTGCTACAAAGTCTAAGAAAAGGAATGCAACCGGACAGGCCACCCGGCATAACTCCCTTCCTAACAGCACCGTTGGTGTACCTACACCCCAAGGGCTGCAGCGATTCAAGAAGGCAGCTCACCAGCACTTTTTCAAGGGTAATTAGTGATGGGCAATAAATACTGGCATAGCCAGCGACACCCACATGCCATGAACGAATAAAAAAACCTGGATGTGGCAGGACTGCAGAGCTTTGATCTGATGTAAGTTGTGGCATTGCTTTGCTCTTTCTATAGCATGCTGCTTCTACTGTTTAGCATGTTTAAGGTCGTATGTTGTAGGCCCACAGCGCCTCATGGATGCCCAGTTTTGAGCTGCTAGATCTGTTCTGAAGCTATCCCATTTAGCACATTGGTAGTGCCAAACAACATGATGGAGAATGTCCTCAGTGTGAAGACAGGACTTTGTTTCCCCAAGGACTGTGCAGTGGTCACTCCTACCAATACTGCATTGGACAGATGCACCTGCAACAGGTAGATTGATGACAATAAGACCAAGTAGGTTTTCCCTCATGTTGGTTCTCTCACCACCTGTCGTAGGCCCGGACTGGCAGATATGTCCTTCAGGACTAAGTTAACTTGGTCAGTAGTGGTGCTACCGAGCCGCTTTTGGTGAGTACCCTACCCAAACTACATTCCGTGCCTTTCCTACCCTCTGTGGGTGTTCCAAGTGCTCAATGTGGAGGAGTACTGATTCATCAGCTGAGGGAGGGAAATAGATGGTAATCAGCAGGATTCCTTGTCCATGTTTGACCTGATGCCATGAGACTTCATGGAGTTCAGAATTAATTTTGAGGCCTCCCAGGGTCACCCCCTCCTCCACTGTGACGGCATCTCTGATGGATCTGGCCTGCCGGTGGGATAGGATATACTCAGGGATGTTGACGGAGCAGTCTGGGATATCGGCTGTAAGGTTAAATTTCTGTGACTAAGACTATATCAGGCTGTTACCTGACTAGTCTGTGGGACAGCTCTCCCAATTTTGGCATAAGTCCCCTGATATTAGTGAGGAGAACTTTGGAGGGTCGACAAGGCAGAATGTGCCTTTGTTATTTCCAGTACCTAGGTCAATGCCGGGTGGTCCGTCTGGTTTTATTCTTATTAGACTTTTTCATGGCAGTTTGATACAAGTAAGGGGCTGTTAGGCCATTTCAGAGGGTAGTTAATGGTCAACCACATTGTTGTAGGTCTGGAGTCATGTTTCGGTCAGACCAGATAAGGACTGTAGATTTTCTTCACTAAAGGACATTAGTGAACCAGATGGGTTTTTAAAAAAATGGAAATTCAGTAGTTTCACAGTCACCAATCCTAAGATTAGTATTTTATTCCAGATTTATTTTAATTGAATTTTTAAAAATTCAATTTAAATTCTCCCAGCTGCCGTGGTCCAGGCTCTGGATTACTACAATAACATGATCACAATACTATTGTTTCCTGCTATGGTTATAATATAGAGACATAAAAGGATAAACTTTACAAATCCATATCCTGACAAACAGACTCATCCACACTGGACACTTGCATTTGTATAATTAATTTTAATTATAATTAATTAAATGACATAAACTTCTAAAATATGAATATGAAATAGGAGCAGGAGTAGGCCATTCAGCCTGCTCTGTCATTCAATAAGATCAAGGCTGATCTGATTGTGGCCTTAACTATACTTTCCTGTCTGCCACCACCACCCACCACTCTCCCCAACCTCCAAACCCATTGACTCTCTTGTCAATCAAAAATTTGTCTAACTCAGCCTTGAATATATTCAATGACCCATTCTTCACTGCTCTCTGGGGAAGAGAATTCCAAACACTAATGAACCTCTGAGAGATGTAATTCATCCTCATCTTTGTCTTAAATGGGAGACCCCTTAATTTGTAACTGCACTCCCGAGTTCTCGATTCCCCCACAAGGAATAAGTACAAAAATTGCAGCATTAACATTTTTTCCCAACTATATAGTCAGATGTTATATTTCAATTGAAAACTTTTCATTCCAAACACATAAAATGGATCTAATTGTTGCACGGGCAACACAAGTCATTTGACAAGTCAGTTAATAATCTTTGTTAGTAAATTTTTCTGATATCTGTGAGGGGTGGGAGGGTTGCACAAGAGCCCAGCATCGGAGGAGAGTCATGGCAGATTGGGTTGCTGCAGTGCAGAAGCAGGTTACAGAAATAAGTGGGGGCAAGACCTATTCCTCCCATCACTGTGTTTGTTGCCATTTTTCCAGGAAACGGTGCACAACTAACTTAGGTATTTAAATCAGGGTTGTATGTGGCCCTGGAATGTCACTAACATGTTCCAGCAGAGATCACTAACAACAATCAGGAGTGGGATTCCTGACCAATTTTTTCCTCTTTCTTTGGCTGGGACTACTGAAACCAATTGTAACAGGCCCACAACTTTACTGACTGCAACTGGATAATTTAGCACAGTTCAGGAATCGATCCTGAGCTCTTTCCAGCTACCTTTATTAAAGTGTAGCAGACAGAAATCAACTAGAGTTTGTTGAAAAATAGATTTCTTTTTTGGTTTGATTTACTTAATGCCACTAAACTAGTAATTGAGCCGACCTATGCTAATGCCCTGGGTTCAAATCCTACCATAGCAGCTGGTGGAATTTAAGTTTGATTAATTACTAAAAATCTGGAATTAGAAACTAATCTCAGTAATGGTACCATAAAACTATCGTCAATTGTCATAAAACCTATGTGGTTCGCTAATGTCCTTTAGGGAAGGAAATCTGTCATCCTTATCTGGTCTGGCCTACATGTGACTCGAGACCCACAGAATGTGGTTGACTCTTAACTGCCCTCTGAAATGGCCCTGCAAGCTACTCAGTTGTCAAGAGCAATTAGGGAAAGGAATAAGTGCTGGCCTTGCCAGTGATGCCCACATCCCATGAAAGAATAATGAAAAAAAAACACCAGTAACCCAGCTAAGTTTTGCAGATAATAACTATCTATGTAAGTTAGTAAAGAACTGCATGTAGTGAGAATGAGTGTTATGCAAATCCATTCCTTTTTTTAACTGAGGGTTACCTCTTTCTCGTTGTGGACATCCCTTGGGAGGAGGGTACGATTCTTTATATGTGGTTATGTCATATATTTTTGACAAGTAATCTGTGGTGAGTAGACCTTTGTGCCCATGCTTGAATGTTAGAGCATTTGTTGTGGCCTTCTCTTCATCTTGATCCAAAGGAGCTGACATTCTCTAGAATAAGAGTTGAAGAAAAAGTCAAATGCTATTAAATTGCACCACATGAGTATTCACCAACATCTTAACACAATTTGTCAATGATCAAATAGAACAAACTGCATTTGAGATTACAAAATCAAATCTACAATACATTTCATATACATATACTTCTTGTAGCAGAATCAACATTTACAAAAAACTCACTCTCCCTCTTCATATTTCTAAGTGAACATTCTTCATAGACCCACACAGTAAGTGCTATTTGACTTGTAGAGAGTGTCACAGCCATGCACCAATGCTGTCCTTGCCTGACATCCACATGCACTCACTTTCCAGCAAGTTCCTAGATGTCCCATGATCAGGTGTCAATGTATAGATGACCTTTTTATTCCTTTTGTAGCACATGGCGCCATGACCAATTTCAGTCTTCTAAATGGTCTGTCAACTTTCAGTGAACTTGGCATGAACTGAAATCATTAACTCCTTCCTCCTCTCCTATAAGTATATCAATAATTATTAAAAGTGAGGCAACATCTGAAAGGAGATGATTGTCAGTTTGTAGATGGTTATCAATAAATGGCAGAGGTATTTAAGAAATGCTTTACTAAAGAGAAGTATGTTAATGGCATTTCCTGCTGAATCAATGGATGAGTCTCAGTTGTTATAGGTGCACTGAAAGCCAGAGGAGGCGGACAGATGTTTTGCTGTGTGTGACAGGTGCTTGGTAGCCAGATCTCTCAAGCTTGCAGCCTCAAACTCATGCGATCCAACTTGGCAGACATGCTGACCTTACAGTCTGTCGGTGGGCTAAGCATTCCTTGAATCAGACCATTGCTAGTGAGGGGGTCAGTCCAGGGAGGGGAGGAGGGTGATCAGGGATCAGGGCTGGTGGATTGGGGGTGGAGAGTGGTCGAGATGAGGTTGAGGGGTGTTGGGAAGGATGATTGGGTCCTTTAGTGTGGAGATGGAATGAGCATTTCAGCTTCTCCTGGCTCCACATTCAGATAAATTATTTATCTTCTTGATTGATAGACATTTAGTTGGGCTGGTTTTCCTGAGTACATCCTGCAATGATGCAACTGCCTCAAGGCAAACTACTGTTGGAGCAGGGTCCTCAAATAGGTGCTAGGCTGTTTATTTGCAAAAATATTAATGTTTGCTTCAGATGTGAGTAAAGGTCGCTTCTTATTTGTCCTTACTTAATATGGTAGTTGGCACACTTCCAGTCCTAAGTTTGCATGCACATCCTGAGGGCTGAGAGATGCGGCCCCATTTCTAGGCCATTGTCTTCAACTTCAGATCAATATCTTGCACAGACATTACTTTCAGTAATAACTGGAAATAAATGTTCTGCTCTTGGTTTTATGTCGTAATTCAAACCAACCTGCCAAAATGCAAAAATGTAACATGGATAACAGTGCCTAAAAATAACAATGTTTGAGATGTTAGTTTCTTGGACCCTTAGATTTTCTGGTATCAAGGTGAATTATACATAATTCCACCCGCATGGCAATCAGTGGTGGACAAAATTTTTCAACATGCAGAAATAGATGCTCCTTAAAGCATTCAGTATAGGCCAAAACATCTGTACGGTTTCAAGAAAATAAAATGATGCCATCGACCAATAAGATTAAATAAATAAAGTGACAAATGATGATAATAGTTGTTAATTACTTGAAATTTGAAGTTATTACAGTCATTATTGAAAGACGACTATTCTTTTTTACAATTTTACTTGATTGCCACAAAACTCACTTCTGGTGATTCACATGGCACAATAAAATAATAGGTGTTGATTTAAGGATATTTAAATCTATGATCCTGATTATATCCCATAGACGATCCTACAATTATGTGTAATTATAATTATCTCAACTACCAAGAAGAATTGGGCGCAAACAGAATTGTTTCTTTACAATAACCTGCTACTTGCTTTGCAATTAAATGTTGCAGATGGTCAGTGAAGTAGAAAAAAGGGAGTCTGAGCTGTTGTTTCAGGTTATTAAAACGCTTATGAACAAAACCACATCGGAAATCTGAAGTTGATTTCATCCCATTATCTTAAGCCGATCAGTTATCTTTTTTCTACAAAAGTAAAATATTGCAGATGCTTGAAATCTGAAATAAAACAGAAAATTACAAAAATGCTCAACAAGTCAGGCAGCATCAGTTCTGATCGAATTAAACTCAGTTTCTCTCTTCACAGTTCCCAGCTCTACTGTACATTACTGATTTAGACGTGAATATAGGAGGTATGATCAGTAACTTCGCAGATAATACGAAAATTGGGGTACCGTAAATAGTAAAGAGGAAAGCCTTAGATTACAGGACGATATAGATGGGCTGGTAAGATGGGCGGAGTAGTGGCAAATGGAATTTAATCCTGAGAAGTGTGAGGTGATGCATTTTGAGAGGATTAACAAGGTAAAGAAATATACAATGGATGGTAGGACCCTAGGAAGTACAGAGGGTCAGAGGGACCTTGGTGTACTTGTCCATAGATCACTGAAGGCAGCAGCATAGGTAGATAGGGTGGTTAGGAAGGCATATGGGATACTCGCCTTTATTAGCCGAGGCATAGAAATATAAGAGCAGGGAGGTTATGATGGAGCTATATAAAACGCTAGTTAGGCCACAGCTGGAGTACTGTGTACAGTTCTGGGCACCACAGTATAGGAAGGATGTGATTGCACTGGAGAGGGTGCAGAGGAGATGCACCAGGATGTTGCCTGGGCTGGAGCATTTTAGCTATGAAGAGAGATTGAAAAGGCTAGGGTTGTTTTCCTTAGAACAGAGAAGGCTGAGGGGAGATATGATTGAGTTATACAAAATTATGAGGGGCATTGATAGGTTAGATAGGAAGAAACTTTTTCCTTTAGCAGAGGGGTCAATAACCAGGGGGCATAGATTTAAGGTAAGGTACAGGAGATTTAGAGGAGATTTGAGGAAACATTGTTTTACCCAGAGGGTGGTTGGAATCTGGAACGCACTGCCTGAAGAGGTGGTAGAGGCGGGAACCCTCACAACATTTAACAAGTATTTAGATGAGCACTTGAAACGCCATAGCATACAAGGCTACAGGCCAAGTGCTGGAAAATGGGATTAGAATAGTTAGGTGCTTGATGGCTGGCACAGCCACAATCGGCCTATGGGCCTGTTTCTGTGCTGTACAACTCTATGACTCTATTTAACCGTGCTCAGGCACTTAACTGCCTGGCACCAGAGTGTCCCTTTAAGGACGGGGATCCCGCTTCCAAGAGCTACCTGTCAATCATAGAGCCGGCGGCTCCATAGTATCGGCAGCGCTACCAGGTGTGATGGCCGCTGCCAGTACCACAAGAGGCCAGGGAGTAGGACCATCGCTGGAGCCCTGGATCCCAGGTAAGCATGGCGGGGTCACCAGGACCAGTCCAGCAGGCACTAGTGAGGTGGGAAGGAGGGAGGACATTGAGGACGGGGGATGTTGTTATAGGTGAGGCAGCCTTCGCTGCTGGGGCCCCTCCACGGGCCACAAAATGTCCTCAAGGAGGCCCCAGCTCCCCCAATCCTGGAGAGAGGCCATCTTGTTTTACAGGCCGACCTCCCCATGTGGTGGAGCCCCTCCCCCACCACCCGCTGGGCGGGAAGAGGCCTTTAAGTGGCCATGAATTGAACACTTCAGGGCCTCAATTGGCCTCTGGGTGGGAAGACCATCCTCAGCCTTCCCCATCCCAGATTAATTCCCAGGGCATTGGGACGGTGAAGGGCACTCCAGCCCCACCTTCCCTCACAATTTTATGGGCTTCTTACCTCCGTTCCCATCCCTAGGGAGCCCATACATTTCAGCCCATTGTGTGCTGCAATCACCTGATTATCAATAGCCGTGAGGCTCCTTGCCAGAGGCACAAAGTGAGAAATTTATCATCAGCATCAAAGCAATCCCAGATCAGATACAGCACAGTCAGCTGCAGAGTAAAGTTGCCAATACTCTGCTAGCCAATGTAACTCAGCTACAAACAACCTTCGACTGCCATCATGAACAGGATGTCAGTGATGGACCAGTGCAGTACTGTACTTAATGCATTTGTTTCACAGTTGAGTGCTTGTAATTTGTGACTGAGAAACGAGCAGGCCAAGAATCCTGCCAATGTGCAGAGAATGAGATTGCTTAAATCATTCAATACAAAGGAAAATAACTGCACATAGTTTCAAGAAAGCAAAGTGCTGCCATTCACCAGGTAAATAAGAAAAGGATTAAATGATGATATTAGTGGTCCTTTATACAGAATTTCGCTTGATTGCAACAGAAATGTTTTTAAATCCTGCATGTGACATTCTTGGCGCCTCTTTGATTATGAATATCAGTTAAAAGAGCTTACATTTATACAGAGCCTTGTCACATCCTCAGTACATGCCAAAGCTCTTGACAGCCAATGGATTGCCCTAGAACTGCAGTCATTGGCATTACGCAACTGCAATAACACTTGTATTTGTATAGCACCTTTAACATAGCAAAACATCCCCAGGTGCTTCACAGGAGAATTATTAACAACAGAAACTTGCATTTGTACAAAGCCTTCAATGTCGTAAAATGTCCCAAACAAAATATGCGGGTAAACATAGCACCTTGGTGTACAGGGCACAATTTCAAAATTTGTGGATGATACGAAGCTTGGAACAATTGCAAACTGTGAGGAGGATAGTGTAGAACTTCAAAAGGACATGGATAAGTTGGTGGAATGGGCGAACAAGTAGCAGTTGAAGTTCAATGCGGAGAAATGTGAAGTCATTCATTTTGGTAGGAAGAACATGGAGAAACAATATGACATAAAGGGCACAATTCTAAAGGGGATGCAGAGGGACCTGGGGGTATATGTGCATAAGTCAGTGAAGTTGAGAGCTCAGTTAATAAAGCATACAGCTTTATTAATAGGGCATAGAGTACAAGAGCAAGGAGATTATATTGAACTTGTATAAGACACTAAATTCAGCCTCAGCTGGAGTATTGCGTCCAGTTCTGCGTGCCGCACTTTAGGAAAGCAGTGAGGACATTGGAGAGAGTACAGAAAAGATTCATGAGAATGGTTCCAGGGATGAGGAACTTCAGGTAAAGGCCAGCTCGGGTCTGCAAATGAAACCCGACCTGAGCCCGACAGAATCACATCCGACCCAAGCCCAACAAGGCCGGAGTCCTTTCATTTTTTCCCGCGCCCAACCCGACCACCGGGACGTTCAGTTAACCTAGCTTCCGTTTTTCACTTTTTAAGCTTGTGCAGATAAGCAACAAAAATTGTACCTGGACTTGAAAGGTTCTTTATAAAGTACATTAAGATTGGAGCCACGCACTGGAGGTGGTGAGCTGAAGATTGTTACCATAGAAGTTAGTGATTGTTTGGTCACTAGTTAAACAGAAACCAATGGAGTTGTGCCCAGACAGATTATCCCACTACACAGTAAGTTGAAATACCAAGCAGACTTGGAAGCACACTTCAGAATATCTGCGTTTTCCAGTATTTCACTAACACAATTGTAACACAAGGCTTTTAGAGTGTTAAGAGTGTGTCCGACCTGGCCCGACCCAAGCCCGAATGCTGGACCCAGATGAGCAACCCGACCCGACCCGAACCTGACACATGCCGTCGGGTCCCGTCAGGTTCGGGTCAGGTAGCCATGCTCTAACTTCAGGTATGAAGACCGATTGGAGAATTTGGGATTGTTTTCCTCGGAGAAGAGAAGGCTGAGAGGAGATTTGATAGAGGTATTCAAAATCATGAGGGGTCTGAACAGAGTGGTTAGGAAGAAACTGTTCCCACTCCTGAAAGGACTGAGAATGAGAGGGCACAAATCTAAAGTAATTGGCAGAAGAACCAAAAGTAACATGAGGAAAAACTTTTTCACACAGTGAGTGGTTAGAATCTGGAATGCACTGCCTGAGAGTGTGGTGGAGGCAGGTTTAATCGAGGCATATGTTACGACCCTGTGAGAAAGGGGTCTAGGGTTGCCTTGCAGCCTTCACTTGGTCTTACCATAACAGAGTTTAATTTTAAACACACCGTGTTTTTAGCTCCCTTTAGTGAATCCTTGTTCAATAACATCCAATTTTTAGGCAAAGAAACGAGCCAAACAGGTTTTCTTAGGTTTAAAGAAAAAATGGCTGAACTTTATTTATACTTAAACTCTAATTCAGTTAACGCCTACAGATAAACGACACGCCCATGCTAGCATACATACGCGATATACACATGCCGATAGAGACAGAAAAGAGCAGAAGAAATAAAGTGGAAAAGTTTGAGGCAATATCTGAATATGGTGTTGGTTACTGTTCTTTGAGCTCGCTATAAAGTCCTTGATTGTAGGTAGGTCTTGCTTTTTGTTGGGGCCCAGTATTCTTCTTAAATCTTGTTTGATGTAGGAGACTTTTCTCTCTTGATGTTCATGTGTCCTCAGTGGGCCCAGAGGCTTGTGAGAAAGAGATGGAAGCAGACAGGAGAGGTCTTCTCATGCCAGGAGCAAACAGTCTTTTCTAATTCAAACTCTTAGTACAATTCAGAAAACCTCAGGTTGCCAAGCTGGTAGTCATGTGACTAGCCAGTCTGACTACGTCTGTTGGTGCATTCTCTCGTCTTAGCTGACCCTGGAATGTCTCTTCTTACACACAATACCTGGTGCTCAAAGTCCATTGTGGGTTAAATTGGAGCAGGGAATAGCCCCTTTGTCCCTCCAAGCCCTATCTGTTAATATGCAAATGTTTTTCCAGCCACGGCTGATCTGTTTAACAATTCATTTCCTCACTCCAGCAACAGTTTAAAACAATGTTTGTATGACTAAATTAATATGCCTCATTCTTGGCAGGTGGGCGGCCTGCATGACACATTCAAAACAGAATTAGACTGTTATCTGAAAAGTAAGAATGTGCAGGGTTATGGGGAGAAGGAGGGGGAATGGCATTAGGTGAATTGCTCATTTGAAGAGCTGGAGAAGACACAATAGGCCAAATGACCTCCTTCTGTGCTGTAACAATTCTGTAATTCTGTGAATTTTCCCAGAACCAGATCCCAAAAGTAGGAAATAAACGATTGACAAGATATGTCTTTATTGGTGGAGATTGATGGACAATGTTGTCCAGGAAATTTCATGTTCGCTTTGAATAGCACTGCAGGAATTTTGCAATCACCTCAGCTGGCAGACATGTTCTGCCATTTCAGTCTCTCTCATGCTTATCAGCTAAAACACAATGATGCCACCAATTCATTTTAATAAAAGCATTCTGCTCCGCATGATTTAGGAATAATATGAACACAGGATATCCTTAACTCAACCGGTCAGAATGTCTTGTCTGACTGAGTTTGAAAACAAGTCAAACAGTGACAGCACAGGAAAGCTGTAAGGGAATTGGTTGGTGAGTAACTGCTGCTCGAGAGTATCTGTAAAAAACTAGGTTAGTACAATACTGTTAGGGTGTGTGTGTTAATAGCTGGAAATTAGAAAAATGTAAAATTAAAATTTAAGTAGCTACCTTATAATTTGTTAAGACATGCAAGCAGAAGGGAAGTAAGAAGCTGGTGAGTCTACTGTTTTATTTTAAGCAGTAAGGTTTATTGTATTACCAAAGTTTAAGCTAGTACAGTAAGTGCTGGTGAGAAGAGGCATTAATTAAAAAATTAAGTAAATAATTAATTCGTCATTTAAAACACAATCAGGATGGCAGGGCAGCATGTGGCAGCTGGTGTACACCAGTGTGATTCACAGCAACCATGTCTGAGCTGTCTATGACTCAAAGAGCTTTGGCTCAGAGTTGATTATGTCGAGGCCGAGCTATAGACATTGTGATGCATCAGGGAATGGGAAAGTTACCTAAACACTTTGTTCCAGAAGGCATCACACCCCATAGGATAGGGTCTTCTGATTTGGTCAGTGGTCAGGGACAGGATGGTGTGAGTGCAAGTGAGGCTGGTAAGTGAATCAAGAAGGCAGACATGGAGGAGCCTCAACCCTTGCAATTGTCTAATGGGTTTGAGGTTCTTTCAGCTTGTATGGATGAGAACAAGGGCTGCAAGGTGAATGAGCAAACTGACCATGGCACCATGGTACAGGAAGACATTCAAGCAGGGCTAGTAAAAAGGAATGTAATGGTAGTAGGGGGGCAGTATATAGCGTAGGGTAAATAAGATTAGAGTTAAATGCCTGGCTCAAATATTGGTGTGGGAAAATTGGGTTCCGATTCATGGGGCACTGGTACCAGTACTGGGGAAAGTGGGAGCTGTACCTTTGGGAAGGTCTTCACCTGAACCATGTTGGCAGCACTGGTCTGACGAGTCATATAATTAGAGTGGTAAAGAGGACTTTCAACTAAATAGTGGGGGCAAGGGATCAGGTGAGGGAAGATGTTATCTTTAGAGTTATAGGAGAAGGCAAAAGAGCAAGGTTGCAATAAGGGAATTGATAATCTGATTGTGGGAGGAAGGGAAGATAGGAGGGAAGCAAAACTGGTAACAGGAAGTAGAAAAGTAGTAAGCTAAACTAAAAGACAGACAAAGCGAAGGCAAGCATCAAATAGGATCAGAATGCAGAATAATGTTAAAAAGACAAAGTTAAAGGCACGCTACCTGAATGCATGCAGCATTTGCAATAAGGTAGATGATTTCAAGGCATAAATAGAGGTAAATGGGAATGATTTAATTGACAACACAGAGACATGGTTACAGGGTCACCACCACTGGGAACTGAATATTCAATTTAGGAAGGATAGGCAAAAAGGAAAAGGAGGTGGGGTAGCGCTCTTAATAAGGGAAGAGATCAGTATATTAGTGTCAGAGGATCCTAGATTGAAGGATCAAGATGTAGAATCAATTTGGATGGAACATAAGAAACAGCAAGGGGCAGCAAACTTGGTGTGAGTTGTTTATAGGCCACCAAACAGCAGTGGTAATGTTGGGCACGGTATAAATCAGGAAATTAGAGGTGCATGTAACATGGGTAATACAGTAGTAATGGTCAACTTCAATTTATCTATAGACTGGGTAAACCTAACCACTAATGCTGTGGAGGAAGAATTCCTGGGGTGTGTATGAGATGGGTTTCAGGAGCTGTATGTTGAAGAACCAACTAGGGATTGTGCTATTTCAGATTTTGTATTATGTAATCAGAAAGGGATTGTCATGAAGGCCTCCAACTGCCAAGAATGAGGCACATCAATTTTGTCATGAACATTGATTTTTAACTGTTGCTGGGGCAAGGAAATGACTTGTTGAACAGATCAGCCGTGGCTAGAAAAAACATTTACATACTAACAGACATCGAAGGTGAGGAAGCACATTCCAGGGCCTGCTAAGGAGGATATAATCCATAAGGGCCAGGGCTGGTTAGACCAGCTGGTCACATGACTACATGGCTGTTTCAGGGTTTTCCTTTGAACTGGCCACAGAGAGTTTGAACTCAGAAAGATTGTTTGCTCCTGAATTGAGAAGATCCCTCCTGTCTGCTCCCATCTCTTTCTTACAAGCCTCTGAATCCACTGAAGACACATGAACCCCAAGAGAGAAAAGTTTCCTACAGCAAACAAAGTTTAAGAAGAATACTGGGCCCCAACGAAAAGCCAGATCTACCTACAATCAAGGACTCTACAGTGAGCTCGAAGAACCATAACAAAAGCTCTTCAGATACTGCCTCAAACTTTTCCACTTTATTTTTCTTCTGCTCTTTTCTGTCTCTATTTGCATGTGTGTATTGCATATGCATGCTAGGTTTGGTGCGTCATGTATCCATAGGCGTCAACCGAATTAGAGTTTAAGTTTAATAAATTTCAACATTTCTTCTTTAAACCTAAGAAAGCCTGTTTCTGCTGGATTATTTGCCTTATAATTGGAAAGCGGTGAACAAGGATTCACCAAGGGGGAGCTAAAAACACGGTGTGTTTAAAATGAAAACCCTTTATGGTAAGACCAGGTAAAGGCTGAGAGGGACCCCGAGACACCTTTCTCACCTGGTCGTAACAGAAGTTGGGGGCTAGCGTGCAGAATTGACCCACAGACAAACGAGAGAAATTGGACCTGGGAAGCCACATTGTTCCAAATCAAAAAAGAGCAAGATTTCAATACAGGTTTTCTTGTGGTTCTGTGTGTTTGAATACTAACATGTCTGCAACTGAAGCTAGTAGCTCTCCAAGCCAGGTTGAAATAACTTGGGATAAGTTAAAAGCACTGTCCATGGGGTAGTTGAGGAAAATGGCTGAGCAGTGTGGGATCACTGTACATGGCTAGGCTAGGAAATCTAAACTCCTAAGGTTAGTGGCCAACCATTTTTTCCTTGAATCTGAAGAAGCAGAAACAGGGTTAGAAATAGACCCAGACAGGGTACTGCTAGCAAAGATACAATTGGAACAAAGGCAACTTTAATTAGAAGACACAGAAAGAGAAAGGGAGAGAGAGGAAAAAGAGAGAGGCAGGAGAGGAAGAAAGAAAGAGCCTTCCAGAAGGAATGTGAAGAAAAAGAAGGACAGGAGAAGGAATGAGAGAGAGAGGAGAGAAAAAAAGATTATTCCGGAAGGAATGCAAAGAAAGAGAGCTGAAGCGGCTTGAGTTAACGAGGGGGTGACAGAGTAACCCCAGTAAAAGCATGGCCAATATAGAGGAATATAATTCAGGGCTGGGTACAGAATTGTTAAAACTAGCTCAATTAATGCCAATATTCAATGAGGAAGATGTAGAAACGATTTTTGTGTCTTTTGAAAAACTGGCAAGGCAGCTAAAATGGCCAGCTGAGACCGAGTCTCTTTTACTACAAAGCAAGCTAACTGGAAAGGCCCATAAGGTTTTTTCCCTGTTCCCAGATGAGAGTTCCTCAAATAATGAACTGACCAAAAATGCTATCCTCGGAGCATATGAATTATTACCCGAAGCCTATCGCCAAAAGTTTAGAACCCTCAAGAAGCAAGCTAATCAAACTTATCTGGAGTTTGAAAGAAGTAAGCAGCCGGCTTTTGACCAGCGACTGAGGGCTCTTAAAGTACAGCTCAGCTATGAGAATCTCAGAGAAGTCATTCTGATAGAGGAATTTAAACACTCTCTCCCACTCTCCATAAAGACCCCTGTAGAGGAGTAGTGGGTCCAGAGAGCCTGGAGAGTGGCCGTTCTGGCCGATGAATTTGCTCTAATTTATAAGTCGGTTTCCCAGGGGAGAACCTTTCCTAGTCACCCCAGAAATCTGAAAAGGACAAAGGGTAGGAAGGTGATAGGATCCTTAGCAGTCCTGGGAAAGAAAGGAAAGCAGGAGACACACGGGCCCTCCTCTAGCCAAAAAGGGAGGTGCTGTGAGCAAGAGTGAGACCCGGAGACCAGTGTGCTTCCATTGTAATAAAGCAGGGCATTTAAAAGCTGACTGCTGGAAACTAAAGGGAAAACTGGTAGGATTAATTAGGGCACACCCGCTCAGTGAAGACGGGAACCTGATGGAAAGTACAGCAGAGCAAGCTGTGGCTTTAACTGCAGTAAGAATAAGATCCCAGTAAAAGGGATCCAGCGGCTCCTGTGTCCCTGAGAATTACTATGGGCTTGCTTGCCCCACTCGAGGGGTATGGGGTTACTTTCCCTTCAGAATGGTGGTGAATGGTATTGGAGGACAGTGTATGCCTGTACTTGTACACTGGGTGCACCTGGAATGCGACCTAGTTTCAGGACTAGAGACCGTAGAGATTGTCCCTAGTTTGCCTGTGGATGGGGTTGACCTGCTCCTCGGCAATGATCTGGCGGGGATGAAGGTGGTAGCCTGGCCAGTAGTGAAATAAAGACTGCAGGAGGTCAGAGAGACAGGGCAGTGGCAGGAGGAGGACACCTGCAGTTTCCCTGAATGTGCAGTGGATCCGGCCATGATGAAACCAGCCCCCCCAGAGGAGACTGAATTAGCACTGCAGGCAGATGATCAGGTTTGTCTATCGGAGACTTTCTTTGGAAAGTTAAGAGACCCAGGAAATGAATTAAATGGATTTTCCCTAGCTGAGGCTCAGTGAGCCGACCCAGTATTGCGAGAGTTAGCAGAGGCTGCCCAGTCTGAAAGTGGAGCAAGGGAGTCCCTGATTGCTGCTATTTAAAGAATGAGGTACTGATGAGGAAATGGAGTTCTCCTCACTGACTGAGAGCAAGGAATCGACAATAGTAAACCAGTTAGTGGTGCCGCAGAGGTACCGGAGAGAAATATTAAGAAGGGCCCACGGGACTAAGGTGGCTTTACATGCCGGTATACGAAAGATCAAAGCCATATAAGACAGCAATTTGACTGGCCAAAACTCCACAAAGATGTGGTGGAGTACTGCAGGTGTTGCCACATGTGCCAGGTTGAGGGGAAACCCCAACCTACAGTGAAACCTGCACCCCTAAGTCATGTACCGGTGTTAGGAGGACCCTCCGGCAGAGGGTTGGTGAACTGTAAGGGTCCCCCGCCGAGATCAAAAGGGGACAGGCAGTCACGGCTGGAAAAGGGTTAGACAGGGAAGGGGACAAAGTGACCAAGAGGGCAGGTTAAAGGAAGTCCAGGAGGAATCCCAGATGAAAACCCCCTACATCCTCCTTTGTGAATGCAGACACTACAGGCACCCCAGCAGAGTTGCTACCAGCATTTACAAGAACCTGCAGAGACAAAGAAAGACCTCTAGGTGGCAGAGAAACCATGAGGGTGATGCCTTACCGAGTCAAAGTATCAGAGGGGAATGCAGAAGAGTCTGCACAATTACCTTCAGGCAGCAGTGTCCTCTGGGACAAAGGCGAAATTAGAAAAGAATCCTCCCCTGCAGTCAGAAAAAAGAAAACCACCCATCCCCCTGAAGTCAAAATCCTTTGCATGACTCAGCAAGGCACTAAAGGAGAGTTCAGGATCAACCCGGCCACCACTGACTCGCCCGGGAAAATAAATTACCTCAACGGGAACAAAGACCCTAGGCAGCCATGGAAATTGGCAAATGGAAGAGAAACCTCCCCAAAAAAGCACCAAATCTTTATTGGGATGCCAAAAAAGGGTCAATTTTAATACGTTTTTGGATTTGTGGATGAATGAGAGAAATGCACAGGTTTTTTTCCGTATCTTATACTTTCTCTCGACCCTGTTAATGAAATGCACTTTTCTCAAATCGTATTTCATTCCGCTGGGTGTGGAGGTGTCATGCTAGGCCCCCACCTGCCAAGAATGAGTCACATCAATTTTGTCACGAACATTGATTTTTAATTATTGTTGGAGCGAGTAAATGACTTGTTAACAGATCAGCTGCGGCTGGAAAAAAAATTTACATACAAACAGACATCGAATGTGAGGAAGCGCATTCCAGGGCATGCGAAGGAGGATACAATCCACAAGTGCCAGGACTGGTTAGACCAGCTAGTCACATGACTGCCTGGTTGTTCCAGGGTTTTCTTTTGAACTGGACACAGAGAGTTTGAACTCAGAAAGTCGGTTTGCTCCTGAACTGAGATCCCTCCTGTCTGCTCCCATCTCTTTCTCACAAGCATCTGAATCCACTGAAGACACACGAATCTCAAGTGAGAAAAGTCTCCTACAGCGAACAAGGTTTAAGAAGAATATTGGGCCCCAACGAAAATTAAGATCTACCTACAATCAAGGACTCTACAGTGAGCTCGAAGAACCATAACAAAAATTCTTCAGATATTGCCACAAACTTTTCCACTTTATTTTTCTTCTGCTCTTGCATGTGTGTATCGCATATGCATGTCGTGTATCCGTCGGTGTCAACTGAATTTGAGTTTAAGTTTAATAAATTTCAACTTTTCTTCTTTAAACCTAAGAAAACCTGTTTGTGCTGGTTTCTTTGCCTCATAATTGGAAAGCGGTGAACAAGGATTCATCAAGGGGGAGTTAAAAACATGGTGTGTTTAAAATTAAAACCCTGTTACAGTCAGACCAAGTGAAGGCTGAGAGGAACCCCGAGACACCTTTCTCACCTGGTCGTAACAGGTGTAATTAATAAACTTGCTGTAAAGGACCCTTTGGGAAATATTGACCATAATATGATAGAATTTTACATTAAGTTTGAAAGTGATATAGTTCATTTTGAAACTAGTGCCTTACGTCTGAACAGCGGAAACTATAAAGGTATGAGGGGCAAGTTGACTATGGTGAATTGGAAAAATACACGAAAAGATTTGACAGTAAACAGGCAATGGCTAGTATTTAAAGAAGCATTACATGATCTACAACAAATATACATTCCTCTAAGATACAAAAACCTGACAGGAAAGATGAATCAACTGTGGCTAACAAAAGAAGTTAAAGATTGCATTAGATCAAAGGAAGTGGCTTATAAGGTTGCCAGAAAATGTGGTAAGCCTGTGGATTGGGAGCAATTTAGAATCCAGCAAAAGATGACCAAGAAACTGACAAAGAAAGAGAAAAATGAATATGAATGCAAGCTAGCGAGAAGCATGAAGGCGGATTTTAGGTATGTCAAACTAACAGGTCTGTTGTTCCTCATTTTCTCTCTCCCTCCTTCTTAAATAGTGGGGTTGCATTTGCTACTTTGCAGTCTGCAGCAACCGTTCCAGAGTTTATAGAATTTTTTTTATGATTCTTTGAGCTCACTGTAGAGTCCTTGATTGCAGGTAGATGTTAAAGCTTCTTTAGGTATGTGAAAAAGAAAGGATTACCAAGGACAAATGTGAGTCCATTACAGGCAGAGACAGGAGCATTTATAATGGAGCATAAGGAAATGGTGGATAAATGAAACAATTACTTTGTGTCTGTCTTCAAGGAGAAAGGTATAGAAAATCTTCCAGAAATATGAGGGAACCAAGGGACTTGTGAAAATGAGGAGCTAAAAGAAATTGGCATTAATAAAGAGGTAATATTCAAAAAATTAACTGGATTGTAGGTTGATAAATCCCCTGGACCAGATGAGCTACATCCCAGAGTATTGAAGGAGGTGGCTATAGAGATAGTGGATGCATTGGTGTTTATCTTTCAAAATTCAATAGACTCTGGAACGGTTGCTGCAGACTGCAAAGTAGCAAATGCAACCCCACTATTTAAGAAGGAGGGAGAGAGAAAATGGGGAATAACAGACCTGTTAGTTTGACATCAGTAGAAGGGAAAATGTTAGAATCTATTATGAAAGATGCGATGACTAGACACTTAGAAAATAATGATATGATTGGACAGAGTCAACATGGATTGATGAAAGGGAAATCATGTCTGATAAGCCTGTTGGAGTTTTTTGAGGATTTTACTTGTAGCATAGATAAAGGTGAACCAGTAGATGTGGTGTATTTGGATTTTCAGAAGGTGAGAGGGGCAAAGTTTAGAGGGGATGTGCGAGGCAAGTTCTTGACACAGAGGGTGGTGAGTGCCTGGAACTTGCTGCCGGGGGAGGTGGTGGAAGCAGATACGATAGCGACGTTTAAGAGGCATCTTGACAAATACATAAGTAGGATGGGAATAGAGGGATACGTTCCCCGGAAGTGTAGAAGGTTTTAGTTTAAGCAGGCATCAGGTAGGCAGGCTTGGAGGGCCGAATGGCCTGTTCCTGTGCTGTACTGTTCTTTGTTCTTTTGATAAGGTCCCACACAGGAGGTTAGTAAACAGAATTAGAGCACATGGGATTCGGGGTAGGAACACAAGAACATAGGAGAAGGAGTAGGCCATTCAGCCCATCGAGCCTGCTCCGCCATTCAATATGATCATGGCTGATCATCCACTTCAATGCCTTTTTACCACACTATCCCCTTATCCCTTTATGCCATTGGTATTTAGAAATCTGTGAATCTCTATTTTAAACAGACTCAATGACTGAGCTTCCAAGGCCCTCTGGGTACAGAATTCCAAAGATTTGCAACCCTCTGAGTAAATAAATTTCTCCTCATCTCTGTGCTAAGCAGCTTCCCCCTTATTTTGAAATTATGTCCCCTGGTTCTAGACTCCCCTGCATCTACCCCGTCTATCCCTTTAAGTATTTTGTAGGTTTCAATGAGATCATCTCTCATTCTTCGAAACTCTAGAGAATACAGGCCCAGCTTCCCCAATCTTTCTTCATAGGACAGTTCCACCATCCCAGGGACAAGTCTGGTGAACCTTCGTTGCACTCCCTCTATGGCAATAATATCCTTCCTAGGGTAAGGGGACCAAAACTGCACACAGTACTCCAGGTGCAGTCTAACCAAGGTTCTATACAATTGAAGCAAGACTTCACGATTCCTGTACTCAAATCCTCTTGTAATAATGGCTAACATACCATTAGCCTTCTTAATTGCTTGCTGCAACTGCATGTTAGCTTTCAGCGGCTTATTGACAAGGACACCCAGGTCCCTTTGTACATTTACACTTTCTAATCTCTTACCATTTAAGAAATACTCTGCACATCTATTCCTCCTACCAAAATGGATAACCTCACATTTTTCCACATTATATTCCATCTGCCATGTTCTTGCCCACTAAGTCTGTCCAAATCCCCTTGAAGCCGTTTGGCATCTTCCTCACAACACACTTTCCCACCAAGTTTTGTGTCATCTGCAAACTTGGAAATATTACATTTGGTCCCCACATCCAAATCATTGATATATATTGTGAACAGCTGAGGCCCAAGCACTGACCCTTGCGGTACCCTACTCGTCACAGCCTGCCAGTGCAAGAATAACTCGTTTATTCCCACTGTTTTCTGCCTGTTAACCAATGCTTTATCCATGCTAATATATTACCTCTTATCACATGTGCTTTAATTTTACGAACCAACCTCTTGTGGGGGACTCTGTCAAAAGCCTTCTGAAAATCCAAGTATACCATGAGCAGCGACTCCCCTTTCTCAATTCTATTATTAACATTCTTGTGATGAAAACCACACCTGCCAAGAATGAAGCATATTTATTTCGCCACGTGGAACATTAGTTTTAAGCTCTTACTGGACTGAAAACATGGCTGCACCTACATTCTAACAGGACAGTGGCTGGAAACATTTGCATTCTAAGAGACACTTGCCTAGAGAAGACAATGGAACTGCTCCCTGATTCAATTAACCAAATGGATTTTGATCACAACACATTGACTGTGTGAAAGTCAGCATTTCAGTTCCCTACTGAGGATGTCTACTAAGATTGAAATAATCCACAAAACATGCCGGGCAAGTTTTCCCGAAAAAAGAGCTAGTCACACGACTGGCCTGCTAGTTTGGTTTGAATTGTGTTCACAGAACAGTTTGGGTCAGACTGTAATTTGAAGACAAACGGAAGGTCTCTCCCTCTCTCGCTCTCTCTCTCACGAAAAGAAGAAACTGCAACTGGATTTCAAGAAGACCGGAAACCATCAAAACAAGTTTGAAAGTGTGTACTGGGCCCCAGTGAGATGGCAAGATCGAACTGCAATCAAAGACTTTACAACAAACTCAAAAGACAGTAAATGAACTCCATCTATTGCTTCAAACCTTTCCCATTGATTCTTTCTCCTTTTCTGTCCCTATCTGCGTGTGTGTTCATCATGTATGCATTCTAGCATGGACATGTCACGTATTCTTTGTAATTTTAACCGAATTGGAGTTTAAGGTTAATAATCTTACACCTTTCTTGTTTAAATCTCAGAAAACCTGTCTGGTTGATTTCTTTGCCATTACAAAGGAAGAGCAGTGAACAAGGATTCACTGAGGGGAAGCTAAATACATGGTGTTCTATAAATTAAACCCTGTTCTGGTCGAACCAGGAAAAGGCTGAGACGCAACCCCTAGCCCCCTTTCTCACCTGGTCGTAACATCCTCAAAAAACTCAAACAAGTTCGTCAAACATGATTTCCCATTCTTAAATCCATGTTGACTATGCCCAATCATATCATTACTATCCAAGTGTCCATTTGTCACATCCTTTAGAATAGATTCTGACACTGTCCTACTACTGATGTTGGCTAACAAGTCTGTAGTTCCCTGTTTTCTCTCTCTCTCCCATCTTAAATAGTGGGGTGACATTTGCTACCTTCCAATCTGCAGTAAATAATTTTGGGGTCTGTGTCTGGTAATTTCATGGGTAAGAAATTTCCCATTGACTTTTATTTCTATATGGATGTCACAATTCCCGCTGCCAACCATTTGGAATCAAATTGTTCCAGAACTTTCATCGAGGAAAAAATAAGCAAGAGAATCTAATGTATCTCCAGAAGTCAGCACTGTATGTTCCTCATGAATACAAGAATATGGTGTATTGGGGATGAATGATATTGGCAAGAACAGGATGCTGCTGACCCATATACAATAGTTTCTAAATACAATGTAATGGATAGATTTCATAAACATTAATCTATGAATTGTCTAGGATTACTTAACAAAATCCATGCTGCATTTGCTGTTTTAAAAAGTGTCAAGGAAGACAAATGTAAAACTTTATTATTTTTCAATGACCATGTTAGAAATGGTCATTAACTAATCTTTTGCTGCAAATTGGATTAAAGGACAAGTTTTACATGTATGCCAAAGATCAGTAACTGCAATGTGCATCATTTCCTATCCATTTTGAGGGCAGATAACCTGAGTGGCCAATGTCATTTGAAAGTTGTCTGTATCATGTAATTACATTACGTTATAAACGCTAACAGGTAAGAGATTTGGCTTGGACATAAATTGGTTAGTCTGGAGTACAATCTTACAGATAGTGACTAAACATTTTATAATTGAATAATACATGAAGCAACAACTGCTCAACCTTTTGCAGAAAAGCTTTTTGTTAATAATTTTCTTATCTGTGGTGAATCAGAATTGACAGTGATAGTCTGAGATCTTGACATTGTGAATTCAAAAGAATCATTTTTGGAGGAACTGAAGGGTGCTCTTTACTTGTAATTGTGCTTATCTAATTTTGACACTAGCTCTGATGAGCAAATGACATTTTGTCTGTGAGAGATTCTGTTGTTTCTGTATTTTAGAATCCAGGACCTAGTTTAACAGCCTGTCAAGAATAAACTATTCTTGGCTACCTACCGTTAATCTCTCTTTCCCTTCCTCTCCCACTCTACTGTTCTGTTTTACATGAATCTTCTGAAGTACAGTGTGCTCCATCCTATAAATTTCTCCCGATTTAGAGATCACTGCCCTTTTGTTGGCTGCCCTAGCTTCAGTCACATATTAGAAGCAGGTGGAGAAGTTGCACAAACAGTGACCATCACGGGTTAAAATGTCTTGTGACAACAGCAGTATGAGAAATCGTCTGTCTTCCTATTGCTGATTTTTCTACTGCCTCACCTCAATAACCACAATAACAATCCTCTCCTTGAGTTTTATGGTTTATTAGATGAATTTGCACTCCTGACACAGTGTGAATCCACAGAGGTCATCCGATAAGGTCCATCTACCACCCCATGTGACATAGCGTAGCTAGCCCTATTCTGTCAACAAAAGTAATTCACATTGGAATTGCATATTATTTTGCTGGCTAGCTAACTAATACAGTTGTGCTGCTCTCCATTGATGTTTGTATGCTAAGCTACTTTATAAGGAGAAATATGTTTTAGATAGGATTGTGTTTTGATGGCATTAGATTGGCTGTACACTTTTGTTATGACCAAGTGAGTTAGGGATCTAGGGGTTCCCTGTCATCCTTTGCCTGGTCTAACCGTAACAGGGTTGAATTTTAGAAACACTGTGTTTTTAGCTCCCCCTCAGTGAATCCTTGTCCACTGCTTTCAAATTGTAAGGCAAAGATATCAGACAGGTTTTCTTAGATGTAAACAAGAAAGGTGGAAGTTTATTAATCTTAAATTCCAATTCGGTTAATGACTATGAATATGTGATGCGACTACGCTAGCATGCATACACGATAAACACACACTCAGATAGAGACAGAAAAAGTAGAAAGAATAAAGTTTGAGGCAATATCTGGTAGTTATTGACGGTCCTTTAAGTTCAATGTGGAGTCTTCTGTTGCCGGTAAGTCTTGCTGTTCGTTGGGTCCCAGTGCACGCTTCAATTTGTTTTGATGTAGGAGTCTTTTCTCTCTTGACATTTAAACGACTTCAGTAGGTCCGGAGGCTTATGAGAAAGCGAGAGACAGACAGCTGGGAGAGAGGCTGTCTTGTTCCAGGTTCAGTTACAATCTGCAGTCTCACCAAACTGTCCTGTGAGCACAATCAAAACGCCAAATTGGCGAGCAGTTTAGTCATATGACTAACTGTTTCAACAAACTCCTGCGTTTGTGAATTTCAAAGTTCTCAGTGGGGGGTGGGGGGGGGGGCCGCGTAGTGCCGTCTCCCACCCCAACAAGATGTGGATTACCATTGCCCAGCCCAATCTCTGTTAATTGAACCAGTGAGCAATTATTTTGTCTCTCCAAGCACTGTCTCTTAGTATGCAAATGTCCTCCAGCCAAGTGTCTGGTGATCACTTGTAAAACAAGTCATTTCTTTATTCCAACAACGGTTTAAAATTAATGTTCATATGACAAAACTAATATGCCTCATTCTTGGCAGGTGGGGGTCTTCATGACACTTAATATACAGATGAATTGCCCCCATGTCCGTGGCTGAGTCAATAATTTTGTCAAATGTCTGTGGTGCAACATGTCAGTGCCTATCCCTGGCTGTTACTGGTGGGGTACCACAAGGAACAGTGCTGGGGCCACAGCTGTTCACAATCTATATCAATGATTTGGGTGTGGGGGCCAAATGTAATGTTTCCAAATGTGATGACACATAACTAGATGGGAATGTAAGTTGTGAGGAGGATGCAAGAAGGCTTCAAGGGGCCTTGGACAGGCTAAGTGAATGGGAAACAACATGGCAGATGGAATATAATGTCAATAAGTGTGAAGTTATCTACTTTGGTAGAAAAAACAGAAAGCAGGTGTATTTCTTAAATAGTAAGAGGTTGGGAAATGTTGATGTCCAGAGGGACCTGGGTGTCCTTGTTCATGAGTCACTAAAAGCTAGTATGCAGGTACAGCATGCAATTAGGAAGGCAAATGGTATGTTGGCCTTCATCACAAGGGATTTTGAGTACAGGAATTAAAATGTCTTGCTGTAATTTTATAGAGCCTTGGTGAGACCACACCTGGAGTACTGTGTAGAGTTTTGGTCTCCTCATCTAAGGAAGGATATACTTGCCATACATGAGAGTGCAAAGGAGATTCACCAGACTAATCCCTGGGATGACGGGATTGTCTTATGAGGAGAGATAGAGGAAACTGGGCATGTATTCGCTCGAGTTTCGAAGAATGAAAGGTGATCTCATTGAAACTTACAAAATTTTTACAGGGCGCGGCAGGGTGGATGTAGACAGGATGTTTCCCCTGGCTGGTGAGTCTGGAACCAGGGGACCAGGGAAGGGGTCGTCAACAGTGCTAAGAAGCGGCAGTTGCTCAGCAATAACCTGCTCACTGACACTCAGGGTTTCACCAGAGCCGCTCAGCTCCTGTCCTCATTACAGCCTTGGTCCAAACATGGACAAAAGAGCTGAACTCCAGATGTGAGATGAGAGTGACTGCCCTTGATATCAAGGCAGCATTGGACTAAGTATGGCATCAAGGAGCCCGAGCAAAACTGAGGTCAATGGGAATCGGGGGAAAACTCTCCGCTGGTTGGAGTCATACCTAGCACAAAGGAAGATGGTTGTGGTTGTTGGAGGTCAGTCATCTCAGTCCCAGGACACCACTGCAGGAGATCCTCGGCCCAGCCATCTTCAGCTGCTTCATCAATGACTTTCCCTCCATCATAAGGTCAGAAGTGGGATGTTCGCTGATGATTGCACAATGTTCAGCACCATTTGTGACTCCTCAGATACTGAAGCAGCCCATGTCCATACACAGCAAGACTTGGACAACATCCCGGCTTGGACTGGTAAGTGGCAAGTAAAATTCGAGCCACACAAATGCCAGGCAATGACCATTTCAAACAAGAGAGAATCTAACCATCTCCCCTTGACATTCAATGGCATTACCATCGCTGAATCCTCCACTATCAACATCCTTGGGGTTACCATTGACCAGAAACTGAACTGGACCATCCACATAAATGCTGTGGCTACAAGAGTAGGTCAGAGGCTGGGAATACTCCACAAGTAACTCACCTCCTGACTCCCCAAAACCTGTCCACCATCTACAAGGCACAAGTCTGGAGTGTGATGGAATGCTCTCCACTTGCCTGGATGGGTGCAGCTCCAACAACACTCAAGAAGTTCAATACCATCTAGGACAAAGCAGCTCGCTTGATTGGCACCCCATCCATTACCTTCAACATTCACTACCACCACCACCAACGCACAGTGGCAGCAGTGCGTACCAAATACAAGATGCTCTGCAGCACCCCACCAAGGCTCCTTTGACAGCACCTTCCAAACCCGCGACCTCTACCAAGAACGACAAGGGCAGCAGATGCATGGGAACACCACCACCTGAACGTTCCCCTCCAATTCACACACCATCCTGACTTGGAACTATATCACCGTTCCTTCATTGTCGCTGGGTCAAAATCCTGGAACTCCCTTCCTAACAGCCCAAGCATTGCAGCAGTTCAAAAAGGCAGCTCACCACCACCTTCTCAAGGGCAATTAGGGATGGGCAACAAATGCTGCCATTGCCAGCAACGCCCACATCCCGTGAAAGAATTTTTAAAAACTCGCAGAATAAGGGGAAGACCATTGAAGACTGAGATGAGCAGGAATTTCTTCACTCAGAGGGTGGTGAATCTTTGGAATTCTCTACCCCAGTGGCTGTGGAAGCTCAATCATTCAGGAAGTTCAAGACAGAAATCGAGAGATATCTGGATACTAATGACATCAAGGGATACGGGGATAGCATGGGAAAGTTGAGGTAGATGATCAGTCATGATCTAATCGAATAGCAGAGCAGGCTCAACAGGCTGAAAGGATGACTACTGCTCCTATGTTCCTGCATGTGACCTGTCAACTTGTGCTTTTGATGCCAGGAATTTAGTCTCCAAAAGCATAAAGTGGATAAATGCACCTTCGATTCTATGTTGTCAAAAGTTGCCTCAAAAATTAAACCATGGCTACACTCAGTATATCCTCCATTACTCCCCTGGATTTCAGAAGAATGAAAGAAAGATGTTGCACTTATGTAACATTTCCAAACATCAGAACATACCGAAATATTACACAACCAATAGGCTTTTTTTTTGATGCAGACCCTGTTGCTTTTTGGGACAAAACTGATCTGGTTTCCCTCTCCTGGGTCAAGATTTTTCATGCAGGATGGGAAACAGAAGATGGGACTGCTTCTGAGTCGTGAACCTGCATCCGGGGAGCAGGGGGCTGTCAGTGTGTGTATGGGGGAGGTGGGCAGTGAAGCAGTCATGGGCCCCAGGTTTCCCGGGGTTGTGGGGAGGGGAGGGGTCGGGGGGAGCACGGGAGCACCCCTTAATTGGCATGGAGATGGTTTGGTGGAAAATTAGTGGCCACAGTGGCAGGAACAAGGGTGGGATTGCTCATGAGTGGGCCTGATTTAAACAGACCATTGCAGCCATTACTGTGGTTGCCATTTGAGTGCTGTAGCTTCAGTTTAGGAGATATTAGATTGAAACAGCTTGGAATGTCTCAGGAGAGCCAGAGGCCACTTGATTCTGATGCAGAACTGAAACATGCAGATTCTAACAAATAAGAGAAGCTGACATTGGCCATCAAGGATAACAATTCCTGAACGCACTCTCTTTTGTTCTTGCAGGCGAAACAGGCACATAATGCCTGGGAGAGGACCCTGACTGGTGGAGGGATTCCCTACCTTCACATGATCACAGCCATGAAGGAGGGGCCCATGTACATTGCAAGAATCGTGGACCATGAAGAAGTCGGACATGGCAAAATGGGCATCTGTGGTGGAGATGATGATTAGAGAAGACAATGCGTTCATTAAGGGGGAGAAAAACTCCACCTAGTCCGACACATATCGAACACTGAGTAGCATTGGAAAGCCTCAGCACTGCGGAGGCTTTTGCTCTCCAAGGCTAGTTCTCATGATCAAATATTTTGAAGCAGTAACAAGAAGATAGATGAGGGTGGTGCAGTTGATGTGGTCTACATGGATTTTAGCAAGGCTTTTGACAAGGTCCCACATGGCAAACTGGTTAAAAAAGTAAAATCCCATGGGATCCAGGGAAACGCAGCAAGGTGGATACAAAATTGGCTCTGTGACAGGAAACAAAGGGTAACTGTTGAGGGTGTTTTAACGACCGGAGGGCTGTTTCCAGTGACGTTCCGCAGGGCTCAGTACTGGGTCCCCTGCTTTTTTTTAAATTCATTCATGGGATGTGGGCATCGCTGGCCATCCCTAATTGCCCTTGAGAAGGTGGTGGTGAGCTGCCTTCTTGAACCGCTGCAGTCCATGGGGGGTAGGTACACCCACAGTGCTGTTAGGAAGGGGGTTCCAGGATTTTGACCCAGCGACAGTGAAGGAACGGCGATATAGTTCAAAGTCAGGATAGTGTGTGACTGAGAGGGGAACTTGCAGGTGGTGGTGTTCCCATGTATTTGCTGCCCTTGTCCTTCTAGTTGGTAGAGGTCGCGGGTTTGGAAGGTGCTGTCTAAGGAGCCTTAGTGCATTGCTGCAGTGCATCTTGTAGATGGTACACATAGCTGCCACTGTGCGTCGGTGGTGGAGGGAGTGAATGTTTGTAGATGGGGTGCCAATCAAGTGGGCTGCTTTGTCCTGGATGGTGTCGAGCTTCTTGAGTGTTGTTGGAGCAGCACCTATCCAGGCAAGTGGGCAGTACTCCATCACACTCCTGACTTGTGCCTTGTAGATGGTAGACAGGCTTTGGGGAGTCAGGAGGTAAGTTACTCGCCTCAGGATTCCAAGCCTCTGACCTGCTCTTGAAGCCATGGTATTTATATGGCTACTCCAGTTCAGTTTCTGGTCAATGGTAAGCCCTAGGATGTTGATAGTGGGGGATTCAGTGATGGTAATGCTGTTGAATGTCAAGGGAGATGGTTAGATTCTCTCTTGTTGGAGATGGTCATTGCCTGGCACTTGTGTGGCGCGAATGTTACTTGCTACTTATCAGCCCAAGCCTGGATATTGTCCAGGTCTTGCTGTATTTCTACACGGACTGCTTCAGTATCTGAGGAGTCACAAATGGTGCTGAACATTGTGCAATCATCAGCGAACATCCCCACTTCTGACCTTATGATTGAAGGAAGATCATATATTATTGTAGTATATATTAACGAATTGGACATAAATGTGGTGGGCATGATCAGGGAGTTTGCAGATGACACAAAGATTGGCCGTGTGGTAGATAGCAAGGAGGACAGCTGTCGGCTGCAGTAAGATATTGATGGTCTGGTCAGATGGGCAGAAAAGTGGCAAATGGAATTCAACACAGAGAAGTGTGAGGTGATACATTTGGGGAGGTCAAACAAGGCAAAGGAATACACGACTAATGGGAAAAAAACTGAGAAGTGTAAAGGAAGTGGGAAACCTTGGAGTAAATGATCATAGATCCCTGAAGGTAACAAGACAGGTCGATAAGGTGGTTAAGAAGGCAAATGGAATCCTTTCCTTTACTAGCCGGGGTATAGAATTTAAGAACAGGGAGGTTATGCTGGAACTGCAAAAATCATCGGTTAGGCCACAACTTGAGTACTGTGTACAGTTCTGGTCACCTCATTACAGAAAGGATGTAATTGTACTAGAGAGGATACAGAGGAGATTTGCAAGGATGCTGCCGGGACTAGAAAAATGCAGCTATGAGGAAAGACTGGATAGGCTGGGGTTGTTCTCCTTGGAAGAGAGAAGACTGAGGGGAAATATGATTGAAATGTACAAAATTTTGAGGAGCCTGCAGACAATGGAGGTAAAGGGCCTATTTACCTTAGCAGGGAAGTCAGTGACTAGGGGCCATAGATTTAAAGTGATTTAGAGATACAGCACTGAAACAGGCCGACCATTAACCACCCATTTATACTAATCCTTCACTAATCCCATATTCCTACCACATCCTCACCTGTTCCTATGTTCCCCTACCACTGACCTATACTAGGGGCAATTTATAATGGCCAATTTACCTATCAACCTGCAAGTCTTTTGGCTGTGGGAGGAAACCGGAGCACCCAGAGGAAACCCACGCAGACACAGGGAGAACTTGCAAACTCCACACAGGCAGTATCCAGAATTGAACCCAGGTCGCTGGAGCTGTGAGGCTGCGGTGCTAACCACTGCACCACTGTGCCGGTTGGTAGAAAATTAAGAGGGGATATGAGGAAAGGGTTTTTCATCCAGAGGGTGGTGAGGGTCTGGAACTCATTGCCTGAAAGGGTAGTTGAGGCAGAAACCCTCAACTCATTCAAAAGGAGTCTGGATATGCACCTCAAGTGCTGTAAGCTGCAGGGCTATGGAACAAATGCTGGAAGGTGGGATTAGAATGGGTGGAACATACTTCAGCTGGCACAGACACAATGGGCCAAGTAGCCCCTTTCTGTGCCATAGATTTCTATGATTCTATGATTCATGATCTATTCTGGCGTTTCCCATAGGTGCCAAAGTCAAGGCAAGGAGACCAATTCCCTCACCGCCACCGGGCCTACAGCAGCAACAGCAGAGCTCTGAAGAAGCACCGTCACATCTTACAAGTGCACTGTCCACCAACGCAAATACATTAACCTTGATGGGTACTCATGAATGCTTAGCTAGGGAGGCACTGGGTGAGGAGCATGGCACTAGTGTGCAGGAGGAGGTGCCAGAGGCACAGTCAGCTGTGGGCAATACCCTCAGTGGAGGGAGGACAGATACAGCCTTGCTTAGCTGGGCACAGATGCAGAGCTTCAGGAGTCACTAAAAAGGAGGCTCTACCTACTTCAGCAGCAGCAGATGTGCTCCCATATGTCAGAGTTCCCTGAGGCAGAGCATGGTCATGGGTAGAGAATGGAGGGAGCCATCCAGCTCATGTGCACCACAATGTCTCAGGGCTTTGAACATTTGAGCTCCTCCATTGAGAGTGTGGTCAACCTCATAGAAAGCCATATGCAGTAGCACTTGGAGTGCATGCAGGAACTGCACACTGCCATAAACAGGATGCATGCTGCACTATCTAGCATGGTGAGTGGCACTGATGGCACAGGCATGTCTGGAGGGGATGCCAGTTGCACCCCAGTTGGTGCTCCTTCCACCTATCTGGAGTGCCCGTCAAGGGCTGAAGATGTCACTGACAAGGATGAAGGTGCCACCCTTCACAGGACACAATCATCATCCTCAGCCTCCTTAACCTTGATGGGTCCTCATGAATGCTTAGCTATGGAGGCACTGGGTGAGGAGCATGGCACTAGTGTGCAGGAGGAGGTGCCAGAGACAACGGGAGCATCTATGCAGCGATGCCCAGTGACAGAGACTGCCCCTGCAATGATTCAGGTGCAGCAGCATCTGGAGATGCCCTTACAGGCACCTCCACCACATGGATGACCACCATGTGCATCTCAGCCACAGGCAGAGACATGTGAGTAGAATGCCTCCACCTCCTCCGAGGCCACAAGGGCAGAACCACAAAGGAGTGGCTGGGTGTGGAGGACACCGCATTGCATAGAGCACTGAGTAGGTTACTGGGGTGTCTTCTTCCTATAACTGTACACTGTTTTCCTTTATGAGCAGCAGGTAAATAATGACACTTGAAGCCAAACTTGTGAGCATCATTTTATTAATGGAGGGACAAGAGGTATGAAGTGGTGAAGGAGAGCAATGATATGTCAACATTAATGGTGAAACCTCTGGGCAAATGTACATCCTTCATTGGCAGTAACAGTTCATATGTTCCAGGCTGCTATGTTAGCACAGGCAGCTCAGAGTGAGTTCCATCCCATACAGTTTCTCCTGGGTCAGAAGGGCTCACTCAAAATGTGCCTGAATCAGATGATCCCTGATGTTGATGGCATCCCTACGTAACCCTTGGGTCCCACCCCAGGCTCAGCCACCTCCCTGTGCAGCCAGGGGCACCTCGGTGTTCTACATGTTCCCCCTCCACTTTCTCTTTCTCCTCCTCTTCCATGTCCTGTTCCTCCTCTTCCTCCGATGAGCTGTCTCCTTCAAGGGCCTCACCTTCTCTGGAGGGCCATGTTATGGAGTAAACAGCAGACCACCAAAATGAGCCAGACCCTTGTGGGTGTGCACTTCAGGGTGCCACCCCTCCAGTTGAGGCACTGGAACCGCAATTTCAGATGCCCGATGGCCTGCTTAATTGTGGTCTGTGTGAGCATATGGCTGTGGTTGTAGCGTCTCTGTACCTCTGTCAGGGGCTCTTATCGAGGCGATATCCCTTATCCCCTAGAACACAGCCAGGTAGTGTGCGGGATCGGGTGGGACGGTGGAGTGAAGAGCTGCCGCAGCCTGGATTGGTGAAGGATGAAGGAGTAATGACAGCTGCCAGGAAAGCGAGCAGATACATGGAGGAAGCTCTTGTTGTGGTCTCAGACCAGTTGGACGTTGAGGGGGTGGAATCCTTTCCTGTTGACCAATCTCATTGACGGTTACTGGGTACCTTGATGGCCACATGGGTGCAATCGATGATGCCCTGCATCTGGAGGAATCCAACCTTGGAGGTGAAACGCACTGCTCTCCGTGCCTGCGAGACTATGTCTGTCTGGAATTGAAGATACTACCCAGCTCTGGAAAATTGAGCATCAGTGATCTGCGAAATGCTACCAAGGTCTGCAGCAGATCCTTGGAAGGAGCCAGAAGCAAACAAGTTCAAGGCCACAGAGACTTTGACAGCTACTGGCAGCGCATGGCGACCAGTGCTGAAAATGTGAGATATTTGGCAACGAGGGCACAGATCTCTGTGACCATCTCCCTGGAGAGTGACAGTCTCCTGTGGCACTGGATCTTGGTCATCTCAAGGTAGCTCCTTCTTTGGTGGTAGATCTTATGTTGCGGGTATGGCCTCCATGTGCTTCCTGCCCCTCGTCCCTCTCCTCTGCCCTCTTGATGCCTGGGGCTCTGCCCTTCTTGCAGAGGGTATTGCTCCTCATTGCCACTGGACCCAAAATCTGAGAGTTGTGCCCCTGTTGCCAGGTGCAACCATCCTTGCGCTCAGGTGGCTGCCCATTTGTGATTGTCAGCCTTTCCCATGCCTCTTATTCTCCCATGATGTCAGGAGGATGATGACCCTTCTGCACTGCCCAAGCACTCACTGTCCATTCTCCCCATCACCTACGGACATGTCCCCATCTGCGCCATTTGCCATCTTATGGGGCTCAGCTAATTCAATGGGGCAACCATGATTGTTTCCCCACTGTGTGTCTGCCTCCATTCAACTGGTCTGCCCCAGACAGCGTATGCAGCCCGTGCACCCCCATGAAAATCGGAACATGCCCCTCAATCAGCTCGTTCAGAATGTTAATTGGCCTTCTTAATGGATTGGGTGAGATTGCGGGGCCACCCTCCCCCTGTCCTGGTGAAACTCGGCGGCATTGGGAAAGGAGTCAGGAAACCGGAATGCCAGCCAGCGCCGGTATTTTCATCCCCCCCAGCCTCTGTTCTGAGAACTCAGCCACTGGTGTTTCAATGTAAACCAGTCTAGCAATGCTCATTGTCAAGGCTCACACATAAATAATAGTCACTGGGGCAAGATTCTGGAGAGAAACTGGCACCTTTGGCATCCGAGCAAGGATCAATACTTTCAATTGATGAGAAGTGAAAACTGAGAGAGGAAATTGGTAAGGGGCAGAGGTGAGGGTAAAAAAATGAGACAATGGGGGAAAATTCATCAAGACCCGTTTTCAGGCATGGGGGTCGCGTTGTGCAATCAACCTCTGCCAGTCTTGTTAAGGAAGGTAGCACGCAAACTTTGTGCAGCCTGCTCATCTAAATGATATCAGCATGCAACCAAGCACGACCTTGTGCTGCTGATTGGCTACATGCTTGACAGAGCGGCCAGCAACATGCGTGGCTAGCATGTGTTTCAGTAAGCCTGCATGTTTTAGAGGCAGCCTGCTCCTCTTAAAGGGCAGCTTCACTTGTTGAACAGAAGCTGCTGCAGACTATCTGTGAAAGCCTTGGATAGAAGCAGAAGGGCAGAAAATAAAGCAACAGGAAAGGGAGAGGGCTCCCACGTTTTCTGATGTGGCGCTGGAGGCATTGACACAGGAAGTGGAAAGGAAAGCACCATATTTCTGAAGGGAGCCAGGAGGCTCTCAAGGAACACCCTGAGAAAGGAATGGGAGCAGGTGGCCAGGGAGGGCAGTTCCCAGAGTATGGCCCTAAGGGCCTAGCACCAGTGCCGGAAGAAGTTCAGTGAGCCCACGCAGGTGGTTAAGGTCAATGAATGCATCTTCATAGGACATTTCCCACCTATCACACTACCAAACTCTCATGCTCACCAGTTTCTACCAATCAGGACTCATGCCTAACATTCAGCTTCTCCACCTCAACCTCACACACCTACCAATGATGCCAGCAGCACATCCACCTCCCTCTGCTTCCACATATCTCCAGCTATTCAGCTATGGCAGGCACATAATTCAAACACATTGCAACACATGCACTGACATTCTTCTCTCCCTCTCTTGCAGGATAAGGTGGCTCATAACAGGAAGCAGCAAAGCAGAAACAGTAGGAGTAGCATGCTTGCATCACTTGCTCTCTGGAGGAGACAGTGCTCCACATCATGAGGCTGGTTGTTACAGAGACCGTTGCATCATGCATCTCTGAAAACATTCAAAATGACGGTATGTTCCTTCTTGCCTTATACCCCTTCTCAAATGCACATCACTCTCATCCTACAATCTGGTATCGTGTACAAACTGCAGATGGTGTGATCATGGACTTCTTGCTTTCCATCCCACCTCAACCCTTTCCTCACCCTAACCCTGCTCTTCTGCATTTCTTCTTTCAAATACCAAAGAAATGCCACCTGGCCAGCCACTGCAGCCTCGTGAGGAAGGGCGACAGCTGCACCTGAACTCTGATGAAGAAGCATCATCACTTGATCTGACACACCCACCAGCTCAGATATGGGCACTGCGCATACATTAGAGGGTGGTATAGAGTCAGGATCTGCATGTGGGGCACAAATGTGCTGTAGCAGGGCCAGGGAGTAAGAGTAATTCATGTGCCAGCTCCCCAAGGGTTCTGCTCGAGAGGACTGAGATGAGGACTTTGATGGACAGCCTACAAAGAATGCTGATTGTGACACACACCGAGACTGTCAATATGAAGCAGCATGGTCTGACTCCAACTTGGCACAGGGCTTGGAGCTAATCCTTTCCAGCATGGAAGTGGTGTCCAGCACTTGCAGACTGTCCGTAATGCAGCATCTGGTGGCCAATATCTCAGCTTCAATTGCAGCACAGGCAGAAACCACTCAATTGCAATGTTGCAGTGGAAGCTCAGACAGAGGTCATGAGATTCATCCTTGCTGCCATGCAGGCTTAGACTGCTCCCATCATGGCTGTGGATATATGTGTTCAAAGGGGCTTGCAGGGTGTCACAGCAGTCCAGCAAAATGTCCTCCAACAGATTATTAGGATTGCTGAGGTTCCACCCCAAGAGAGTGGCAATGGTTCTGTGCTGCACAAACCTGCTATCCTCTCTCAGGATGACAGTATTCATGCTCCGACCAAGGCCACACTGCCAGTGCCCTTCCTGTTGCCTGTTAGTCAGTCAGTCCAGACTGCCGCTGCCCATGCTTATGTGGTGCAGACCAAAGGTGGGCCCACAAAGCCCAGAACTGCTCAAGGTTGTCCTCCAAGGCCATCTGCAGTCTCGTCCACTGACATTCAGTAGCCTTTCACCAGCCATACTGCAGCCACTGGGGTAGCGCTGTGTATGAGCTCTGGGATAGGCAAAGGCACCTGCAAGACAGGCACTAAGGGAATGCACAAAGGTGAACAGTTCAATTGTGAATGTATTATTGGAAGTGTTGCTGGACAAAGTTGTTATGAAATGGTTTTTTGGTGGTGGCTTTTATTTCAAAATTTTGGCCGAGAGGATGCAGTGATGGTACAGTGATAGCAGGTGGACTGAGCGTGGGGAACTATGGAGCAACTGTGATGCTGGAATGACATCTCATCCACCAGCTAAAGTAAGTCAAAAGCACCTCGCCTGGAAGTTGGATAGTTAATCCTTTAAATAGCTCAAGTGGGGGAGTGGGGGGGGGGGGGGTCCCTCATGCAGCTGTACGCATGTTCAGCTGGAAATGTTTAAGAAAGGGCATTAACTGCACCTGTGTGGTCCAAAATGACAAATCGTGTGTCGTCAGGGTTAGGGACTGTTTGAATTCATGATGCGCCCACTCTGCATGCTTCTGGTGCACGCATAGCTGCCCGTGACCTTCCCAGCGTGAGGCACACCAAAAGTGGCCGGAACCATTGCGGCCAAACTTTTAGAGTTCAGGGCTTCCGTAGTGCTGGCACCAGCAGTGTTACAGAGCCAAATGTCACGGCCATAATATTTAATAAAAACAGAAAGTGGTGGAAACACTCAGCAGGTCTGGCAGCAACTGTGAAGAGAGAAACAGAATTAACGTTTCAGGTCTGCGACCTTTCATCAGTATATAGTATTTAATAGCTGGCTACAAAGCATAGTGATTTTTGGAAGTTGCACATCAATTTTTTTTACTTGAAGGATCAGTACCTGTTCCAGCCAGTTCCCAATCAGACATTTATTTTTGATGCGCTCTTCATTGTTTTCTGGTGCTGCATCATCCATCGCCTGCTCTGCAACCTGCACATCACCATCCTCCTTGCATTCACGGGCACAGATCTCATTCTCCTGTTGTCCTCCTGCAACTTGCAATTCACTTAACTTTACACATCCGTACTGGTCCCTCTCTGGTCGCCTTGCTGCATCAGAGCCGAGGCCAGTGTCCCCAGACCCTCTCCATGCCTGCTCTCCCTCCCTGTGGTTACCGGCTTCTCCATCTTTATCAAGAGGTAACCTGGCTACAACAGACTCGTCGCACACCACTTGCTCCATCTGCAGAGAGCTGGAGCTCGCCGGCCGCCGCCGCTTTGTGCAAGTATCCCTCTCTCGGAACAACAAACCGTTGCTTGGAAACCTGGGCACTGAAGAGCAACACCACGTTAACCATAGCAACTGTAAACACACATGGAACCTGGAGCCCGGAGGACGCAGCGCCCAGCTCAGGTTGGCGGAACTCGCATATCATCGCAACAAGATTACAGTAAGCACTGCTGGAAATGCTGTAGATAAAATACATTCATGTACTCCACATCTGTGCTGTATACACTCTGAGATTGGGTTCTACGGAGAATTTACAGCAACCCTTCATTGGACCCAATAGGTCCATGCCCTTAAATAAAAACAGAAAATGCTGGAAATACTCAACAGGTCTGGCAGCATCTGTGCAGAGAGAAACAGAGTTAACTTTTCAGGTTGATGAAGCTTCATCAGAACTGGGAAAAGTTAGAAATGTAATAATTTAAGTAGAGTCATTAAGAATCATTTTCTATTTATGGCACAGACGGAGGTTATTCGGCCCATCACGTCTATGCCAGCTCTCTACAGAGCTATGCAGTCAGTCCCACTCATTGGCTCAATCCCTGTAGCCCTGCAAGTCTATTTCTCTCAGGTGGCCATCCAACTTCCTCTTGAAGTCATTGATCATCTCCACTTCCACCACCCTTGTGGGCAGCGAGTTCCAGGTCACTACCACCTGCTGTGTAAAAAAGTGCTTCCTCATATTTTACCCAAAACTTCCAACCTGTGTCCCCTAGTCCTTGTAATATTTGTGAATGGGAACAGCTTTTCCTTGTCTAACTTATCTAAGCCTGTCATAATCTTATACACTCCTATTGACTCTCCCTTCAATCTCCTTTGCTTCAGGGAGAACAAACCCAGCTTTTCCAACCTAACCTTGTAACTAAAATCCTCCATCCCTGGAACCATTCTGGTAAATTTCCTCTGCAACTTCTCAACAGCCCTCACATCCTAAAGTGTGGTGACTGGAACTGGATGCAATACTCCAGTTGTGGCCGAACCAGAGCTTTATAAAGGTTCAGCATAACTTCCCTGATTTTGTACTCAATGCCTCTGTTTATGAATCCCAATATCCCATATGCTTTACTAATCACTCTCTCAATATGTCCTGCCACCTTCAAAGATCGATGCACAAGCACCCCCAGGTCCCTCTGTTCCTGCACACTCTTTAGAACTGCCATTAAGTATATTTGCCTCTTCCTATTCCTTCTGCCAAAATACATCACCTCACATTTGTCAGTATTAAATTCCATCTGCCACTATCTGCCCATTCTGTTAACCTATCTATGTCCTGTTGCAGACAGTTCATATCATCCTCACTGTTTGCCACACGTCCAGGTTTGGTGTTGTTGGCAAATTTTGAGATTCTACTCTGTATTCCAAGAATCAAGTCATTTATATATAGCAAAAAAGCAGTGGTCCCAGCACTGATCCTTGTCTATCATCCTCCAGTCTGAAAAGCAACCATTTACTATGGCATATTGTCCACAAGCCAATTTGTTATCCAATTGGACACTGACCCTCCTATTCCATGAGGTTCAGTTTTCTTAACCAGCCTTTTATGTGGTAACTTATGAAATGCTTTTATAAAATCCATATAAACATCCACCACATTCCCTTCAACAACCTTCTCTGTTACTTCATCAAAAAATTCAATTAGATTTGTCAAGCATGATCTGCCTTTTACAAATCCATGCTGACTATCCTTAATTAACTCAAACCTCTCCAAGTGTCCATTGATATTTTGCCTGATTATAGTTTCTAAAACCTCACCCACCACTGATGTTAAACTAATAGGCCTGTAGTTGCTTCTTCTTTGGCCTCCATATCTCGAGAGACAATGGGTAAGCGCCTGGAGGTGGTCAGTGGTGTGTGGAGTAGCACCTGGAGTGGCTATAAAGGCCAATTCTAGAGTGACAGGCTCTTCCACAAGTGCTGCAGAAAAATTTGATTGTCGGGGCTGTTACACAGTTGGCTCTTCCCTTGCGCCTCTGTCTTTTTTCCTGCCAACTGCTAAGTCTCTTCGACTCGCCACACTTTAGCCCCGCCTTTATGGCTGTCCGCCAGCTCTGGCGAATGCTGGCAACTGACTCCCACGACTTGTGATCAATGTCGCAGGATTTCATGTCGCGTTTGCAGATGTCTTTAAAGCGGAGACATGGACGGCCAATGGGTCTGATACCAGTGGCGAGCTCGCTGTACAATGTGTCTTTGGGGATCCTGCCATCTTCCATGCGGCTCACATGGCCAAGCCATCTCAAGCGCCGCTGAGATGCTAGGACTGTCCTTAAACCCTTTCTTGAATAAGGGTGTCACATTTGCCACTCTTCAATCCTCTGTCACATCCTCTGTATCGAAGGAAGTTTGGAAGATTATGGTAAGCCCTTCCGCTATCTCCATCCCCACTTCCTTTAGCAACATGGGATGCAAGTCACCTGGACCAGGTGACTTATCTACCCTAAGCATAGCCAGCCTTTTTACTACCTCCTCCTTGCAATTTTTATCCTATCCTTTGCCTCTACTCTCTGCTTTACCGATATTTTGTCAGCCTCCATTTCCTAGTGAACACTGATACAAGGTACTCATTAAGTATATAAGCCTTGCCCAGTGCCTCAAAGCATTTATTATCCTCTTTGTCTCTAATAGGCCCCTCTCCTCCTCTTACTACTCACTTACTATTCACATGCAGGTAGAAGATCTTTGGGCACCCTTTTATGTTGATTGCCATTCTATTTTCATATTCTCTCTTTGCCAGTCATATTTTCCTCTTCATCTCCCCCCTCAACCTATTATGTATGGCCTGGTTCTCACCTGAAGAGGTCACCTGAAATGCATCATATACTCTCCTTTTTTGTTTCATCATCAACTCTATCTCCCTCGTCAACCAAGGAGCCCTGTTCTTGGTTCCCTTATCCTTCACCTTCATTGGAATGTTCCTAGTCTGTACTTGAAGCATCTCTTCCTTAAAGATAACCCATTGTTGTGATACAGCCATTCCTGACAGCTTTTGGTTCCATTCTGCCCTGGCTAGATCCCTTCTCACTGCGTTGAAATTAGCCCTCTTCCAATCCAGATGTTCTACCTTATTTTTTCCCTTGCTTTTCTGCATTACTAGTTGAAACCTTATGATACAATAGTCAGTTTTTCCCAAGTGCTCCTCCTTAGAAACTCGGTCCACTTGGCCCACCTCATTTCCCAGCACCAGATCCAGCAATGTCTCTTTTCTAGTTGGGCTGAGAACATACTGATCAAGGAAGTTCTCCTGAACACATTTCAGAAATTCCTCCCCCTCCGTACCCTTTACTCTAAAATTATCCCAATTGATATTTGGTAAAAATCCCCAACTATCCCTCTATAGTTCTTGCACATCTCTGTGATTTCCCTGCAGATTTGATCCTTTATCTCTCTCTCACTATTTGGAGGCCTATAGAATACCCCTAGTAATGTGATCAACCCTTTTTGCTCCTTAACTCTAACCAAATGGATTCTGTCCTTGTCCCTTCAAGGACATCCTCCCTTTCCAGCACTGCAATGGCCTCCCTGATCAGGACTGCCCCCCACCTCCTTTTTTCCTTTTCTATCTTTTGTGAACACTTTATATCCTTGTATATTAAGTGCCCAGTCCTCGCCATTTTAAGCCATGTTTCCGTTATTGCCATTACATCATATTTGTGCTTGTAGCCCACCAACCTTATTCACCACACTTGTGTGCTTACACACATGCATTGTAATCCTGTCTTTGCATTCCTCGTAGTCCTTCTCAATCCACTTCCATCTAATATGGAACTACACCCTTCTCTAGCACTGTCTAACACTCTCACTCTGACCCCAATACTTTGTTATTTCCTACTCTAGTGCTATCTGTCACATCCAACTCTCTGTGTACCATGGTGTTCCTCTCTTGTATTATCTCCTGGTTCCCATACCCTGTCAAGTTAGTTTAAACAATCCCCACTAGCACTAGCAAATCGCTCCGCAAGGAAATCTGTCCCAGCTCTGTTCAGGTACAACCCGTCTGGCTTGAACAGGTCCCATCTTCTCCAGAACTGGTCCCAGTGCCCCAGGAATCTAAAGCCCTCCCTCCTGTACCATCTTTCCAGTCACACATTCATCTGCACTATCTTCCTATTTCTATCCTCACTTGTGTGTGGTACTGGGAGTGATCTGGAGATTACTACTTTTGAGATCCTGCTTGCTAATTTCTTACCTATCTCACTAAACTCTTTATGCAGGAGCACATCCCTCTTCCTACCTATATCATTTATACCAATATGGACCACGACTGTTGGCTGTTCACCCTTCCCCCTCAGGGTGCTCTGCAGTCATTTGGTGACATCCTTAACCCTGGCACCAGGGAGAAAACACACCAACCTGGATTCATATCTGTGGCTACAGAAATGCCTGTTTGCTCCCCTGACTATTGAATCTCTACTCACTATCATTCTTCCAGTCTTCCTTGTACCCCCCTCTACAGCTGAGCCACCAAATGAACCATTACTTTCCATAGCATTCAGAACTGAATACCTGTTGGAGAGTGAGATGCACTCAGGGGTCTCCTGTACTACCTGCCTGTTTTTTTCTTGACTGTCTGGTGGTCACCCATTCCCTTTCTGCCTACATACTCTTTAGCTGTGGGGTGATCACATCTATAAACGTGTTATCCATGAAACTCTCAACCTTATGGATGCTCTGCAGTGATGCCAGCTGCTGCTCAAGCTCCAAAATCTGGAGCTCAAGCTGCTGCAACTGACGACACTTGCCGCATGTATGGTTATCCAAGACCTAAGAAGCATCCTAGAGTTCCCCCATAGCACGCAATGAGCACTACAGAGGTTGGAGCAGCTCTGCCATTCCTCAATCTATTAGGTAATAAACCTTGGTACTACAACTAAACCCTGCTTCTAATAAATCCTGCTGCTGCTAATACGAATAATTCTTCCAATAGCAATAAACCTAACCAATAGTAATAATAACCTTACTACTGCTAATGATAAACTTAACCAATACTGATCTGCCGTATCACTATTAGTACACCCTACCAATACTACAAGGTTACCAATAATATTAATAACCTCAGCAACAGTAATAGTAATAACTAGGAAATACTCCCAGCCAATCTAATAAGCTTTATTACTATTAGTAAACCTTACTACTGCTAATAAAACCTTACAATTACTAAAATTACATGAGTTTTGAAAAATAAATGTGAAAAATACTCACCAAACAATCAACTATCTGTTTTCCTGTGATGTCACACTGATTTTATTTTCTCTCAGAACACGATCGGTTTACTCTGGAGCTGCAGACTGGACTGGTTCGCTCTTTTAAACTTCTCTCTGGTCTGCTCTCTCTCTCTCTTCCTGCCGCCACTCTTTTAAACTTCTCTCTGGTCCTGCTCTCTCTCTCTCTCTTTTCCCCTTCCCGCCACTGCTCTTTTAAACTGCTCGCTGGTCCTGCTCTCTCTCTCTCGCCTTCCTGCCTCCACTCTTTTAAACTGCTCTGTGATCCCGCTCTCTATCTCTTTCTCTTTCCCACCACTGCTCTTTTAAACTGCTTGCTGTTCTCGAGCTCTCTAGTAGTCAAATGCGGGAGGGTAGCAAAAGAACAAAAGGGAAGGATGGAAATACTCAGCAGGTCTGGCAGCATTTGTGGAGAGAAAAATGTTTCTGGTCTGTGACCTTTCAGAAGAGGAGACAGTTAGCGCTGGTGTTATGACCTCAATAGAGACCATTAACTTTAAAACAAGAGACATCCCCAGACCTATTAAGGAATTACACAAGATTTCAGGTTTAAAACTTTTACTATGAAAACTAAACTAAAAATCAACATTAATTAAACAGTAATACACTAAATTATAAAGGTGTTTCCCGTTAACACATTAATACACTTGAAAATTCCACACCACATTTATATGTTATACAGTGTTCTCAGCGAAAAGGTATCCTTACAGTTAAAAGTCCCAAACTGCTCCCAGCTGCAATGGGTTGGATCTCCCAATGTCCTTCTTAAAGCTAATGTCCTCTTTGCTCATTTCATCCGAGCTCATTCGACTGGACTTCCATTGATAAGGCAATCTCTGGCGACCCCATTGGTCTTTTCTTTACTCTGCAAACCTTGAGTTTTGAACCAGGTTCAAATCTTCACACCCTTTTGCTGTATCAGTGATCTGAGAGCAGCTGTTTCCCAGAACACAAGCCACTGACTTCTCTCTCTGCCTCTTTAGGCAGCACAGCTCTGCCGGTCTTCATTTTCTTTTCAGCCCCCAGACCTCAGAAAGCCTCTGGAATTTATCCAGATTAAAAGTCAATAGTCATTTGCCTTTTATAATTCTCGGACACCATGTCTGGGATATTATCGTGTCGCCTCCTCTGGGGAAGGTCCACCAGATCAAGTGCCAATTAGGAACTTCTGTGGACAGCAATGGGCCTTGCCTGGGATCAAGGACCCCAACGATGGAAGTCCTGTCTGCTGAGAGCCATTGGCCAATCAGAGGCCAGCAGCTCTTTAACTGAGCAGCACCACCATGGAGGCAGTGGCTGCTGCTGGTACTGGACTCACCCAAGCCCTGGAACCAGGCCACAGGTAAGTCTAAGTGGGAGGGGTTTTGCGGGGTGGTGAGCACGGGAGAGGGGGGATAGTGTAGTTCTCAGTGGGCCCCCCTCCCTTCCCAAAGGCAGATCCCTCATTCAGGCATTGTGCTTTTTAACAAGGGACCACCTCACAGCCGGCAAGCAACGTGCACAGGCTTGCTTGGCATGCTCCCTGTGCGGCGACAGGCCTGCCCGTGCTGGACTAATTTCACCAGCGGTGGGATGAGGCCCTTAATTGGCTACTTAAAGACCTCAATTTGAAATTGGGCAGGAGGACTTAATTTGGGTGGAGGTGGGAGGGTTGCGGGCCCCCCCCCACTCTACCCGACCACCATCCCGGCTGATTATACGCTCTCCTCCTCTTCAAATCCAATGTGGGGGAGAGCATAAAATTCTCCCCCATAAGTTTGACCACAGCAAAACCACCTGGGCCTTCCTTTGTTTCCAGGTGTTAGAAATTGCAACTAAAATCAGCATTTTAGAGTCCCTGGCTCCCTGTTTACAATCTGAGAGTCTGGGAGAGCAAAACCCATTGTCCTTTAAGTGTTGCAACTTTGCACTCTGCTTTCAAAAGGGTCTTTGATCTGGGTTCCTTGTTCTCATGATAACCAAGACCCCTGGCTTGTCTCTGGGCAGATTTTGTGTGAGGTCACATGTTTTTAAAACATAACCAAATATAAAGTCCAGCGTTCATAACACCATTCTGCTATCTAAGTCCTGTTGCAGGCAGTTCATATCATCCTCACTGTTTGCCACACCTCCAAGTTTGGTACCATTGACAAATTTTGAAATTCTACTCTGTATTCCATGATCCAAGTCATTTATATATATCAAAAATAGCAATGGTCCCAGCACTGACCCTTGTGAACACCACTGTCTATCATCCTCCAATCTGCAAAGCAACCATTTACTACGACTCGCTGTTTTCTGTCCGTAAGCCAATTTTTTTATCCTATTGGAGGCTGACCCTCCTGTTCCATGAGCCTTAATTTTGTTAACCAGCCTTTTATGTGGCACCTTATCAAACACTTTATTAAAATCCATATAAGCAACATCCACTGTATTCCCTTCATCAACCTTCTCTGTTACTTAATCAAAAAAATTCAATGCGATTAGTTAAGCATGATCTGTCTTTTACAAATCTGTGCTGGCTATCCTTAATTAACTCAAACCTCTCCAAGTGCCTGCTGATTTCTTTCCATGATTATTGTTTCTAAACCTTACCCACCATTGATATTAAACTAACTGGCCTGCAGTTGCAAGGACTGTCCATACACCGTTTCTTGAATAAGGGTGTCACATTTGCCACTCTTCAGTCCTCTGGCACATCCTCTGTATCCAGGGAAGATTGAAAGATTATGACAAGACCTTCACTATCTCCATCCCCACTTCCTTTAATCCCATCTGGACGAGGTGACTTATCTACCCTAAGCATAGCCAGCCTTTTTAGTCCCTCCCCACCCTGTCAATTTTTACCCTATCCATTGCCTCTACTCTCTCCGCTTTTGCTGATATTTTGTCAGATTCCACATCCTTAGTGAACACTGATACAATGTGCTCATTAAGTATATCAGCCTTGCCCTGGGCCTCTAATAGGCCCTACTCCACCACTTACTACCTGCCTACTATTTACATGCCAGTAGAAGATTCTTAGGTTCACTTTTATGTTTACTGCTATTCTATTCTCATATTCACTCTTTGCCAATCTTATTTTCCTCTTCACTACCCCTCTCAGCTTATACTATATGCCCTGGTTCTTAGCTCAAGAATTCACCTGACATGCATCATACACCCTCTTTTTTGTTTCATCATAATCTCTATCTCTCTTGTCATCCAAGGAGCCCTGTTATTGATTCCCTTATCTTTCACCCTTGTTGAAATGTATCTAGCCTGTATATGAAGCATCTCTTCCTTAAAGATAACCCATTGTTCTGATGCAGCTCTTCCTGTCAATTGGTGGTTCCATTCTGCCCTGGCTAGATCCCTTCTCATCACTTTGAAATTAGCCCTCTTCCAGTCCAGATGTTCTACCTTATTTCGTTCCTTGCTTTTCTGAAATACTAATCTAAACTTTATGATACGATGATCACTCTTACCCAAGCACTCCCCAACAGACACTTGGTCCACTTGGCCTACCTCATTTCCCAGCACCAGACCCAGCAAAGCCTACTTTCTTGTTGGGCTGAGAACATACTGATCAAGGAAGTTCTCCTGAACCCATTTCAGAAATTCCTCCCCCTCCTTTCTCTTTACTGTAAAATTATCCCAATTGATATTTGGTAATTGAAGTTCCTCAATATCACCACTCTGTGATTTCCCTGCAGATTAGCTCCTCTCACTATTTGGAGGCCTGTAGAATACCCCTTGTAATGTGATCATATCCTTTTTGCTTCTCAGCTCTAACCCCTTCAAGGACATCCTTCCTTTCCAACACTGCAATGTCCTCCTTGATCAATATTGCTACCCCACCTCCCATTTATCCTTCTCTATCTTTTCTGAATAATTTATATCCTTGTATATTAAGCACCCAGTCCTCACAATTTTTAAGCCACTTTGCCACGACATCATACTTCCATACTGCTATTTGTGCTTGTAGCTCACCAAACTTATTCACCACACTTTGTGCGTTTGCACACATGCATCGTAATCCTATCTTTGCATTCCTCGTAGTCCTTCTCAGTCTGCTCCCATCTAATACAGAACTACTCTCTTCTCTAGTACTGTCTAAAACTCTCAGATTATACACCTTATTGCTCTTTTCTACTTCTATATATTGGTGCCCATCCCAATTTAGTTTAAACCTTCCACAACCACACTAGTGAATCTCCCCGCAAGACCTTGAAACCTATTACATTTCAAACTTTAAAACAAAATGCTGCCAATACTTAGCAGATCTGGCAGCATCAGTGGAGAGGGTATTTCCACAATTTTCTGCTTTTATTTCAGATTTCCAGCATTTGCAGTATTTTGTTTTTACATTTCTAATTTTTCTCAGTTCTGATGAAGGGCCATGACTTGAAATGTTAACTTTGTTTCACTCTCCACAGATGCTGCCAGACCTACGGAGTGTTTCCAGCATTTTCTGTTTTTATTTCGGATTTCTAGCATCTGCAGTAATTTGCTTTTGTATATGTCCATGCCCTTGTTTGTGCTCCACATCAGTCTCCTCCTACTTTACTTAGTCTAACCCAATCTGCATATACTTCTCCCTCATATACTTATCTAGCTTCCCCTTAAATGCAGCTTTGCTATTTGCCTCAACTACTCGATGTGGTGGTGAGCTCCACATTCTCATCTCTTTCTGACTGAAGAGATTTCTCCTGAATTCTCTATTGGATTTATTGGTGGCAATGTTATTTGTACAGCCCTTTTTTTGGAATCCTTCTTTTTGACGTGACTAGATGTGCAGATGAGGGTAAAGCAGTTGATGTAGTCTACATGGACTTCAGTAAGGCTTTTGATAAGGTCAAACGTTGCGCAAACGACTACTGGCAACACCTATGCAGTCATATTCAGCTGGCCTCAGACACCGGAAACATCAGAGGAATGTATGATGGCATGAAGAGAGCTCTTGGGCCAACCATCAAGAAGATCACCCCCCTCAAATCTAAATCGGGGGACATAATCACTGACCAACGCAAACAGATGGACCGCTGGGTTGAGCACTACCTAGAACTGTACTCCAGGGAGAATGCTGTCACTGAGACTGCCCTCAATGCAGCCCAGCCTCTACCAGTCATGGATGAGCTGGACATACAGCCAACCAAATCGGAACTCAGTGATGCCATTGATTCCCTAGCCAGCGGAAAAGCCCCTGGGAAGGACAGCATTACCCCTGAAATAATCAAGAGTGCCAAGCCTGCTATACTCTCAGCACTACATGAACTGCTATGCCTGTGCTGGGACGAGGGAGCAGTACCCCAGGACATGCGCGATGCCAACATCATCACCCTCTATAAAAACAAAGGTGACCGCGGTGACTGCAACAACTACCGTGGAATCTCCCTGCTCAGCATAGTGGGGAAAGTCTTTGCTCGAGTCGCTCTGAACAGGCTCCAGAAGCTGGCCGAGCGCGTCTACCCTGAGGCACAGTGTGGCTTTCGTGCAGAAAGATCGACTATTGACATGCTGTTCTCCCTTCGTCAGATACAGGAGAAATGCCGTGAACAACAGATGCCCCTCTACATTGCTTTCATTGATCTCACCAAAGCCTTTGACCTCGTCAGCAGACGTGGTCTCTTCAGACTACTAGAAAAGATCGGATGTCCACCAAAGCTACTAAGTATCATCACCTCATTCCATGACAATATGAAAGGCACAATTCAACATGGTGGCTCCTCATCAGAGCCCTTTCCTATCCTGAGTGGTGTGAAACAGGGCTGTGTTCTCGCACCCACACTTTTTGGGATTTTCTTCTCCCTGCTGCTTTCACATGCGTTCAAATCCTCTGAAGAAGGAATTTTCCTCCACACAAGATCAGGGGGCAGGTTGTTCAACCTTGCCCGTCTAAGAGCGAAGTCCAAAGTACGGAAAGTCCTCATCAGAGAACTCCTCTTTGCTGACGATGCTGCTTTAACATCTCACACTGAAGAATGCCTGCAGAGTCTCATCGACAGGTTTGCGTCTGCCTGCAATGAATTTGGCCTAACCATCAGCCTCAAGAAAACGAACATCATGGGGCAGGATGTCAGAAATGCTCCATCCATCAATATTGGCGACCACGCTCTGGAAGTGGTTCAAGAGTTCACCTACCTAGGCTCAACTATCACCAGTAACCTGTCTCTAGATGCAGAAATCAACAAGCGCATGGGTAAGGCTTCCACTGCTATGTTCAGACTGGCCAAGAGAGTGTGGGAAAATGGCGCACTGACACGGAACACAAAAGTCCGAGTGTATCAGGCCTGTGTCCTCAGCACCTTGCTCTACGGCAGCGAGGCCTGGACAACGTATGCCAGCCAAGAGCGACGTCTCAATTCATTCCATCTTCGCTGCCTTCGGAGAATACTTGGCATCAGGTGGCAGGACTATATCTCCAACACAGAAGTCCTTGAAGCGGCCAACATCCCCAGCTTATACACACTACTGAGTCAGCGGCGCTTGAGATGGCTTGGCCATGTGAGCCGCATGGAAGATGGCAGGATCCCCAAAGACACATTGTACAGCGAGCTCGCCACTGGTATCAGACCCACCGGCCGTCCATGTCTCCGTTATAAAGACGTCTGCAAACGCGACATGAAATCGTGTGACATTGATCACAAGTCGTGGGAGTCAGTTGCCAGCATTCGCCAGAGCTGGCGGGCAGCCATAAAGACAGGGCTAAATTGTGGCGAGTCGAAGAGACTTAGTAGTTGGCAGGAAAAAAGACAGAGGCGCAAGGGGAGAGCCAACTGTGCAACAGCCCCAACAAACAAATTTCTCTGCAGCACCTGTGGAAGAGCCTGTTACTCCAGAATTGGCCTTTATAGCCACTCCAGGCGCTGCTTCACAAACCACTGACCACCTCCAGGCGCGTATCCATTGTCTCTCGAGATAAGGAGGCCCAAAAGAAGGTCCCGCATGGGAGATTGGTGAAGAAGGTAAGAGCCCAGGGCAATTTGATAAATTGGATCCAAAATTGGCTTAGTGGCAGGAGGCAGAGGGTAATGGTTGAGGGTTGTTTTTGCGGGTGGAAGCCTGTGACCAGTGGTGTACCACAGGGATCGGTGCTGGGACCCTTGCTGTTTGTAGTGTACATTAATGAATTAGACATGAATGTAGGAGGTATGATCAGTAAGTTCGCAGATGACACGAAAATTGGTGGTGTCGTAAATAGTGAGGAGGACAGCCTTAGCTTACAGGACGATATAGATGGGCTGGTAGGATGGGCGGAGCAGTGGTAAATGGAATTTAATCCTGAGATGTGTGAAGTGATGCATTTTGGGAGGACTAACAAGGCAAGGGAATATACAATGGATGGTAGGACCCTAGGAAGTACAGAAGGTCAGAGGGACTTTGGTGTACTTGTCCATAGATCACTAAAGGCAGCAGCATAGGATTTATTGGTGATTAGGAAGGCATATGGGATACTTGCCTTTATTAGCCAAGGAATAAAATATAAGAGCAGGAAGGTTATGATGGACCTGTATAAAATGCGAGTTAGGCTACAGCTAGAGTACTGTGTACAGTTCTGGGCACCACATTATAGGAAGGATGTGATTGCACTGGAGAGGGTGCAGAGGAGATTCACCAGGATGTTGCCTGGGCTGGAGCATTTCAGCTATGAAGAGAGACTGAAAAGGCTCGGGCTGTTTTCCTTCGAGCAGAGAAGGCTGAGGGGGGATATGATTGAGGTATACAAAATTATGAGGGGCATTGATAGGTTAGATAGGAAGAAACTTTTTCCCTTAGTGGAGGGGTCAATAAACAGAGGGCATAGATTTAGGGTAAGGGGCAGGAGGTTTAGAGGGGATTTGAGAAAAAATGTTTTCACCCAGAGGGTGGTTGGAATCTGGAATGCACTGCCTGAAGAGGTGGTTGAGGCAGGAACCCTCACAACATTTAAGAAATATTTAGATGAGCACTTGAAACACCATAGCATACAAGGCTACGGGCCAAGTGCTGGAAAATGGGATTAGAATCGTTAGGTGCTTGATGGCCATCACAGACATGATGGGCCGAAGGGCCTGTTTCCATGCTGTATAACTCTATGACTCTATGACATTTCTTCGCAGATGAAGATTTTGGGAAGGTTGTAGTCATCGGTTGTAGGCCAGCTGGTGGCCAGTCAGGCTTATCCATGACCGCAGATTCTCCCACAGCGGGTACAAGTGAAGGTGTAGTCGCTGCTGGGGGGAAATTGGATCCATCCTTCTCCTCCTTTTCTCTTTCATGTTGATTCTTTGCTCAGTCTCACAGGTGTCTGTCGCCCTCCTGATGTAGCATCTCCAGGCATCACGATCTATGGCCTGCGCTTCCCACTGGTGATGATCAATGTGGCACACAGAGAGGGACTTCTTCAGGGAGTCCGTGAAACGTTTGCATGGAGCCCCTCTGTTCCTTTTACCCATGGTCAGCTCTCCATACAACACGATCTTGGGCAGGCGACTGTCGTCCATCCGGGCAATGTGACCCACCCAACACAGTTGGCTTTGCAGGAGGATGGCCGCGATGCTGGCGATTTTGGCTGTTTCCAGGACTTCAATGTTTGTGATGCGATCCTGTCAGTGGATCTTGAGGATGCTGCGGAGGCAGTGCTGATGGAAACGCTTCAGAAGGCGTACATGACGGCAGTATAGGACCCATGACTCAGCGACATACAGAAGGGTGGTGAGGACTACGGCTTTGTCCACCTAGTTTGGTCTGTGCTCTGAGGCTGTGGTTGCTCCACACATGTTTATACAGTCTGCCGAATGTTCTGTTTACTTTTGAGAGCCTATTGTCCACTTCCTTGTCTGTGGTACCATCAAACGAGATGACGCTTCCCAAATAAGTAAATTGCTTGACGGCATTTAGCTCGGTTCCCTCGATGACAATGCTTGGTGGTCTATATTCTTCTTGGGGTGCAGGCTGATGCAGGGCCTCAGTTTTCTTTAAACTGATTTATAGTCCGAAGCGTTGTGCCGCCTCGGAAAAATGTGTTGTTATATGTTGCAGGTTTGACTGACTATTCTTATGGCCCTTTATTTTGGACTCCACCACAAACATAATTGGAGCAAGTAGTTATTGTTTTCGTAATAATATGGGACAGAAGCTGTTTGTGCCGGTTTCCCCCACCAAAATCATTTCCCTGAATTGTCTCCTGTTTTTGGCCCTTCCTGCAAATGTCTGCTGAGTCCCAAATGACTTCATTTAGCGATATTGTACTGGAATTTGCAGGGATGGGGGAGGGGGAGATTGACGATGAACTGTCAGTGTTCGCCATCATTACCTCTCTGAAACTGACTGCAACTTCAGGATATCGGACATACACAGTTTAGCATCGAAATCCTGAATTGGCTGTGTCACTCAGGGTTCAAACACAGACTGCACTGTGACCACTCCCTGCCCCCAGAGCTGACAATAACTGAAATCAATGAGAACTTCAACCCCTTAAAAAGTAACACCTTGTTCAATCAGGTGTAACTGGGTTGTTAATGGCAATGTGATTAATAAAATTTGATGAACAGAAAAAATTACCCTTAAAAGAGGTTGCTGCAGAGATAGTAGATGCATTAGTTGTAATCTTCCAAAATTCCCTAGTTTATGGAAAGGTCCCAATGGATTGCAAGACAACAAATGTAACATATCTATTCAAAAGGCTTATCGGCCAGTTAGCCTAGCATCTATCATTGGGAAAATGCTGGAATCCATTATTAAGGAGGTAGTAGTACAAGGTTTAGAAAATCATAATACAATCAGACAGAATCAACATCGTTTTATGAAAAGGAAATCGTGTTTGACAAATTTATTAGAGTTCTTTGCCACATCAAAGATTATTGCGGAAAATAAAAGATCATGGTGTAGGGGGTAACATTTTGGTATGGATAGAAGATTGGCTAGCTTACAGGAAATAGAGAGTAGGCATAAATGGGTCATTTTCTGGTTGGCAAGATGTAAGAAGTGGTGTGCCACAGGGATCAGTGCTGGGGCCTCAACTGTTTTACAATTTATATAAATGACTTGAATGAAGGGACCGCAGTTATGGCTGCTAAATTTGCTGATCACAAAAAGACAGGTAGGAAACTAAGTTGTGAAGAAGACATAATTAGGCTACAAAGGAATATAGGTAGGTTAAGTGAGTCGGCAAAGATCTGGCAAATGGAGTATAATGCGGGAAAATGTGAAATTGTCCATTTTGGCAGAAAGAATAAAAAAGAAGCATATTATCTAAATGGTGAAAGACTGCAGAGCTCTGAAATGCAGAGGGATCTGGGTGTCTCAGTGTATGAATTGCAAAAGTTTAGTATGCAGGTACAGCAAGTAATTAGGAAAGCAAATAGAATGTTATTGTTTATTGCGAGAGGAATTGAATACAAAGTAGGGAGATTATGCTTCAGTTATACAGGGCATTGGTGAGACCACAACTAGAGTACTGTGTACAGTATTGGTCTCCATATTTAAGGAAGGATGTAAATGTGTTGGAAACAGAAAGTTTCCTAGACTAATACCTGGAATGGGCTGTCTTATGAGGAAAGGTTGGACAGACTAGGCTTGTATCTGCTGGAGTTTAGAAGATTAAGAGGCGGCTTGATTGAAACATATATGATTCTGAGGGGTTTTGATAGGATGGATGTGGAAAGGCTGTTTCCTCTTGTGGGAGAATCTAGAACTAGGGGTCACTGTTTAAAAATAAGGGGTCACCCATTTAAGACAGAGTTGGGGAGAAATTCTTTCTCTTAGAGGGCCGTGAGTTTTTGGAATTCTCTTCCTCAAATGGTGGTGGAAGCAGTCTTTAAATATTTTTAAGGCAGGGGTTGATAGATTCTTGATAAGCAAGGGGGTGAAAGGTTATTGGGGTAGGCGGGAATATTCAGTTGAGGTTGCAATTAGATCAGCCATGATCTTGTTGAATGGCAGCGCAGGCTTGAGGGGCCAAGTGGCCTACTCCTGCCCCTAATTTGTGTGTTTGGGTGGATAAAGGGGAACCAGTGTATTTAGATTTTCAAAAGGCGTCTCTCAGTGATTCAGAACACAATCTTGCCATGGAACCCCTGCAGGTCCCAATTCTACTATTTAACCAATAGGAGTACCTGGTCTCACCAGGCATTTTTCTACTGGTTCTTGTCATATCTCTCTAAGGATCAGGGAAGTAAGAATTCCACCCCTACCATGTCCTTTTTATACCAATGGCCTACTGTGTGATGTGCTTTGTTGGAACATACGAGGTGAATAAGCCAAGCTACTTTTTAATTCTTTAGTAGTAAATAGATGGGCTCATAAAGAGTGAATAGAATCAAGGACATAAGCTGTGGGTAAATTAGAAAGATGGATGTTTGCCATAGTCAAGAACATGGGTTAGAGCAGAGCTAACTCTGGGAACTTGGAGGGTGTGGACGAAGAACTACGTTAAGAAACATGGGAGTGAAAGCCCTTTCAAGGAGGTGAAAACAAATAATCCCTATGGGACATCTCATTGAAATGTGATGAAAAGAAATCAAAGGAAAAGAATAAGAAAGCCATGCAAGCCAATTGTGTCGCGACTATGACCCAGTCGGATGGCTGATTTTAACGAAAGGTATTCTAAATACAGGCAGTTGTTACATATTTGTGTGCAATATGGTGACATAAGGGATAACAACTATCAGGGAGACGAAATAGGGCAAAGAACACCAACATCCGGAAACCAGGAATGGTGATCTTAGCTGCATGCTAACCCAACTCCAGGCAGGAACTGCGGTAGCAGTGGGGCAAGTTCTGGGAACTCAGCAAATACGGAAAAGAGCAAGGAGCAAGGAGTTAGAGAACCAAAATGAGCATCAGAGATGACATTTCAAAGGGTGAAAGAAATGAAACTTAATGTTGAAATGGCACAGAATCTGATGGTAAATGCTGCCAGATTCTGTTCCGAGAAAAGTGAAACAGGAAAGTTACTGGGTGAAAGCAAATTTAAAGGATAATGGAATTTCAGTTTGTGTGAAAGTGTGTATGAATTTGTGGATTTGTCTATGAATGTTATAGCATTCCTTTTGTTTGAAAGTCTGTCTTTAAAATGTTTCTGCGTGGATTGTTTTCATTGTCAGCTTTGCCCTTTATTCTGTGCACAGAGTTAAAACCCTCCATATTCTTCTCTTTAATTTTGGATGTATTCTAAGCTTTTTAATCAATGTTTTCTGCAAAGCCTGTGCTGCTCCGACTGTGTTAATTGTTTTTTTTCTATGTAAGTATACACATGTGTTCTTTGTGAGATACTTGAGTCATGTTTTTGGTTTCTGAACTGATTTAAACCATGTGAATATTTCTTGGGCTTGCATCCTAGGAATATCACATAAAAAATTGGCACTTTGCATTCGTAGCCCATTATAGGGATCAATATTTCTAAGTTGCATGAAGGTATGAATGTGGTTGATTAAGATTGTGCACCCGGAATTGGGAAAACTTTGAATTACATTTTAAATTAAAGCTGCTGGTGTAGATTTCTTTTGACTAAAGCTGACTTATGCAACTGTGAAAAGCAGTGTGTTAGATCAATCTGAACTTTTAAAAGCTCTTGGCTTTAGTTGGATTACAGCTAAAAAAAATTTGCTACTGCTTTCTGCAGTCCAAACCCCACCCAGGGCCAGTGAGAATGGCAAGGCAGGTCAGCTAGCCAAGAAGTTCAGGTTGGCTTTAGATGTGTGGGAACCACCATCTTGAAGGACGAGATAAATAAAGGTCAATGTGAAACAACCCCTTTAGACCTTGCAAGGGTCCAGTGTGAAGACCCTTCGATTAAATTGCTTCAGACAGCTATCAAAGTTGAGAGTTCAAATCCTACCATGGCAGCTGGGAGAATTTAAAATTAATTAATTAATAATAAAATAATCTCAGCAAAGATGATCATGAAATTCCCGGATTGTCGTAAAAACTCATCTACTTCACGAATGACCTTCAGAGGAGGAAATCTGATGTAGTTACCTGGTCTGACCTACATGTGACTCCAGACCCACAGTAATGTAGCTGACTCTTAACTGCCCGCTGAAATGGCCTAGCAAGCCACTCACTTGTATCAAACTGCTACAGAAAAGTCAAATATAAATAAAATCAGACGGACCACTCAACATCAACCTAGGCACTGGAAACGACAAAGACACACACTGCTCAGTCGACCCTGCAAAGTCCTCCTCACTAACATCTGGGGACTTGTGCCAAAATTGGGAGAGCTATCCCACAGACTAGTCAAGCAACAGCCTGACATACGCTGGAATTTTACTTTTGTCGGATGGAAGCTGTCCACTGACTGAAATGTCAGTGGTGATCCCGCCTCCACCTGGCCTGGGGATCCAGACCAGGTTTTACAGTCCCCAGGCCCTTAACTGGATAAAGACAGGACTGAACCTCATTGAAGCAGGAAGACCCTCCTAATGGAGGTGCTGGCCAATCAGCAGGCTTGTAGCTGTTATTTATTTTATTTAGAGATACAGCACTGAAACAGGTCCTTCGGCCCACCAAGTCTGTGCCGACCAACAACCAACCATTTATACTAACCCTACAGTAATCCCATATTCACTACCACCTACCTACACTAGGGGCAATTTACAATGACCAATTTACCTATCACCTGCACATCTGTGGGAGGAAACTGGAGCAGCCGGCGAAAACCCACACGGTCACAGGGAAAACTTGCAAACTCCACACAGGCAGTACCCAGAATTGAACCCGGGTCCCTGGGGCTGTGAGGCTGCGGTGCTAACCATTGCGCCACTGTGCCGCCTCTTAGTCCTAGCAGTGCCACCGGGAGAGGTGGCCAATGCTGGGATTGCAAACCAGCATCAACAAGAAGAGAAAGGGCGCCGTGGTGAAAGGTAGGTTTTAGGGGCCTTACCGGGGGTGATCGGTCAGGCCTCGGCGAGGCAAGGGTCGTCAATTGGGAGGACGGGGGTGGGGTGTTGGGCGTTGGGGGTGGTTGGGACATCGGGGGTGGCCCTCCGTCGGGCACAGGGTGCCTGATCATGAGGGCCCCCCCACCCAGGCTGTCAGAAAGCCACCTGGTTTTGTCAGGCAGCTTTTCTCAGTCTTGGGCCGCCCGACCAGCCAAAGGTAAAATCCCCATTGCGGCAGGTGGAAGCCCTTAAGTGGCCATTAAGGGCCTTGACTGGCCTGAGGCCTGCAGGCCAGTTTTCGCTGCCAACCCGCAGCGGGGGTGGGAGCGGGTCAGGAAGGGCATTCCAGTTTATGCAACCTCCCCACCCCCCACCACCAACCTGCTATTTGAGGGAGGGGGGGGGGGGGGTGGTGTTGCATAAAATTCCGGACATAGTTATACCCACCTTACAGCCAATGTCCCAGACACCTCCATCACCATCCCTGGGTATGTCCTGTTCCACCGGCAGGACAAACCCACCAAAGGCGGCCGTGGTATACAATGGGGAGGGAATAGCCCAGACTGCAAACTTCATGAAGTCTCACTCATGGCATCAGGTCAAAAATGGGCAAAATAATCTCCTACTGATTACCATCTACCACCCTCCCTCAGGTGATGAATCAGAACTCCTCTCTGGTGAACACCATGTGGAAGAATCACTGAGGGTAGCAAGGGCATAGAATGTACTGTGGGTGGGGGACTTCGATGCCCATCACCACGAGTGGCTCGCTAGCACCACTACTGATCAAGCTGGCTGTGTCGTGAAGGACATATCTACCAGACTGGGCCTGCTGCAGGTATTGAAGGAACCAATAAGAGGGAAAACTTGATTGACCTCGCCTTCACCAATCTACCTGTCACAGATGCATCTGCCTATGACGTTATTGGTAGGAGTGATAACCGCACAGTCCTTGTGTAGATGAAGTCCCCCTTTCACATTGTGGATACCGTCCATCATGTGTGGCAGTACCACCGTGCTAATTGGGATAGATTCAGAACAGATCTAGCACCTCAAAACTGGACATCCATGAGGTGCTATGGGCCACCAGCAGCAGCAGAATTGTATTCAACCACAAGCTGTAACCTCATGACACAGCATATCCCTCATTCTACCATTATCATCAAGTCAGGGGATCAACCCTTGTTCAATGAAGAATGCAGAGGAGCATGCCAGGAGCAGCAGCAGGCATACCTAAAAATGAGCTGTAAACCTGGTGAAGTTACAATATAGGACTACATGCATGCTAAACACAGAAACACAAGGAATAGGAGCAGGAGTAGACCATATGGCCAATCGAGCCTGCTTCACCATTGAATATGATCATGGCTGATCCTAGGCTTTAACTCTGCTTGCCCGCCCGCTCACCATATCTCTTGATTCCCTGAGAGACCAAAAGTCTGTCTATCCCAGCCTGAATTGTATTCAATAATGGAGCATCCACAACCCTCTGGGATAGAGAATTCCAAAGATTCACAACCCTTTGAGTGAAGTAATTTCTCCTCAACTCAGTCCTAAATGATTGGCCCCTTATCCTGAGACTGTGCACCTATGTTTTAGATTCCCTGACCAGCGGAAACAATCTCTCAGTGTCTACCCCATCCAGCCCCTTCAGAATCTTGTATGTTTCAATGAGATCGCCTCTCAGTCTTCTAAACTTCAGAGAATATAGGCCCAATTTACTCAGCCTTTCATCATAGAACAACCCCCTCATCCCAAGGACCAATTTAGTGAACCTTCGCTGTACTGCCTCCAGTGCATGTATATCCTTTCTTAAATGTGGAGACCAAAAGAGCACACAGTATTCCAGATGTGGTCTCACCAAAACCCTGTACAATTGCAACAAGATGTCTTTATTCCTGTACTCCAATCCCTTGCAATAAAGGCCAACATGCCGTTTGCCTTCCTAATTGCTTGCTGTACCTGCCTGCTAACCTTCTAAGTTCCTTGTACAAGCACACCCAAGTCTCTTTGAACATCAACACTTACAAGTTGCACACCTTATAAAAAATATTCTGCTTTTCTTTTCTTATGATCAAAGTGAATAACTTCATACTTCCCTACATTACACTTGATCTGCCATCTTGTTGCCCACTCACTTAACCTGACTGTATCTCTTTGCAGCCTCTCTGTGTCCTCCCCACAGCTTACCTTTCCACCTACCTTTGTATCATCAGCAAACTTAGATACATTACTCTCTTGGTCCATGATGATGACAGTATGTCATGCAGTTAGAAAGGCTGTTTCTGTTGACTAGCTTGGTGTTCCTGACACACATCACAAGATCTCATTACCTGGTTGATGTCCTCGCTGATGCCGGGCCAGAACACTGAATCACCAGAAAGTCATCACATCCTCTCTATTCCCATGTGTCCTTGGTGGAGCTGTCCAAGAAGGTCAGACTGAAGTGTCGTTGGGATGAGTAATTGGTGACCTTTGAATAATACTCCATTGGATATACCGATTTCATCTCAATATGGCAAATATGTTCTCAGATCCGTAGGGATCTCCTGAATGGTCTTAGGCCAACCCTCTTTATCGATCTGCCACAGAGCTCGGAGTATGTGTTCTTGAGAAGTCTCCGTCTGTAGTTCCTCTCTCATGTTTTGACTGAAGCACCTAAGATCTGTGTTGTAGACACCCTCCAGGCTTGCATAGACATCGTCCATCTGGAAGTCAAATGGCATTTCTCGCGCCTTCCCAGGGTCGGGCCGTCTACTTGAAGTGTCTGATAGGATCATCTGACTGCTGGGTTTGTATCTGACATCACAGTTGTAGCCCTGTATCTTGATGAGTAATCTCTGGAGTCGAGGTGGTGCACTCCTGAGCGGTTTTCTCCACATCATCTCCAGTGGCTTATGATCTGTCACAACTGTGAACTCTTTCCAGAATAAATATGTGTGGAACCTGGTGATCCCGAAGACAAGAGTGAGAGTTTCTCGATCGAAATTGGAGTAATTTGCTTGTGCTGGCGACAGACTTTTTGAACCAAATGCGACAGACTTGCTGCCTTGAAGAAGACATGTACTGAGACCTTTCTCTGATGCATCCACTGCTAATGTTGTTGCCTTCTGAGGGTCATAGTATTGAAGACATGACTCAGCTGGCAGTGCTTGTTTCAGTGCACTGAATGCATGTTGGTGATCGTCCTGCCATAGGAAGGCATGTCTTTCTTCAGCAACTCTCTTAGTGGAGATTCCTTCTCTGTAAAGCTCAATATGTGCGCAGCAAGGAAGTTGAATAGACCTAGACACCTTTGGAGGACACTTGTCTTGTGGTGTTGACATTGATTGGATGTCTTCAATCTTCCCAGGATCCAGGCAGATACCTGAGTTTGAGTGAACGTCACTGCCTTAATGGAGCACTTTACGTTTTTGAAAACCAAACCTTCATGTCTGGTGGTCTCCATTAACAAGTGTGGGTTTCTGTCATGCTCGTCTTCTGTGCATCCTACTGTACCAATGTTGTTTGCAATACATAAAAAGCCCATGACTCGTTCAGCTAGCCGATCCGTATGCTGTTGAATTATATCCTGGCTGACCGACAGTCCAAATGGTAAACGGAGGAAACAGTACCTGCCAAAGGGAGTTCTGAACATTGTTATAGAGTCATAGAGAGATACAGCACCGAATCAGGCCATTCGGCCCATCAAGTCCATGCCAACCATCAACCACCTATTTATACTAATCCTAATCCTATGTTAATCCCATTTCCCTCTCACATCCCCGCCTTCCTTCAATTCTCATACCACCTACCTACACTAGGGGAAATTTACAATGGCCAATTTACCTATCAACCCGCAAGTCTTTGGCATGTGGGAGGAAACCGGAGCACCCGGAGGAAACGCACGTGGTCACAGGGAGAACTTGCAAACCCCACACAGGCAGTACCCAGAACCGAACCCGGATCGCTGGAGCTGTGAGGCTGCGGTGTTAGCTCTTGCAAATCTCTTGACAAGTGTATGGACCAATATCCGTTTTTAGCATCTAATTTGGCAGTGTTTCACTCCAGCAAACGTTGGGTTTAACTCTTCTAGCGTTGGTGTCTTATGAGGTCATCTCTTTAAGGCTTTGTTTAGCCTCCTCAGAGCTAAACATATTTGAATTGAACAGTCTTTCGTGATTGCAGTAGTGATGGAACTGCATCAGTGTGTGTGATGTTGCACTCTTTGTTTTTTCCATTCCATCCAGTTCCATGTTCAACTTTTCTTGAATGTTCACGCTACATTTTTTCAGTGGGTCAATTCAGTGATGGCATTGCACCTTCTTTAAGGTGTAAGACTGCATCCTCGTGGAAATTCCCAACTGTATCGAACTGGTCTGGGTACAGCCTCTGGAGATCTTGTACCGATCCAGTGGGTGTTTTCCCTGGTGTGGTCTTCTGACTTGGGCAGCTCATGGATGGTGACCATGTTAAGTTCGTTGCACACCAGCAGCTGTGTTACTGCTGGTCCTGTCACGTCCACTATGTAGAATATCTGAATAGACCATGTTGACTCTTTGTATCTGCCTTCCAAGTCTAGGAAACCAAGGCACTTTATTGTTGAGCCTTTGTATGCTGTAAACTTCAGGCTTGTGGATTGGACCACAGACTTCCATGCCTTGAGAATGCAGAAAGACAGAAAGTTGGCAGCCGCACCTGTGTCAATTTTTACTCTCAGTCGTGCCATCCAGGCTTATTAGGGCAGACGATCTGAAGTGTTGCAAAATATTCCATTTTGTTAATGGAATGGACCTAAGGTGATTGTGTGAAACTGCTGTTCACCTGTAACGTCTTCACCTCAATTCACCTCATTCATTTTGGTCAGGAATTACCCCCATTTTGTGGAAGGGTCTATGCCTTTAGCATTGCTTCGGAGTGTCTCCCCTCCCTTCACCCATGAGTGGGATAGTTATGTGGTTTGAATGCTGCTCACTCTGGCTTCTCCCCGCACTCCTGCTGCTGGAGCTTCTGCAAAGTTTGGCCCAGTGCTCTCGAAGCCCTCATACCTTGCACGTGTCTGTGTATGCTGGGCATTTACGCAGTTGGTGGATGAGCCTGCAGTTACTGCGCATCTTGTTCTGCCTGAGTGCCTTGGATATTGTGCTAACAGGCTCTTTGGACCCTAAGGCTTGCAAACACTGTCTCTCTGCTCTCTGCGATAATTGCCTTATATCTGTGTCCATCCTGTAGTATGGTCTCCACGCCTTTCGGTTTTCCAGGAGGTCTTTCTGGAATGCATCAATAGGATTGGAGGCAATCAGCAACTCCATAGCTCGTTCCAAGAGTTCAGCACCGGAGAAGTCACATTCTTTTGCTTTCTCTCTGCATCGGTTAACAAAGTTGTCCAAGCTCTCATTGGCTTTCTGTCTATACCGTATGAGTTCCAGTCGATGTGCTCTGAAATTGACTTTAATCTTAAACTGATTTTCTAATGTTGTCCATGGCTTTGATGGATCCTTATGGTCAGCATCAGATAAACCTGAGGTATTGCTTATGCACAGACCTTCATTTCCTATGGTGATCCTAATTTTTCTCACCTGCTTCTCTGTGTCCACAACCTCGTGGTCTAGGCAACATAGTTCAATCCTAAGCTTAACCAGTTTGAACTCACCTGGGACATTGGGTGCTTTCCAGTCCATCTCTGGAAATCTGGCTGCCATTGCCTAAGCCTTCTACTCTTTTCTCCCCCTGAGGAGCAAACCTTGCTTTAAATGTTGCAGCAAGCTGCATTGTCTGCAGAGCTGCGCAGGAGCCACAGCCTCAGCTGTGTTGCTGCAGTGTCGGCTTGTGAGCTTGTAGGCAGGAGGGGTCCTGGCATCAGGGTCAGCTAACGGCGCATGAATGCAGTTACGACAGGAAGGAATCCATGCCAAAACACGACACTGCACTGATCTCAGCGGCTGAAACTACCATTGATTTTTTTTGTCTTGCCACTCGGGGCAGAAGTGGGAGTGAGCCCGAATTGCCTTCAATCGCTACTTACACAATTGCTCTCTCGGTGTGAGAGCTGTGATCCAGTCCCAGTTCTTCAGGTAGGGCTTCTGACTTGAATTGTCATTTTCAGCTGCTAATCAATGCTGTCGACTCACTATTACTGCCACCATATTAGATTATCTCTTTCCAGTTTAATACAAACAAGATAGAGATTGAACACAGAGCTTTAATGGAGTCTTGTTGCTTCAGGTTACACATGCTAACTTATTTGTGCACAAGAACTGAATCATGTGATAATGCATCACTTCCTGTGTTGACATGCATATTAGCATAAACATATATTTAAATGATTATATTCAACAAAACAACAAATCAACTTTCACAACAGTCACCCCGCAGCTTAAGTGTATGCAGGCAGAGAGGGAATGGGTGACAGCCAAAGAGTCAAAGAGGACCAGGCAGGTAGTGCAGGAGTTCCCTGTTTGCATCTAACTCACTAACTGGTGAGGGTGATTGTGCTCTGGCAACTGCAGCCGGAGCCAAGCCCATGGGTGGCTCAGCTGTTCAGTTGAGGGGGCGGGGGGGAGGAGGAAGATAAGGAAAACAATAGTACAGGGAGTCAATAGTAAGGGGAACAGACAGGTGTTTCTGTGGCCGCAGACATGATTCCAGGATGGTATGTTGTCTCTCTGGTGTCAGGGTCCAGGACGTCACTGAGCGGCCACACAACATTCTGAAGGGGAAGGGTGAACAGTCAGCGATCGAGGTCCATATCGGTATCACTGACAAAGGTAGAAAGAGGTATGAGGTCCTTCAGGCAGTATTTAGAGAGCTAGGAAGGAGATTAATAAGCAGGACTTCAAAGTTAGTAATCTCCAGATTGCTCCCAGTGCCATGAGCTAGGGAATATGGAAATAGGAGGATAGAGCAGATGAAGCAAGCCTGGAGAGATGGTGCAACAGGGAGAGCTTTAGATTTCTGGAATATTGGGACTGCTTCTGGGATAGGTGGGACATGTACAGGCCATACAGGTTGCACCTGAACAAAGCAGGGCAAATGTCCTCAAGGGGCAGTTTGCTTGTGCTGTTGGAGAGAGCTTAAACTAATTTGGCAGAGTGGTGGGAATTAGGATATAGCATTAGAAACGAGAAACAAGGTGCACAAAGGATTTGGAGAGACTGATAGCACTGAGATAACAAATATTAAGGTACTGGTGGGATCAGACTAAGAGGGAATACAATAAGGTCTAAATAAGGTTTACTGTTCGTGTATGTAAACACATGCAGCATGGTAAATAAGGTCAGTGAGCTGTAGGCACATATAGCAACATGATATTGTGGCAATATCAGAGACCTGGCTCAAAAAAGGGCAGGGTATTAAACATTACTGGATACAAAGGTATTGGGAAGGAAAGAAAGGACGGATGTCACTATTGAGTAAGGAAAATATTACAGTGCTGGAGAGGGTGTCCTGGAGGAGTCAAGGGCAGAATCTATTTGGTTAAAGTTAAGAAACAATAGAGGTGCCATTACACTACTGTGTGTATTCTAAAGACCACCAGCTAGTGGGAAAGATAAAGAGGAGCAAATTTGCAGGGAAAATTTTGGGGTGCAAGAAATATAGATTAATGATAATGAGGGACTTCAATTATCCTAATATTGACTGGCAACATATAATATATATAGTAACAGTGCAAAAGGCAGAGAGGGGGAAGGGTTTCTAAAGTGTGTTCAGGGGAATTTTCTTGACCAGTACGTTTCTGGCCCAATGAGGAAGGAGGCATTGCTGAATGTGGTTCTGAGGAATGAGGTGGGTCAAGTGTGAATAGGGGGAACATTTAGGGAACAGCGATCATAGTATTGTAAGGTTTATCTTAGCAATAGAAAGGACAAGGAGCAATCCAGAGTAAAAATGCTTAATTGGAGGACGGGCAATTTGAGTAGGTTGAGAACGGACCAGTCCTGGTAAATTAGAATCAAAGATTGGCAGGCAAAACTGTAATTGAACAATGGGCTGCCTTTAAGAGGAGATGGTTCAGGTACAGTTGAGGTTCTTTCCCATGAGGTGGAAATGTAGGGCAAACAAAGCCAGAGCTTCCTGATGATGAAAGAGATAGAGTAAGATGAAACTGAAAAAAGATGCCTATGACAGATGTCAGGTTGATAATACAAGTGAGAACCAGGCTGAAGTTCAGAGGGGAAGTGAAAAAGGAAGTAAAAGGGGCAAAGAGAGAGTATGAGAAGAGACTGGCAGCTAACATAAAAGGGAATCCAAAAGTCTTCTAAAGGCCTTTAAATAGGAAAAGGGTAGTAAGAGGAGGGGTGGGGCTGAATAGGGACCAAAAAGGAGACCTATGCATGGAGGCTGAGGCACTAAATGAGTACTTTGCATCTGTTTTTGTCAAGATGCACTGCAGCAACTCGTCAAGGCTCCTCCAACAGCAGCTTGCAAACCTGCAACCTCTACCACCTAGAAGAACAAAGGCAGTAGACACATGAGAACCCCACCACCTGCATGTTCCCCTCCAAGTCCCACACCATCCTGACTTGTAACTATCTTGCTGTTCTTCACTGTCACTGGGTCAACATCCTAGAACCCCCTCCCTAACAGCATTGTGGGTATACCGACACCTCATAGACTGCAGCGGTTCAAGAAGGCAGATTATCACCACCTTCTCAAATACAATTAGGAATAGGCAATAAATACTGGCCTTGCCAGTGACAATGAGAGGCAGATTTAATCGTGGCCTTCAGAATGGAATTGGTTAAGTACCTTATGGGAAATCATTTAGTTTTAGTTTAGTTTAGAGATACAGCACTGAAACAGGCCCTTCGGCCCACCGAGTCTGTGCCGACCATCAACCACCCATTCATACTAATCCTACACTAATCCCATATTCCTATCACATCCCCACCTGTCCCTATATATTTCCCTACCACCTACCTATACTAGGGGCAATTTATAATGGCCAATTAACCTATCAACCTGCAAGTCTTTGGCATGTGGGAGGAAACCGGAGCACCCGGAGGAAACCCACGCAGACACAGGGAGAACTTGCAAACTCCACACAGGCAGCACCCAGAATCGAACCCAGGTTCCTGGAGCTGTGAGGCTGCGGTGCTAACCACTGCGCCACTGTGCCGCCCCATTGTAGCATTTGCAGGGCTACAGCAAAATGATAGGGGACTGGGACTAGCTAAATGGGTCTTTTAGAAAGCTGGCACAGGCTTGATGGGTTACATGGCCGCCTTCTGTTGCTGGAACTATTCTATGATTCTATTAACATAATAACATAAGAAATCGGAGCAGGAGTAGGCCACTCAGCCCCTCAAGCCTGCTCTGCCATTCAATAAGATCATGGCTGATTTGATTGTCATCTTAACTCCAATTTCCTGCCATAATAATCCTTGATTCCCATGTAGATCAAAAATCTGTCTAACTCAGCTTTGAATATATTCAATGACCCAGCCTCCATGACTCTCTGGGGAAGAGAATTCCTAACATTAATGACCCTTTGAGAGAAGAAATTCTTTCTCATCTCCGTCTTAAAAGGGAGACCCCTTATTTTGAAACTATACCTCCTCGTTCTATATTCCCCCACTTCTATGTTTCAATAAGATCTCCTGTCATTTTTCTAAACTCTAATGAGGATAGGCCAAACCTGCTCAACCGTTTCTCATAAGACAACCTCTTCATCCCAGGAATCAGCCTAGTGAATCTTCTCTGAACCACTTCCAATGTAAGTATAGCCCTCCTTATACCTGGCAATCCTTATGCCTGGCAAAAAGGAAGATGGTTGTGACTATCATTGGCCAGTCATCTTATCCCCGCGATATTGCTGCAGGAGTTACTCAGGTCACTTTCCTAAGCCCAACTATCTTCTTTTGCTTCATTCATGACCTTCCACCCATCGTAAAATCAGAAGTGGAACTGTTCATTTCCCAATTACACAGTTATTGACTCCATTTACGACTCCTCAGATAATGAAGCAGTCCATGCCATCATCCAGCAAGATCTGGAAAATTTCCAAGCTTGGGTTGTTAAGTGGCAAGTTGCATTCACACTGGACAAGTGCCAAGCAATGATCATCTCCAATAAGGGAAAATATAGCCACCTCCCCCTGGCATTCAATGGCATTATCGTCATTAAGATGTCCAGCATCAATATCCTGGGTGTCACCATTAACTAGAAACTCAAGTAGACCAGTCGCGTAAGTGTTGTGGCTACTAGAGCAAGTCATATTCTATGGAAAGTGGCTCACCTCCTGACTACTCAAAGCCATTCCATGACCTACAAGGCATAAGTCAGGAGTATGTTGGAATACTCTCCATCTGTCTGGATTAGTGCAGCTGTGACAACACTCAAGAAGCTCAACACCATCCAAGACAAAGCAGCCCGCTTGATCAACACCTCATCCACCAGGTTAAACATCCATTTCTTTGAGCATCAACATACCGTGGCTGCAGTGAGTATGATCTATAGGATACACTGTAGGGAGTCACCAAAACATCTTTGGCAGCATCTCCCAAATTTACAACTTCCACCACCTAGAAGGACAATGATAGCAGGTGGATGGGAGCATCATCACCTCCAAGTTCTTCATCAAGTCACACACCATCCTGACTTAAATGTATATTGCTTTTTCTTCATTGTTGCAAGGAGAATCCCAGAATTCCCTATCAAACAGCATTGGGGAGCACCTTCATCACATGGACTGCAGTAATTCAAGTAAAATGGCCACCACCACCACCTCAAGAGTTACTAGCGATGGACAATAAATGCTGTCCTTGTCAGTGATGCCCACATCCTGAAATAAATAAATAAATATGTCAGAAAACAGGCAGGACTATTCAGCTATAGCAATTGCAGGCATGGTTGATTCAGCAGGCCAGAGGCCACCTCATGAAACAGCCCAAGGAAATACAGAATCAATTAAATTCCAGACAGTTTCCAATGAATTCCAGCAGCTAGCCAGATGTTTCCACAGGGAAATCACTTAAAAAAGGTCACAACAGCATTAAAGGAGAGCGCAATGGCAAATAAAACACTAACATCACTCTCACAGGACACAATTAGGTGAATAAACTGGTTGTACTGCATTGGAAATTTGTCCAAGGAGTTAGTTTTTGCTTGTATGGGACACCACAGAAGTACTGTAAACGCAGGCCATTGATAGTCAAGAAAGAAAAAACTTCTATTTATAAAACACTTTTCATGACCTCAGGAGGTTCCAATGTGCTTCACTGGCAATGAATTGCTTTTGAGTTCATTAACCCACAGTTCCTTTTAGCACAATTCCTCACTGAGAATGCACACTCGAGTTTATTTTAAACATACCAAGGCACTGTTTGAAGAGCAGGATGGTCTCTGGTGTCCTGGCTAAGTGAAGTGCAGCTATTGTTATAATGTAACAAAAAGTGGCAGCCAATTTTCACACAGCATGGTCCCACAATAAGCAATGAAATACATCTGCAGATAATGGTCCAGAGTTGCTTTGTTCCAGATTGCTAGCATGAATTGGGCGCAGATACAATTCCTGTGCCAGAATGGCTAGGTATACCCAATATTGGGCCTTGGCTATCATTTAAATGAGACCAGTAAGCTCGGGCACATTTTGGGCATGCCCAGGCAGGTCACGGGTGAATCAGCATTGGTTTTCAGACTGCTGCATTGCTGGCAGCAACCTTCAGGTATCCTGAAGGGGGATTGATCAGGAGGGGGGGAAGTGGTCAGGAAGGGGGCAGCGATCAGGATGGACAGAGGTAATCATGGGAAGGGGGAACCAATTGATAAGGAAGGCCAAAATCAGGAGAGGGGTGGAAGCATCTGTGAGGGAAGTGCAATCAGACGAGGAAGAGAACCGATGGGGAGACGGAAGGGAGACAACTGGGAGGTTACTGTGCAGGAGCTGGAAATGGTCTTTGGCACTGTAGTAGAGCTAGGAGGATTGAGCACTCTTGGACCATCTGGTTCCAAATTCAGTTAATTTTTTTTTAACAAACTTACCTATTTGGTAAGTGGGCTTTCAGCAGTCCCTTTATACGCGCTGGTTATGCCACATGTACAGCATGTTTTCTTAAAACACAGCCAGCTTGGTGTCCGCTGCATTAAGGACAGCCCAATTTTGGGTAGAGGGTCTCAAACAGACATTACTGCCTATTTCAGGCAGGGGTCCTGGATGTCTTCTTATATGCCTTTGCCAATATGGCATACAGTGCAATTCCAGCTTGCATGCTATCCGCCATGTTAAACGCTTTGCAGTCTGCTTTATGCCTGTAAAATAAGTGCAGCCTCAATCAATTTCTGGGCCAATGTATTTTAGTTATGTTGATTGAGGGATAAATGTTGGACAGGACAACAGCAAGGCACCTTGCTCTTCTTAAATTCTTTTACATTCACCTGGGAAGGCAGAAAGGACCTTAGTTTAAAGTCCTTTTTGAAAGATGGCACCTCTGACACTGCAGCAGTCCCTCAGTGCTGCTCTGTTGTGCTCAAGCCTCTGGAGTACGGCTTGAACCCAGAGCTGAGGAAAACTGCTTTCAACAGCTTTCTTGCTGCCAGTTGGATAGCAGGGTCCCATAAAAGAACAGTTCAGACACTTAATTGAATGTCTCTTGGATGAGTGCCTCGCCCACCAGCCTTTGTGGCTGTACTGGTGTTTGTGCAGCAACATTCTCTGCGACCTTGATTCTGGGTTGATCTCCAATTCTCTTATTGGTTATCCTTTTTTTATAGTAAAGTTGTGGTATGTCCAGCAAACATTGATGATTTGGGAAACTGAAATGTCTGATCTGAAAGACCTTTCTGTTGAAACATCTTGTAAGACTGATTTCCTGCTCCAGGATACTTAGTTTCAGCTAGGTGAAGGCTGGGATCTTACCTTTCCGTAATTGTTTCTTCTTTGCTACAAATCCACCTCTGAGCAGTTCTGGAATTTATGCACAACTTATCTGTGGCTAAGTTCTCTACAATTAAGTAAACCAGGCATGCGCCTACAGAGAGGGAAATTGTGTATTCCATGGCAGACAAGTGGGCAGATTACTTAATTTGGAGTTTTCAACATGATGTTGAGTTTTTGCATGTGTCAACCAGCTGAGGAAAAAAATACATTTATAGGTGATGAAGCATATTAAAAATAAATTTTTGATTGAAGCATATGCACTCATATCACGTCTGCTACATTTTTCAGTGCACTGTTGATTCCTTGTACTATATGTATCCCATGCATTATGTGTGTAAAATATTTTAAGAAGTAAAATTCTCCAATCAAATGCTGGTGCATATTTGACACATCTGCTGTTTAAGATTCTGCAATGTTAATACAGTGTTTGCTGATGATCTCAGGTTTGCATTATTCAATCAGTGAGACAGGCAATCCATGAATCTTCAACCATAAACTGCTATTGAAGCAATTCACATGCCCTGACCTAAATCTGGCATTATTGAATCTCTCCTTTTACAAACCTCTTTCTAGATTTCTTCCCTGGTCCCAGAAGACTTCCAAAAAATCAGTAGAAAACCTTAAGCTTTAATGAGATGATCTCCTGATGAGAACAATTACTTTTCCAATCCCCATCAATGTATAGGTTTTGACGACATTAGTTTTAGAATGGCACAGATATGTTGTTGTAGTTTCTGCTATAGCATAAGTGTTAGCTGTGGTTCAGTGGTAGCTCTCGCATCTGAGTCAAAAGGTTGTGGGTTCAAACCTCACTTGAGCACAAAACTTAGGCAAAACTGAGGGAGTGCTGCTTTGTCAGAGGTGCATGGTGTCTGCCCTGTCAAGTGATCACAAAAGATCCTATGGCACTATTTTGAAGAGGAGCAGGGGAGTTCTCTCTGGTATCCTGGCCAATATTTATCGTTCAACTAACCTCACTTAAAAGAAAAAAATATCTGCTTAGTGTCATATTGTTGTTTGTGAGATCTTGCTGTGCACAAATTGGCTGCAGTGTTTCCTACATTACAACAGTGACGACACTTCAAATCTATGTCATTGGCTGTACAAAGCACTTTAGGATGTCCTGAAGTTGTGAGAGGCACTCTAAAAATGCAAGTCTTTCTTACTATTTGCTAACAGTTTATTGGGAAGGAGTTGAGCTTTAACATGTTAACTTTTACAACTTGTTTTCACTTAAAAATATACTTGTACTGTTCTTTTGACACAAATGCTTACCAATCAAATAACAGCTCATTTGTCAATCAACACGTGTGAAAATAATGTTTATTTTTCTGGCCAGCATGATCCCCACAGTGCTTGTCAGTGCTCAAAAACCCTTTTATGCTTTCCAAAACTTCATTATAAAGAAATTAAAAAGGGTTATTTTATGGCTGTAAAGTATTTCAAAACTAGATATTTTGTTTAACCAGAATGATAAACAGAGTTAAAAAATTGCATCTAAAAGACAAATATTCAGTGGTGCTGTAAGAAAATAAATATTCCTAGGGCGTGTTAAAACTGGAGGTTGCCAAATACTCTGCAGGTGGTCAATCAGAGCTCATATAATCTTTCATAAGCAGAAACTTGAGAATATTTCCCAAATACCAAAGGGAAGACCATTAGTTGAGGCTCTGCATGCTTGTACAATTAAGACAGACCACTAATGATTAATAAGCTCTAATTATCCAAAGTGACATTATCTACTCTGAGTTCATTTCTTCCACTATTTGAAAAAATATATTTTTGGGCCACACTCTGTTATCTTCCATGTTCAATTTAGTTTAGAATTCTCTATATTTAGGGTCAACTTCAATTGTAACTTTCTTTTACTCCTGTCAGGCCCCAGTGTCTGTGATAATCATTAGTTTGAACATAAAAATCTTTGCTAGATTTTTTGATAGAGATTTTAACCGTACATTTCTGTGCCAAACCAAATATTCTAGTTATCTGTTTATCACTGATAAGCAAAGTCTTTTTGAAGCAGCAGTAATGATAGCAAATCAGACTGCACAGGGCAACAGTAGATAAAAGCAGTAATTGCTAGAAATTTATGAAATTATGATGATGTACTGGACAAAAACATTGACCAAGATGAAAACTAAACCCTTTTAAGTGCTCATTATGTCATGTCTGAGTCAGTTTTATGATTATTAAAACGCATTTTAAAATGGAGAATAATGGATACTAGGAAATGATTATAAGAGTCATTTAATCAAGAAGTTCAGATGATGTCATAAACCTGTCAGTTGTTACAATGTTAAAATCATCTCCAGTCTCCTTCTACTTATTAAGTTCTGGTTGTTCAGTTAATCTTTGTTACGAACATACGAACGTACAAGTTGGGAGCAGGAGTAGGCCGCTTCGCCCCTCAGGCCTGCTCCGCCATTCAACGAGATCACGGTTGATCTGATTGTAACCTCAACTCCGCATTCCCGCCTACCCCCGATAACCTTTCACCCCCCATCTACCTCTGCCTTAAAAATATCCAAAGACTCTTCTTCCACCAACTTTTGAGGAAGAGAATTTCAAAGACTCACGACCCTTTGAGAGAAAACATTTTTCCTCATCTCTGTCTTAAATGGGCAACCCCTTATTTTTAAACAGTGACCCCCTAGTTCTAGATTCTCCCACAAGAAGAAACATCCTTTCCACATCCACCCTGTCAAGACCCCTCAGAATCTGATATGTTTCAATCAAGTCGCCTCTTATTCTTCCAAAGTCCAGCGGATAGTAGCCTAGCCTGTCCAACCTTTCCACATGAGACAACCCGCCGATTCCAGGTATTAGTCTAGTAAACCTTCTCTGAACTGCTTCCAACACATTTACATCCTTCCTTAAATAAGGAGACCAATACTGTACACAGTAAAGGCCTGCTCGGGTCTGCAAATAAACCCCAACCTGAGCCCGACAGAAACACATCCGACCCGGCCCGAGTCCTTTGATTTTTTCCTGTGCCCAACCTGACCTGACCCAACCCGAACACTGGAATAACGTTGATTATGTTAAAGAGGTTGTGCTCCACCTTGGATAGAATCGCTCACTGCAGACTAGTGGAGTCCAAATGCACGTTTCCTGTCTTGATGTCCTGGCTGTCACCGTGTCCGACCCGACCCAAGCCCGAATGCCGGACCCGGAAGAGCGACCCGACCCAACCCAAACCTGACACATGTCGTCGGGCCCAGTCGGGTTCGGGTCGGGTAGCCATGCTCTAGTACACAGTACTCCAGATATGGTCTCACCAATGCCCTGTATAACTGAAGCATAACCTCCCTACTTTGTATTCAATTCCCCTCGCAATAAACGATAACATTCTGTTAGCTTTCCTAATTATGTGCTGTACCTGCATACTAACCTTTCCATTTCTGACTCTGACCTTCTGCTGGGTAAGTTAAGAAATCTGTGTATATATTCAATGTTAACAATTGCCATTTTTGATTTTGTGATTCTTGATTTACTTGATAAACAAACTTATTCTTCTCATCAGTAATGGGTCAACATTACTAATACAAGGATCAACAGTAACTGAGCTAAACTTATTTAGTGCATGATCCTGTGATGATTGAACAACTGAAAGCAATAGAATACCTTACTAACAGGAAGGGTGATAAAGATTTTTGTGATATCATAGACTACTGCTTCTCTGAGGTGAAAGTAAATGCAACTATGATGCTTACATAGAAAGTTAGCATCACTTATTCCACCACGGCATTGATCGGTATTTATGCCTAAATGTTGAGGGAAGCTAAGTTAAATTAAGTGGACATTTCTTAAAATGTAACAAGTTAAATGATTCTGTCATTTGTAAAAAGTTCAGAATATTAATTTTCTCTTTTTTGAAGGTTTCAGCTTCTTATTGAAAGATTTGCAATTTTTTTCTTTAGTGTTACAAGGTTTGCTGTTCTCTGGTGTCGTAATTTGTGCAGTTGCATCATTTGATTTCTAAGCAACAAAGCCAATCAGGTTATAAAGCCCCATGCTATGAGTTTTGTGTTTGCCAATGATATGTCAAATAGAGCCATCAGAGTGTCTGGGGAGTGAGTGATGCTGCCAAGATTTATAGAACCAGTAGATCTCTCATGGCATTCCTCACAATAAGTCAGATTGTATGCTATTTTATAATGACAATGTTATTAAAGCATATAAGAGCCAATTCTGCACCCCACACTTCAAGCTGAAAGCAGCACCCGAAGGGATTGAAATCTATGATTTTCCATCCATTCATTTTAATGGGCAGAAAGTCACATCTATACAGGCATTCTTTCCTGTGGTGTACCTTCCCCCACTCCACCACCTCCCACCTCCCGCGCCCCCCCAACCCCTCTGCCCATCACTGGGTGTGAGAATCAGCACTATTTTGTGCACACACTGTTTTTAAATTTGTCTGATTCTTTGAGGGCACAAAGTCTCATTACTATAAGTAAATACAGCCTAATGTCACTTTTATTTGGACAGGGAAATTTTCAAATGTGTTTGTCAGTTTCAAGTTGCAGTTGAGAATTGCACAGCATTTTAAGAATGCGTTGCATTTGTAGCTAACAAAATGTAGGGTGGAATTTTCCCGGCGAGCTGGAGGTGGCTTTGGAGGCAAGCGGGCTGGATTTTTGGTCAACAGCGAATGGATGGTAGGCTGTTGTTCCACTTACACTTGTCCATAGTCTTTCTATGGGTTTTTTGCACTGGAAGTTCCCTTCAACCAACTATCAAAAAGGCACAGCACCCTCTACAGAGCATCAGGGACCTGGATGAACAGGGCAAACAACAGGGCAAGTGTATCTCCTTAACCAATCAAATTGAAGAATCGTTAATGAGCAGCATGGTCTGAACCAGGAAGTGTCAGTTAGATTATTGAATTTAATGTCAAATCAGGCACAGAAAGCAAAATAAAGAGAGGGAAAGAGTGAATTAAGAGAGAGATAATAGAGAAAGAGATTGTGGAAAAAATGTACATTTTTTATGTTTTTATATCTCCAACCATAATTAAAATCTGAAAGGATGAGTCTCCACACCTGTTAAAGTAAATTTTCATGCCAGAGAGGTTGTTTGGTAGTAATCAGATACATACCACAATTTCACACCATTCCATATATTTCAATGGTTAGTCTCTGCAGCAAGATACAGTTATCGCACAGCTTTAGGAGGAGAGGGACATCCCAGACACCAATTCTCTAATTTATGCATTTAAATGCACATGTGCTGATGCTGGAAGTTGCTGTCCAATTTACGAGTTAATAATGGTGAGCACTGTTCACCTCATGATTGCTTCTACGATAAAATCTGGTCGACTGTTTACAGATTTTTGGTGCATGTACCCCACTGATCCACAATACTCTCTTGGGGCATTTTCATATAACCCTGAATCTTGCTTGTTGACAGGAATTGGACAGGTTCATGTCAACAAATGAGATTCAAGGTTATTAGGGATGCACTGAAAGGAATACTGTGGATAGGTGGGCTAGAATCTATTTTTCTGCCTGTACCTGTTACTGTGTTACGAGGGGCTGAATTTTACTCGCCCTCCTTTTTTTTTATTTCCAAAATATACTTTATTCATAAAAATCTGTAAAAATTACATTGCCAAACAGTTTCAAACAGCACCAAAAAATACAAACATTGCAAGGGAGATCAGTTTCCTTCAATACTATCATGAGTTTCTTCACAACCCTTCCATTTCAGAATTGTCATGCCAATTACAGTTTTACATTTACAGCAAATGAAAATATTAACGATACAGTTCGAGGGGTTTCCCTTGCATTCAGCCCCTCAGTTCAGCTTGGTGGGGGGACCTTACACTGTGGTCTTTCCCCATCGAGCCTTTGCTGCGGCTGCCCCAAGCTTTAGTGTGTCCCTCAGCACGTAGTCAATTTTACTCGCCCTCCGACGTTGGGGGCCATGGCAAGGGGGGCCTGGAAAATTCTTCTGGCAGAGGCCCACCATGACCTCGACACTGAGAAAACCCCAACACATTTTACTGGTAGCGGCAAGGCTTTGGTCCTTCATTTTAATATTAAAATAAATTAAAACACATGCAAATTAACTTACCTTGTCCCGGCAGCCATCCCAGGCCGATATTCCAGCCGCCGGCCAGAACTTCCACGCCTTCGGAACTCCATTCAGAGTTCCGAGGGGTGACACTGGTGGGGAGGGGGAGGAGTGAAATTATCAGGGCGGGAGGGGGGGAACGGGGAAAAGTTTTTCCATTGGCTGAGGGGATGGGTGAAGGGCAAAGATTATGAAGTTTGGGGTGAAAGGTCGGTATCGGCAAAAATGGTTTTTCGGGGGGGAGAGGGAGATAAATATATTGTTTGATCATTGGGGAGAGTAGTGGAAGAGGGGCTTTGATGTTCAATCAACAGTTTTTATTGAAAGTAAAGGTGCTGTGCTCTTTAAAAATTTAAATTGCTGGTAAGGGCTTGAAGCCCTTTAAAAATGGCACAGCACCTGCGCGGTGAGGCCAGACACCATTCCCAGGGACAAAGGGGCTGCCCCCTTTATGTCTTTGGGGGCGGCCATTCCGCCCCCTCTATTTAAAGGAGCCCCAGAGCAAAATATAATGGGGGCTCAGTGATGACTGCTCTGTGTGGGTGGACCGCCGATTTTAAAACGCATCACCGCGATTTGTGGCGGGCAAGTAAAATTCAGGCCTAGGTGTGTGCACATGTGACCTTTTGTACTGACCTTATTGATGTATATAGGAGTGAGGGAGATCACCTGATCTAAATAATGGTGCCAGGTTTCCACGCCACTAGGTCACCACCTTACAAGTTTCCACAGTCAGGACTGAATTTGGTGCTGATGGTGGGGCACCCGGTGCCAGGGCCGAAAAGGCAGGGAATCATTGCCTTGTCCATTTGGAGCACCCCACAGCAAGATTGTATGGCACCAGGTCAATTAACAGCCCGGCGTCGGGATCTCACTCCTTTTAAAGACACGGGTCCCGCCTCCAACAGCTGCTGGCCAATCACAGGGCCGACAGTTCAGTAGGATCGGCAGCGCCACTGGGAGCTGCAGAAGCCTTGGACCCAGGCCCAGCGCTGGAACCCCAGACCGTACCAAATGCCATTTTGGTAAGAACATCAGTGTGGATGCAGGGAGCATATCCTGGAAGTATGCAGATTAGGGGAATTATGATGTCAGTCAGCGTGTAACATTGATTTGATGCAATCAGTGCCATTTTTGACAAGTAGATCCACCTAATGCCCTCTCTTAACCCCTTACAGCTGAACATACATTCAGCAGGAGGAATGACCCACCCCTGCCCACCACCTGCACTATTTAAAGGGATCATCAACTACTTTTAGATTAGTTGCTGATTGATTTCTACTCGCTGTTGCTGAGTTAATAGAAGTGTTTGGTGGTTTATACTGCTATTTAAAATTTGTATGGTCTACAGGGAATGGTGTGGCATGTGGTAAAGGCATTGGTTCTGATTTCAAGGTTACTGTTAAGACCACTTGCTCCCAGTCATAGGTGCTGTAGTTTCTACCCCCTTGGCCTGCACATGTCAGGGAGAACGAGCAGAGGCAACAGAGAAGAGGCCAAGCTGCTTGAAGAGAGAGGAGGAGGAGGAGGCGGAGGGGAAGAAGGGCTCCCAGCAGGAGGCCATATCAAGGAACAATACATTAGGCACCTCCAGTTCACCAAAGAGGTGCTTACTAAAATGTACCACATGTTGCAGCCCAAACGATGGCCTCAGTGCAGGGCAAGGACCGCATTGCCAGTGGCTGTGAAGGTTTTTTTGTGCTGGGTTTTTTCCAGGCTGGAGCAGTTGAAATTTGCAGCATCTCTCAGTTCCCTGTACACTGTTGCATAAGGGAGGTCACTGAGGTTCTGTATCCCAAGAGAGCTGAATACATTTCATTTTCCGTTGCCAAAGAGAAGAGGCAGAGCCAGCACAGGTTGCACCATGATTGCAGGCTTCCTCATGGTGCAAGGTGCCGTTCAGTGCACACACGTCACTTTGAGGCATGTAAATTCCAAGCAGAGATTCCACTCCCTCAATGTCTAGCTGGAGCGTGATCACAATCAGTGCATCATGCAGGTCAATGCCTGGTGTCCTGGCAGCAGTCATGATGCCTTCATTCTGTGGCAGTCCACTGTACCATCAGCATTTGAGCCACCACTGCAAACTAGAGGGTGGCTACTGAGTGACATGGGCTATCCGCTAACCAACTGACTTATGACTCCAGTGCACAACCCATGAACAGATGGGCAGCATGCATATAATGAAAGCCATGCTGGAACATGAAATGTCATCTAGCAGCACCTTAGTTTTAAGCTTCTGCTTCCTAGATCACTCTGGAAGAGCCCAGCAGTACTCTCCAGAGCACAGGTCAAGTATTGATGTCATCTGCTGCATGCCACACAATCTCGTCATCATGAGGGCATTGCCCTTGCTGCCAGGTACACAGCAAGCTGCTTAGGAGAAGGAACAGGAGGAGGAGCAAGAGGAGGAGGAAGGGACGAGGCAAACGACACATCTCCTTTCTGGCCGGGTTGTCCGTGATCGGCTCATTTGACTGAAGTACCAGTGAAGGCAACCCCAATTCCCTATTCTCCAATAGTCTAGCACCTTTCCTTTCCTCTATTACTGACCATCACAGCGTCCTCTTGGCCACAGTGCTGAAATAAAAGTCACCACAAAACAAACATTCCAAACCAGATTTGTCAATCAAACCATCCAATACACCATACAAAAGTAAGCTAATCACTCTTGTGCATTTCCTTTGTGCCTATCTTCAGTGTATCTTTGCCTGGCCTAGTGCTGCAGTGCAGTGCTACTACAGTGGTGTCTGAGTTCCAGATTCCATGAAAAGTAAGTTCGCAGATAACAAGAAAATTAAGTTCACAGATGACACGAAAATTAAGTTCGCTGATGACACGAAAATTGGTGGCGCCGTCAACTATGAGGAGGAAAGTCTTAGATTACAGGACGATATAGATGGGCAGATAAGATGGGCGGAGCAGTGGTAAATGGAATTTAATCCTGAGAAATGTGAGGTGATGCATTTTGGGAAGACTAACAAGGCAAGGGAACATACAATGAATGACCCTAGGAAGTAGAGGATCAGAGGGACCTTGGTATACTTGTCCATAGATCACTGAAGGCAGCAGCACAGGTAGATAAGGTGATTAGGAAGGCATATGGGATACTTGCCTTTATTAGCCGAGGCATAGAATATAAGAGCAGGGAGGTTATGATGGAGCTGTATAAAACGATAGTTCGGCCACATCTGGAGTACTGTGTACAGTTCTGGTCACCGCACTATAGGAAGGATGTGATTGCACTGGAGAGGGTGCAGAGATTCACCAGGATGTTGCCTGGGCTGGAGCATTTCAGCTATGATGAGAGACTGGATAGGCTAGGGTTGTTTTCATGAGATCAGAGAAGGCTGAGGGGGGACCTGATTGAGATATACAAAATTATGGGGGGCATTGATAGGTTAGATAGGAAAAAACTTTTTCCCTTAGTGGAGGGCTCAGTAACCAGGGGGCATAGATTTAAGGCAAGGGGCAGGAGGTTTAGAGGGGATTTGAGGAAAAAAAATTTCACCCAGAGGGTGGTTGGAATCTGGAACACACTGCCTGTAGAGGTGGTAGAGGCAGGAGCCCTCACAACATTTAAGAAGTATTTAGATGAGCACTTGAAATGCCATAGCATACAAGGCTACGGGCCAAGTGCTGGAAAATGGGATTAGATTAGATAGGTGCTTGATGGCTGGCACAGTCATGATGGGCCGAAGGGCCTGTTTCTGTGCTGTACAACTCTATGACTCTACGACTCTATGAGTTTCAGTGGGGGAGACTGAAGGCCCAGTAAACATAGAAACACAGAAGGAGATCATTTGGCGCTTTGTGTTTGGGCCAGCTGCAAAAGAGTTATCCAGCCTAATTCCAACTTCCAGTTCTTGGACCGTAGCCCTGCAGGTTATGGCACCTCAAGTGCATATCCAAGTGTTTTTTCCAAATACGATGACGGTTTCTGTCTCCACCACCCTTTCAGGCAGTGATTTCCATACCTCTACCAACATCGGTTGAAAACATTACTCAACTCCCCTCTAATCCTTCTACCAATTACTAGAAATCTTTGTCCCCTTGTAATTGATCTCTCTGTTCATGGAAATAGGTCCTTCCTTTTAAATCTATCAAGGTCCCTGATAATTTTATAAACCTCAATTAAATCTGTCCTCAGCCTTTTCTGATCAAAGAAAATAGCCCTAACCTAACCAATCTTTCCTCATAGCTAAAATTCTCCATTATTGGCAACACTCTGATAAATCCCCTATGCCTTCTTGACCACCTTATCTACCTGTCCGGCTACCTTCAGAGACCTGTAGATGTACACTCCAAGGACCTTTGTTCCTCTACATTTTCAGAATCTGATCTCTTACTCTGTATTCACTTGCCTGTTTGTCCTCCCCAAATATATTACCTCACACTTCTCTGGATTGAATTCCATTGCCACTTTTCTGCCCACCTGACCAGTCCATTGATATCTCCCTGCAGTCTACTGCCTTCTTCCTCACTATCAACAAACAGCCAATATCCATATCATTTACAAACTTCTTAATCATGCCCCTGACTTGCAAGTCTAAATCATTGATATACACCACAAACACCAAGGGAATCAGTACTGAGCTCTGCAGAACCCCACTGGAAACAGCCTTCCAGTAACAAAACATCAGTCGATCATAAACCTTTGCTTCCTGCCACTAAGCCAATTTTGGATCCAACTTGCCACTTTCCCTTGCTTCCCATGAGCTTTTAATTTTCTGACCAATTCACCATGAGGGACCTTGTCAGAAGCCTTGCTAAAATCCATGTAGACGACACCAAATCCAATACTCTCCTTTAAATACACTTAGCTGAGATTCTGAGGTCCTGCTGCGATCCTCGGTGCAGCAGTTGGCACTCACGCGCCTTCAGATCACCATCTGGGGAATCGAGGTGCCACACTGGTGGGGAGGCGGTAAGAGGTAAGATTATCAGTGCACGCGGCGGGGTGGGGGCGGGGGTGACAGGGTCAAATATACGTAATTGGTGTAGGGGATGGTGAGAAGGGTTGAACCTAAACTTTGTGCAGTTTGGTGAGGGGGGGGGGGGCAGGTCAGATGAAAAAGGTAAGTGTTTTGGGGGTGAAGGGCAAATACTTATTGTAATTGTTATTGGGGGACTGGGAAAGGGGTATAAGAAATTTATTTATTTACTTTTGGGGGATCTTTCTTAAAAAATGTAAATATCCCGGCAGGGCTGGCTGCCCTTTAAAAATGGTGCCAGCGCCTGCGCACAGGCAGCTGATGCAATTGCTGGCAACGGATAGCCACGTGATCGGGGGGGGCGGGGGCCGCCTCAACTATTTACATGAGCCACTGCGCTTAAGATCACGGCGGCTCTTTGGACTGCAGCACGCGTAGGTGGCCGACATTTTTTGAGCTCGCCGCCGATATCGACGATGGGCTCATAAAATCCAGCCCTGAATTTCAGAACTTTTTCCAATAATTTGCCCACCCCCGAGATTAGTCCGATTGGCCTGTAATCACTCCATCTATCCCTTCCTCCCTTTCTAAATAACGGTATAATGTTAACAGTCCTCCAGTCATCTTGCACCATACCTGTAGCCAGAGTGGATTGGAAAATGATGGTCAGAGCCTCCATTATTTCTTCCCTTGCTTCCCTTAGTTGCTTGGGATACATTTCATCCAGATCTGGTGACTTATCCACTTTTAAGAATGCTAAACGCCTTAATATTTACATTCTCACTATGTTTATACCATCCAATACCACTCCTCCTCCTTAACTACAATATCCGCTTCATCCCCACTTTTTGAAAGCAGGCGCAAAGTATTCATCAAGAACTGTACCCACGTCTTCTGCCTCCACACACAAGTTACCTTTTCATGCCTAATTGCCCTACTTTTTCCCTTAGTTATCATTTTTTTCTTTATGTATTTATAAGACATCCTGGGCTGCATTTTAAGCCCCAAAGTAGGCGGTGGATTTTTAAAAAATGCAGACTGTGCGCACGTGCACCACGTCACAGAGCTGCCGCGATTTCAATGATGGTGGCTCATTTGCTTGGTTGCGCTCCTGTCCCCCACGATGACATGGAGGGGGCGGGCGAGCCATCACCATCACCGGCGTCCGGTGCCAATGTGCAGGTACCGGCGCCATTTTTTAAGGGATTACAGCCCTTGGTGGACATTTAAAATTTAAATGGCCAGGTAACAGAAAATATTGTAAAATTAATTGAGATTGCCTTTCCATGCATTCTCCACCCTCCCCCTCCCTTCCCCAAATGGCATATCACAACATTCCTGACCTTCACCCACCCCCGCCACCCCAGTATTCCAATATTGAAACTTTGACCTATCCCTGCACCCAAATTTCGGCACCATTGTCCTGTACCCCTTCCCATCACCATCATCACAAAACCACCTCCCCCCTCCCCACAGGTGTCGCACCATGTTTTCCCGAAAGGGGATTTGAAGGCATGGCATTGTCAGCAGCAAGAATGAAGATGGCAACGTGATGGCAGAATCACTGCGGGATGAATGGTAAGTAGGCATTTACACATTTTAATGCCAGTCCCGTCGCCGAGCGGCGGGGTGGCCGCACTGAGGCCTCATCGCCACCGCCGAGATCGGTACAGGGCCTGCCGCACTCAGGGTCGGCGGCAGGCCTCTGCCGCACCGATCATCATTGACCCCCGCCACCATTCCCGACGACAGAGAGGCCTAAAAATCCAGCCCCATGTGTTTTCGTTGATTGTACTTACCAATACTTTTTTATGCCTTATCTTTGCTTTCCTAATTTCCTTTTCAATTTCACCGTACACTTTTCATACTCTTCTCGGCTCTGTGCAGCATTCAGCTCTTAAACATAAACAGAGAAAATAGGAGCAGGAGTAGGCCAATCGGCCCTTCGAGCCTGCTCAGCCGTTCATTATGAACATGGCTGATCATCCAACTTAGTAACCTGTTCCCGCTTTTGCCCCATACCCTTTGATCCCTTTAGACCCAAGAGCTATATCTAACTCCTTCTTGAAAACATACAATGTTTTGGCCTCAACTGCTTTATGTGGTAGCGAATTCCACAGGCTCACCACTCTCAGGGTGAAGAAATTTCTCCTCAGCTCAGTCCTGAAAGGTTTATCCCATATCCTTAGACCATGACCCCTGATTCTGGACTCCCCCACGATCAGGAACATCCTTCCTGCATCTACCCTGTCACGTCCTGTTAGAATTTTATGGGTTTCTATGAGATCCCCCCTCACTCTTCTGAACTCCAGCGAATATAATCCTAACTGACTCAATCTCTCCTCATACGTCAGTCCCGCCATCCCAGAAATCATTCTGGTAAACCTTTGCTGCACTTCCTCTATAGCAAGAACATCCTTCCTGAGATAAGGAGACCAAAAGTGCATATAATATTCCAGGTGTGGCCTCTCCAAGGCCCTGTATAATTGCAGCAAGACATCCTTGCTCCTGTACTTGAATCCTCTCGCTATGAAGGCCAACATACCATTTGCCGTTTTTACTGCCTGTTGCAGCTGCATGCTTACCTTCAGCGACTGGTGTATGAAAACACCCAGGTCTCGCTGCATATTCCCCTCTCTCAGTTTATAGCCGTTCAGATAATAATCCACTTTCCTGTTTTTGCTACCAAAGTGGATAACCTCACATTTATCCACATTATACTGCATCTGCCATGCATTAGCCCACTCGCTCAACTTGTCCAAATCACCCTGAAGCCTCTCTGCATCCTGCTCACAGCTCTCCCACCCACCCAGTTTTGTGTCATCTGCAAATTTGGAGATATTACATTTAGTTCCCTCATCTAAATCATTAATATATATTGTGAATAGCTGGGGTCCTAGCACCGATTCCTGCTGTACCCTAGTCACTGCCTGCCATTCAGAAAAAGACCCATTTATCCCTACTCTTTGTTTCCTGTCTACCAACCAATTTTCTATCCATCACAATACACTACCCCCAATCCCATGCGCTTTAATTTTACACGCTAATCTCTTATGTGGGACTTCGTCGAAAGCCTTCTGAAAGTCCAAATAAACCACATCCACTGGCCCCCCCCCCTCATCAGCTCTACTAGTTACATCCTCGAAGAATTCTAGTAGATTTGTCAAGCATGATTTCCCTTTCGTAAATCCATGCTGACTCTGCCCAATTCTGCCACTGTTCTCCAAGTGCTCTGCCGTAAAATCTTTGATAATGAACTCTTGAATTTTCCCCCCTACCGACATCAGGCTGACTGGTCTATAATTCCCTGTTTTCTCTCTACCTCCCTTTTTAAATCGTGGAGTTACATTAGCTACCTTCCAATCTGTAGGAACTGTTCCAGTGTCTATAGAAACTTGGAAGATGACCACCAATGCATCCACTATTTCTAGGGCCACTTCCTTAAGTACTCTGGGATGAATACCATCAGGCCGTGGAGATTTATTGGCCTTCAATCCCATCAATTTCCCCAACACCATTTCTCTACTAATACTGATTTCCTTCAGTTCCTCTCTCTTACCAAGCCCTGTGTTCCCCAAAATTTCTGGTATGATATTTGTGCCCTCCTTTTTGAAGACAGAACCAAAGTATGCATTTAGTTGGCCAGCCATTTCTTTGTTCCCCATAATAAATTCCCCTGTTTCTGACTGTAAGGGACCTATATTTGTCTTCACCAATCTTTTTCTCTTCACATACTTTTACAGTCAGTATTTATGTTCCCCACAAGCTTGCTCTTGTATTCTATTTTCCCCTTCTTAATCAATCCCTTGGTCCTCCTTTGCTGAATTCTAAACTGCTCCCAATCCTCAGGTCTGTTGTTTTATCTGGCAGATTTATATGCCTCTTCCTTGGATCTAATGCTATCTCTAATTTCCCTTGTAAGCCATGGTTTGGCTACCTTTCACATTTTACTTTTGCGCCAGACAGGGATAAACAATTGTTGCAGTTCATCCATGCACTTTTTAAATGCTTGCCATTGCCTATCCACCATCATCCCTTTAAGTAATGTTTTCCAATCCATCATGGCCAACTCGCACCTCATTCCTTCGTAGTTTCCTTTACTAAGGTTCAGGTCCCTAGTCTCAGAATCCACTACATCACTCTCCATCTTGATGAAGAATTCTATCATATTATGGTCGCTCATCTCCAAGGGGTCTCGCACCACTAGATTGTCAATTATTCCTCTCTCATTACACAATACCCAGTCTAGGATCGCCTGTTCTCTAGTTGGTTCCTCAACGTATTGGTCCAGAAAACCATTCCGTATACACTCCAAGTATTCCTCCTTTATGGTATTGTGACTAATTTGATTTGCCCAATCTATATGCAGATTAAATTCACCCATAATTACATATGTTCCTTTATCGCATGCATCTCTAATTTCTTGTTTAATGCCATTCCCAACATCACCACTACAGTTTGGGGGTCTTGGTTCTGACGTAGAAATCATAGAATCATAGAACGGTTACAGCACAGAATGATGTCATTTGGCCTGTCATGTCCATGCCGGCTCTCTGTGAAAGCACCTCAATTAGTCTTATTCCCCTGCCTTTTCCCTGTAGTCTTGCACATTTTTTCTCTTCAGATAATTAGTCAATTCCCTTTTGAAAACTACAATTGAATCTGCCTTCACCATACTCAGGCAGTGTATTCCAGATCCTAAACACTCGCTGGGTAAAAATATTTTTTCTCTTGTTTTCCCCTATTCCTACTGTGTATGTTCTTTGGCATCCAACGAGTCTATATTTGTGAGCCCCACCCTTTTTCTTTGTGGGAATATATTTGTTCTGAACCCTCTTTAGCTCCTCTTTGAATGCTTCCCACTGCTCTGACACTGATTTATCATCAAGTCGCTGTTTCCAGTTCACTTTTGCCAAATCACATCAATTTTAAAATTTTATTTCTGGTCTGTCTTTGTCCTTTTCCCTAACTCTGCTAAATCTAACTGAATTATGATCACTACCACTGAAATGCTTTCCCACTGCTACCCCTTCCACCTGCCTTGATTTATTCCCTAAAACGAAGTCTAGAACTGCTCCTTCTCTTGTTGGGCTTGCTACATACTGGCTAAAAAAGTTTTCCTGAATGCATTTTAGGAATTCTGCACCATCTGTACCTTTTGTACTGATTTTATCCCAGTTAATACTGGGGTAGTTGAAATCCCCCGCAATTACTGCCTTTTTGTTTAGAGATACAGCACTGAAACAGGCCCTTCGGCCCACCGAGTCTGTGCCAACCATCAACCACCCATTTATACTAATCCTACACTAATCCCATATTCCTACCACATCCCCACCTGTCCCTATATTTCCCTACCACCTACCTATACTAGGGACAATTTATAATGGCCAATTTACCTACCAACCTGCAAGTCTTTTGGCTTGTGAGAGGAAACCGGAGCACCCGGAGGAAACCCACGCAGACACAGGGAGAACTTGCAAACTCCACACATGCAGTACCCAGAATTGAACCCAGGTCGCTGGAGCTGTGAGGCTGCAGTGCTAACCACTGTGCCACTGTGTTTCTGCTCCTCTCAGCAATTTGATTACATATTTGCTCTTCTACCTCCCTCTGACTGTTTCAGGGTCTATAATACTCTCCCAGCAGTTTGATTGCTGCATTTTTGCTCCTCAGTTCAACTCATATGGCCTCATTTGATGCTCCTTCTGGAATATCATCCCTCCTCGGTGATGCCGATACCTATCATAGGTGATGCATTTGGGGAGGTCAAACAAGGCAAAGGAATACACGATTAATAGGAAAATACTGAGAAGTGTAGAGGAAGTGAAGATGCTTGGAGTGAATGTCCACAGATCCCCGAAGGTAGCAGGACAGGTCGATAAGGTGGTTAAGAAGGCATATGGAATCCTTTCCTTTATTAGCTGAGGTATAGAATATAAGAGCAGGGAGGTTATGCTGGAACTGTATAACTCATTGGTTAGGCCACAACTTGAGTACTGTGTGCAGTTCTGGTCACCTCATTACAGAAAAGATGTAATTGCACTTGTCAGGGTACAGAGGAGGTTTATGAGGATGGTGCCAGGACTGGAAAAATGCACCGATGAGGAAAGATTGAATCGGCTGGGGTTGTTCTCCTTGGAACAGAGAAGGCTGAGGGGAGATCTGAAAGAAATGTACAAAATTTTGAGGGGCCTGGATAGAGTGGAGGAGAAGGGTCTATTCACCTTAGCAGAGAGGTCAGTGACGAGGCGGCATAGATTTAAAGTAATTGGTAGAAAACTTAGAGGGGATATAAGGAAAAACCTTTCTACCCAGAGTGTGGTGGGGGTCTGGAACTCACCGCCTGAAAGGGTAGTTGAGGCAGAAACCCTCAACTCCGTCAAAAGGAGTCTGGCTGTGCACATCAAGTGCCGTAATCTGCAGGGCTACGGACCAAATGCTGGAAGGTGGGATTAGAATGGGTGGATCGTTTTTCGGCCGGCACAGACACGATGGGCCAAGTGGCCTCTTGCTGTGCCTTAAACTTTCTATGATTCTCTGATTCTCACAGCTGTGATTGTTTCTTTAAGCAATATTGCAACCCCCTCCTTTTTCATCTCCCCCTTTATCCCATCTGAAAATCCTGTAATCAGCAGTGTTGAGCTGCCATTCCTGCCCTTCTTTAAGTCATTTTTCAATGATAACTATGATATCATACTTCCAAGTGTCTATCTGTGCCTCAGCCCTCAGCCATTACCTTATTCATTACAGTCCTTCCATTGAAGTATATACCACTAATCGCTGAACAACTCTCTTTTTGTCTAATTTCTAGCTTTTGTTTCCTTGACCTTCCATACTTGCTTACTAATTCTCTGCCTCCTATTTGCAGTTTTGCTTTTTTTCCTTCTGAATCTACATCAGTTTCCCATCCCCCTACCCAGCTGGTTTAAACCCTCCCCAACAGCACTAGCAAACCTCCCTGCCAAGATTTTGATCCTGGCACCATTGAGGTGCAATCCCATTGGCTTCCATAGGTCCCAGCTCCTCGAAAACTGGTCCCAGTGCCTCAGGAATCTAAAGCTTTCCCTCCTCCACCAGCCATGCATTCAGCTGCACTATCTTCCTATTTCTGTACTCACTAACATGTTGCACAGGGAATGATTCAGAGATTACCAACTTTGAAGTCCTACTTTTTAATTCCTTTCCTATACTCTGAAATCTGCCTGCAGGACCTCATCCCTCTTTCTACCTATGGCATTGGTACCAATATGGACCATAACCTCTGGCTGTTCAGCTGTCCCCTCTCAGAATTTTGTATCATCATTCAATGTTTTCTGCTCATGCTTTTGTCTGCTACTAATTCCAGCACTTGTTGCAGCCAGAATGCTCCTCCCTTTTATGATGTGCAGGCTGTCTTTAAGTAGTGCAAACTAAGCCCTAGAAATTTGTGTACTCCGTTTTTTGGCTGCGCGGGTTGCAATTCACTATCTGCTTTACAGGCAGGCCCCAGCGATTGGGGGTGTGGCAGTGGTCGCTGAGGGCAGGTGGCATCATTGCCATGAGGATGAGCCCCTCTATGGTCCATGAATTGCCCATTAGGAGGGGACCCCCCACCCCAGAGCCTGCCAGGTTTCACTGGGCAATCTCCCCTCACGGCGATGGCCCTCCCTCCCCGATGTGGGCATGCACGCGGAGGTGAGAAGTGGCCTTAATTGACCACTTAAGTGGCTCAATTGGCCTCCAGGCGGGTCACCGATCTGCCAACTTTCCTACTGTTGGCAAAATGGCATGGTGCCGGGTAACCCCAATGCCTTCCCGCACCCTTTTGCCACCCTTCTTGCCTCCCAGCCCGTCCGCAAAGAGCCTGGAAAATTCCGACCGTTGTCTCCGCAGCCTCTGTTCTATCTCCCTTGTCGTGCAGCAGACCCAGAGGCACTGGCACTGCTGCCCTGATACCTCTTGCAGCCTTTGTGTGGACTGTTTACAACACTGTCCTCCCTGTCAGGATGTAGCAACACTCTCTGGCAAATCCAGGAACTCACCACAGCACCTCCAAAAACAGACCAGATAACTTCCAGACACTTTGCAATAACAGAAGTTCCTAAAAATTACCTGGCCTGCAATTTGGGTGCTTAGTCCTTTAAAAATGTTAATGCAGGGCCCATCTTGCATCTCTGTGCCTGTTGTTTGCAGAGTGATGTGTGAATACTTGGTTGGACCTGCGTGATCCAAATTTACTATCCTGGCGTTGCATCAGCTGATTCGGCTGTGTAACATCAAGATACCATTAATTCACAGCATTCCAGCGCACACCAGGGTCACCCCACCGCATGCGTCCTTCTCCTGATGGAATGCTGTGAACGGGTCGCACAAGAAGCAGCTTCTTGTGCGACCCGTTCACAGCATTACATGGATGAGTTTCTTGTCCTAAAAGTCATATACTATGGGATTGGATCAAGTGTAGGCCTGACTGAGTAGAATTTGTAGGACATTAGTGAACTTGTTGGGTTTATAGATCTAAATGGCAGCTTTTCATTGCCATTTTCCCACAAATTACCAGGTTGATTAACAGTTCAAAACTTGTCACGGTGAGAGTTAAACTCACAAACATTGATTTAATAAATCTGGAGCCTATTGTATCCTCACTTTTGTTTCTGGTAGTTTTTGTTCCCCATTTTCAAAACAGTTACAAGCTGATTTAGGAAATTTTGCATCTATTGTACAATAGTGCACAATATTTTGCATCACTTCCAACTCCACATTCTTACATCCCAAGATGACTAATTCATGCTTGAACAGCATAGTATTACAATACAAACATTCTGTCAAATTTTCAATTCAATTCCTCTGCAATTTCTTTCTATTGGGTAACTTACAAAATTATAAATTGGTTCAATTAGTTAATTTGTATGAAATCACAGGCAGATTTGTCATACCATAACTGTGTTGTAAACAATCTGAGGTTTAACCTTTCGTGCAGTAATATGACATTTTTTACTGTTGATTTATGTTTTTGTGATGGAAAGGGGGAGGCTGGTATAAGATCTTGTATCCTTGTGATCAAAATATGACATTTGCTCTTTTGTACTAAGAGATTGGCAGCAAAGCGAACCACTGGGTCTCCAAATGTGAAAAATGCCTTATTGAAATTAGTGGATCTCCAGTGGCATTACTCATGGACAAAAATTTATATTAACAATTTTTGGAACATTTTACAGTACAGTATATTTTGTGTATTAGAAGACAGAAAGTTGTACTTCAGCCACAGTTCATAAGCAAATAAATCTGTACCCCTTACATATTCCAGTTACTGAAATAAATAAATCTGTTATTAGCAACCCTACTTAAAATTTTAACTTGTACTTTGTTTCCTGCTTATGTGGACACTGAAGGTTTCAGCTGTGCTACTACAGCTTCGTAGGATTTGGCGATGGGTAAATGGAGATGAAGTACATATCAACCGATTGAATGGTGGAATATGCTCGAGCGACATAATGGCCTACTCCAGTTCCAATGTTCCGACAGACCTGATTTTAACCTAACTCTCCCAATGAGTATGAAGTGGGTTTGAGGTGCAATCAATGGAACATGTAAATGGGGTATCAGACCCAAACTCACCCCATTCCTGTTGTTCAGGTTAGGTTAAACCTGGGGATTATGATCATGAATACTGCAGTGACTGTGAAGGAAAATCATCAGTGTTTTAATAAATGGAGTATCGGGGTTAAGGTTAATAAATTGTTCTGGCCTTGCCTCTTTGGAACAGAAATTGGATCTCCTCTTTTTCAAGCATAAAACAGTGCCTCGTGGTTCAATGTGACACATGGGCTGGATTTTTAAAGGGCCGCAGGATCAGACCTGGTACAGACGCAGGATTTGAAAGTCGCAGTCCCGGAGGTCGTCTCCGGAACCTGACGCTTCCAGGACAGTCCGCAATTTTCAATATGACGGTGGGGGTTAGCTCCTGCTGCCTGCAGACGCTCGTTGCCACGAATTGGTGCTGAACTCACCTTCTGCCCATTTAAGGCATTATCATTTGAAGATCATGTCACATTAGCAACGCAGTGAGGGCACGCTGTCGGGACCCGGAAATGGTCTGGGCGTCGGGTTCCCAACTCTGTTTTGAAAAGTCAGCCCCTGAATGTGTTGCCCAGCATATTGCATTGGACAATCCTTAAGCAAAAGCCTGTCTTATGTGAATATTTATTTCTGTAGTAGTCCTGTGAAGTGTTTACCCAGTAGCTACAACTTGGGCGATAGAAGGCCACTGAGCTTCCATTGAAGCTGTTTCAGATGGCCACTGCAGGTAATAGGAGGTGGGGGTGGGCCTTGAGCACTGTAACCTTGAGGGTTTGGTTGCAGAATGCTGCACTTGGTGTCGGTACAGCCAAACGGCCCAGCCAGCTGCATAACATTGTTTTCTAGAGCAAGGTATTTTATCCACTTCCCCATGGACAATTAGTGGTAGTATGAGCCATATGGGTTGAACTGAGGAAGAAAAAAGGAACACGCAGCTGGGTGTATTCTATGGACCCCCAAATAGTCAGAGGGAGATATAAAAAGTAAAGGGTGGCACAGTGGTTAGCACCACAGCCTCACAGCTCCAGCGACCCCGGTTCAGTTCTGGGTACTGCCTGTGTGAAGTTTGCAAGTTCTCCCTGTGACAGCGTGGGTTTCCGCCGGGTGCTCCGGTTTCCTCCCACAGCCAAAGACTTGCACGTTGATAGGTAAGTTGGCCATTGTAAATTGCCCCTAATGTAGGTAGGAGAATGGTGGGGAGGTGGGAGGGAACATGGGATTAATGTAGGATTAGTATAAATGGGTGGTTGTTGGTCGGCACAGACTCGGTGGGCCAAAGGGCCTGTTTCAGTGCTGTATCTGTAAATAAATGTATGCAAATTGCTGAGAAGTACAGGGACAATAAGGAAATTATAGGAGGGGATTTCTAATATTAAATGGGATAAAATCAGTGTAAAAGGTATAGAAGGTGCAGAATTCTGAAAATACATTCAGGAGAACTTTTTTTTAGCAAGTACAAGAAGAAAAAGGGCTGTTCTGGACTTAGAGTCATAGAGTTATACAGCACAGAAATAGGCCCTTCAGCCCATCGTGTCTGTGCCAGCCATCAAGCACCTATCTATTCTAATCTCATTTTCCAGCACTTGGCCCATAGCCTTGTATGCTATAGTGTTTCAAGTGCTCATCTAAATACTTCTTAAATGTTGTGAGGGTTCCTGCCTCTACCACCTCTTCAGGCAGTGCATTCCAGATTCCAACCACCCTCTGGGTGAAAAAATATTTCCTCAAATCCCCTCTAAACCTCCTGCTCCTTACCTTAAATCAATGCCTCCTGGTTATTGACCCCTCTGCTAAGGGAAAAAGGTCCTATCTAACCCATCAATGCCTCTCATAATTTTGTACACCTCAATCATGTCCCCCCTCAGCCTTCTCTGCTCCTTAGCCGTTTCAGTCTCTCTTCATAGCTGAAATGCTCCAGCCCAGGCAACATCCTGGTGAATCTCCTCTGCACCCTCTCCAGTGCAATCACATCCTTCCTATACTGTGGTGCCCAGTACTCCAGCTGCGGTCTAACTAGCATTTTATACAGCTCCATCATAACCTCCCTGCTCTTATTTTCGATGCCTCGGCTAATAAAGGCAAGTATCCCACATGCCTTCCTAACCACCTTATCTACCTGTGCTGCTGCCTTCAGTGATCTATAGACAAGTATACCAAGGTCCCTCTGACCTTCTGTACTTCCTAGGGTCCTACCATCCATTGTATATTCCCTTGCCTTGTTAGTCCTCCCAAATGCATCACTTCACACTTCTCAGGATTAAATTCCATTTGCCACTGCTCCGCCCATCTTACCAGCCCATCTACATCGTCCTGTAATCTAAGGCTTTCCTCTTCACTATTTACAACACCACCAATTTTTGTGTCATCTGCGAACTTGCTGATCATGCCTTCTATATTCACGTCTAAATCATTAATGCACAGTTTCAGGAAATGCAGTTGGGCAAGTGGAAGGGGTATCAGTGGGAAATCATTTTGGTGCTAGTGATCATAATTCAGTTAGATTCAGTGCAGTTATGGAAAAGGACAAAGGTAAATCAAGAGTAAAAGTTTTAAGTTGGGGAAAGACCAATTTTACTAAGCTGAGATGTGATTTGACAAAAGTGGACTGGAAACAGTTACTTGAAGGTAAAGTAATGTCAGAGCAGTGAGAGGCAATCAAGGAAGAGCTAAAGAGGATTCAGAACAAATATGTTCTTGCAAAGAAATGGATGGGATTCGCAAATCTAGACCCCCTGGATGTCAAAGAGCATACAGAATGGGATAAGGCAAAAAAAAAGCTTATGTTAGATACCAAGAACTCAATCATGCAAAAAGCCTAGAGGAGTGCAGAAAGTGCAGAGTGTAATTAAAAAGAATTACAGAAGCAAAGAGAGGGCATGAAAAAAATGTTGGCAACTAAAATCAAGGAAAACCCAAAGATGTTTTATGAATACATACAGAGCTAGAGCATAACTAAGGAAAGAGCAGAGGTGATTAGAAACCAAAAAGGTTACACGTGCGTGGACATGGAAAACGTGGGCATGGTTTTTGTGACACATACTTTGTGTCTGTTTTCACAAAAGAGAGACACGAAGTTGACATTGTAGTCAATGAGTATGAATGTGAAAAATTTGATGGTATAAACATGAGAGAAGAAATATTAAGGGGCTTAGCATCTTTGAAAGTAGATAAGTCACTAGGCCCAGATGAAATGTATTCCAGGCTGCTAAGAGAACCAAGGAAGGAAATAGCAGAGGCTTTAACCACATTTTCCAATCCTTTTTGGCTGCAGGCATGGTGCTGGAAGCTGGAGGACTGCTAATGTTGGACTGTTGTTTCAAAGGAGAGGAAGGGCTAGACCGAGTAATTACAAGCCAGTCAGTCTAAATTTGGTGGAGGGCAAATTGGTGAAAAAATTCTGAGGGACAGTATAAATCGACATTTGGAATGGCATGGATTAATCAAGGACAGTTAGCATGGATCTATTAATGGAAGGTCATATCTGACTAACGTTTTTACAGGAGGTAACAAAGAGGGTTGATGAGGGTAATGTGTTTGATGTAGTCTACAGGGATTTTAGCAAAGCTTTTGGCAGATTGGTCAGAAATGTAAGAATCCATGGGATTCAAGGGCAAATGGCAAGTTGGATCCAAAATTGGCTCAGGGGCAGGAAACAAAGGGTAATGGCCAATGGATGTTTTTGTGACTGAAGGCTGTTTACAGTGGGGTTTCACGGGGCTCAGTACCAGGTCTCTTGCTTTTCGTGTATATAGCAATGATTTGGACTTAAATGTAGGGGGCATGATTAAGAGGTTTGCAGATGATGCAAAGATTGGCCATGTAGTTGATAGTAAAGAAGAAAGCTGTAGAGTGCAGGAAGATATCAATGGACTGGTCAGGTGGACAGAAAACTGGCAAATGGAGTGCAATCCAGAGGATTGTGAACTAATACATTTGGGAAGAGCAAACAAGGTAAGGGAATGCACAATAAAGATGGGATACCAAGAAATGGAAATAGAAATGAACAAAGGGACCTTGGAGTGCATGTCTCTGAGTTCTTCCCTGAAGGTAGCAGGACAAGTAGATAAGGTGGCTAAGAAGACATATGGGTCACTTTATTAGCCAGGAATAGAATATAAGAAAAAGGAAGAAATGCTAGAACTATATAAAACACTAGTTAGGCCACAGCTAGAATACTGTGTACAATTCTGGTCAACGCATTACAAGAAGGATTTTTTTTTTCTTTCATGGGATGTGGGCATCGCTGCAAGGCCAGCATTTGTTGCCCATCCCTAATTTCCCTTAACAACAGAGTGGCTTGCTAGGCCATTTCAGAGGGCAGTTAAGAGCCAAACACATTGCTGTGCGTCTGGAGCCACATGTCGGCCAGACCAGATAGGACAGCAGATTTCCTTCCCTAAAGGACATGAGTGAACCAGTTGGGTTTTTATGACAATTGATGATAGTTTCATGGCACCATCACAGAGACTAGCTTTCAATTCCAAATTTTTATCAGTTAATTGAATTTATTAATTAATTGAATTTAAATTCCACCAACAGCTGTGGTGGGATTTGAACTTGTGTCCCCAGGACATTAACCTATCTATGATCATAGTAGAGGAGATACAGAGGAGATTTACAACGATATTGTCAGGAATGAAAAATTTTTGTTATAAAGAAAGATTGGATAGGCTGGGGTTATTTTCTTTGGAACATAGGAGGCTGAATGGAGATTTAATTGAGGTGCATAAAAATATGAGGGTCTAGAAAGAGTGGACTTATTGCCCTTAGAGAGGTCAATAACAGGGGCATAGATTTAACATAATTGGCACAAGGATTAGAGGGAATTTGAGTAATATTTTGTAACCCAGAGGGTGGTGGGGGTCTGGAACTCACTGCATGAAAGGGTGGTAGAGACAGAAAACCTCATTGCATTTAATAAATACCTGGATAGGCACTTGAGGTGCTGTAACCTTCAGGGCTGCCAACCAAGAACTGGAAAGTGGGATTAAGGTAGATAGCTCTTTTTCAGCTGGCACGATATAATTTGCCAAATGGTCTCCTTTTGTGCTGTAATTTTTTTATGTTTCTATGTTTCAAGACAGGGTACTGTAGTATTACAGAGTGGTCAGATTCTCCAAGGGATTCCTGTGCTGCCTTTGGGGTTTACTTCTTCCGGGGTATCTAATGATTAGATCTTCTTTAAAATGCAAAGCTGTGCAGCAGGCAGCACAGATCAGCCATCTTCAGCCAGAAGTGCCGAGTTGATGATCCATCTTGGACTCCTCCTGAGGTCCCCAGCATCACAGATGCCAATCTTCAGCCAATTTGATTCACTACACGTGATGATCAAGAAATGGCTGAAGGCACTGGATACTGCAAAGGCTATGGGCCCTGACAACAACCTAAGTACCTAAGACTTGTGCTCCAGAACTAGCTGCATGCACCCCTAGGCTAGCTGTTCCAGTACAGCTACAACACTGGCATCTACCTGACAAATTGGAAAATTGCTCAGGTATGTCCTATCCACAAAAGCAGGACAAATTCAATCTGGCAAATTACAACTCTATCAGCCTCCTCTCGATCATCAGCAAAGTGATGGAAAATGTCATCAACAGTACTGTCCAGCAGCACTTGCTCAGCAATAACCTGCTCATGGATGCTCAGTTTGGGTTCTGTCAGAGCCACTTGACTCCTGACCTCATTACTGCCTTGGACCAAACTTTGACAAAAGAACTGAACTCAAGAAGGTAGGTGAGGGTGATTGCCCTTGACATCAAGGTGGCATTTGACCAAGTATGGCATCAGGGAGCATGAGCAAAATTGAAGTCAATGGGAATCAGGGGAAAACCCTCCACTGGTTGGAGTCATACTTAGCACAAAGGAAGATAGTTGTGGTTGTTGGAGGCCAATCATCTGAGTCCCAGGATGTTGCTGCAGAAGTTCCTCAGGGTAGTGTCCTAGGCCCGACCATCTTCAGCTGCTTCATCAATGACCTTCGCTCCAACATAAGGTCAAAGGTGGGGATGTTCGCTGATGATTGCACAATGTTCAGTAACTTTTGTAACTCCTCAGATACTGAAACAGTCCGTGTCAATATGCAGAGAGACCTGGACAACATTCAGGCTTGAGCTGATAAGTAAGACATTACATTCTCACCACAAAGGTGCCAGGCAATGACCATCTCAAACAAGAAAGAATCTAACCATGGGCTGGATTTTACCTTAGGCAGACGGGAATTCGCCTAAGTGAAAGTCGGTGGCAAATCCGCTTCTGCTTAGCCCGGAAGCGCCGGCCACTGCTGGGACTGCAGCCCAGCCGAAGCCAGGGACCCTGGAGGGAAGGTAAGTTGAGGTAGCCTCACCAGGGGTATTGGTCCTTCTTTGGTGAGGCTGGAGTGGTCGTTTAGGGGGAGGGGGGACGTCTTGGGTCCCGGGAGTGGGTTGGGAGGCGGGGGTGGCCCTCAATTGGGCACCCTGTGCCTGACTGCCTTTCACGTCCCCAGGACACCCACTTGCCACGGGTAATATACCCGTGCAGGTGGGCGAGGGCCCTTAAGTGGCCTTTAAGTGACCACTTAAGGGCCTTGATTGGCCTCAGGTGGATGGGCCATTTCCAACCCCCGCCCGATGCCATAAACTTGGCCGGAGGCGGAAGCGGGCGGGTAGGCCTCCCGGAGCCTCCCACTCAATTTTACGCTGCCCCCACGCCACCATCCAACCCGCTTGGGCGGCGTAAAATTCAACCCGCATAACTCCTCGACAGTCAATGGCATTACCATTGCTGAATCCCACTCTATCAACATCCTGGGGGTTACCATTGACCAGAAACTGAACTGGAGCAGGCATATAAATACTGCGTCTACAATAGCAGGTCAGAGACTGGGAATTCTGCAGTGAGTAACTCACCTACTGAGTTAGCTACTCCAAAGCCTGTCCACCACCTACAAGGCACAGATCAGGAGTGTGATGGAATACTTTCCACCTGCCTAGATGAGTGCGGCTCCAACTACACCAAGAAACAATGCTATCCAAGACAAAGCAGTCTGTTTGATTGGCACACTATCCCCCAACTTAAACGTTCACGCCCTCCAGCATTGGCAGCAGTGTGTACCATATACATGATGCACTGCAGTAGCTCACCAAGGACCCTTCAACAGCACTTTCCAAGCCCATGACCTCTACCACCTAGAAGAACAAGAGCAGCAGATGCATGGTAACACCACCACCTGTAACTTCCCCTCCAAACCACACACCACCCTGACTTGGAACTATATTGCCATTCCTTCACTATTGCTGGGTGAAAATCCTGGAACTGCCTTCATAACAGCACTGTGGGAGTACCTACACTCTAAGGACTCCAGCGGTTGAAGAAGGCAGCTCACCAGAACCTTCTCAGGAGCAATTAGGGATGGACAACAAATGCTGGCCTTGCCAGAGCTGGCCACATCCCATGAAATAATTTTTAAAAACTCCAAACTATTTTGGAGAGCACCCCAAAGCCAATGCAACAACAACTTGTATTTATTTAGTGCCTATAATGTAGTAAAATATTGCATAGTGCTTCACAGGAGCATTATCAAACAAAATTTGACAGTGAGCCACATAAGGAGATATGAGGGCAGATGGCCAAAACCTTGGTCAAAGAGATATGTTTTCTGGACCACCTTAAAGAAGGAAAGAGAGGTAGTAAAGCGGAGATGTTTAGGGAGGGAATTCCAGAGCATAGAGTCTGGGCAGCTGAGTACACGGCCACATGTGGTGGACCGATTAGAATTGTAAATGAGCAAGAGACCAGAATTGGAGGACTATCTCTGAGGTTGTAGGGCTGCAGGAGGGTACACCTGCAAGCACCTGAATCATGCCTTTAACATTTCAGTTGTGTGCCCGATGGTAATTCTGGTGGATGCAGAGACTTTGTTCAAAGCATTGTTTCATTTTTGTTCTAATTAGTATTGATTGTACCATAGTTTCCAAGGTCAGTTTAACTTGAATATTATGGTGACCTCCAGGCATTGGAAGTGCATCTCCCTGTGAGCTTCCCCTCTACGGTGGGAAATAACATACTGCTGCAACCTTTAAACACATGCTGCAGCTTCAAGCATCAACAAAACAATGAACACAAGGCTTTTTGCTGCAAAGCAGCAGGTTTATTTGCTGAATAATCTCAGCTGGGTCTGCCTCAAGGCACAGAGCACTCACTGCTCTGTGAAAGCTGACGGTTCCGCTATTGTTACCAGAGCTGATAAACCAACACTAGTGCAGTTGGGTGGGAATCTATCATTACACTTCTGGTATTGGTTGCCCCTCAAGAAAAATCCAGATTACAGTGTAATAGTCCAGTAAAGAAACCTTTTTGGCTAGTTCGGCTATGTAACAACAACCACTGAGACTAAATATGAATGTTGTTAAAGACAAAGATTTAAGTTCTTAACTGCCAGTTCAATACTGCTAGGACTGCAGCCCGACCGATGCCATGGATCGAGGAGGGAAGGGGGGATCGGTCCTTCCTTGGTGAGGCTGGAGTAGTCGTTTGGGGGGAGGGAGGTGTTGTGGGTCCCGGGGTTGGGTTGGGAGGCGGGGACAGCCCTCAATTGAGCACCCTGTGCCTGACTGCCATGCTCCCCCACTGGGGTGCGGAAAGGCCAGCAGTTGTCGCTGGGCAGCCTTTCACAACCCCAACACACCTGGTTGCCATGAGTAAAATATCCGTGGAGGCGAGCGAGAGCCGTTAAGTGGCCACTTAAGGGCCTTGATTGGCCTCGGGCGGACGGGCCGTTTCCCACCCCCCCGCCACCGCCCCCCTCCCCCCCGGCTGATCCCATAAACTTGTCGAGGCGGAAGTGGGGCGGGTAGGCCTCCTAGAGCCTGCCACTCAATTTTAAGCCACCCCTACACCAACATCTGACCCGCTGGGGCGGCGTAAAATTCCGGCCGTTAACTCTGCTTCTCTCTCCACAGATGCTGCCAGACCTGCTGAGTATTTCCACCATTTCTATCTTTACTCAACCTAGTAGACACATATGCATATTTTCCAGTATTGATAGCAGTCAGAAGCAGAAATGCTGGCTACTTTTTCCCTCCTAGTGTATGAGTGCTCAGCTACAACCCTGGTTGAGATCAACCACCTCAATAATGATCAAAGATTAATGATATGAGCTTCTGATCTATGTCCCATTTCAGAATACCAGGTAGTGCATTTGCTCACCAAGCCATCAAATGCACAGTAACCTAAAGAATTTTTAAACCAATTATAAAAATCATGTTGCTTCCAAACGATCGCCATTAAAAATGATGTCCTCCAAAAATGTTTGCAGTTCTGGGAATTATTTAGAATGCTAAACAAAATATTTAATGTAATTCAAAAGACATGCTGATATATTCTCTAATTATAGACATTGTGGTTATGGTTTTCAAAGTATTCACTTCCAGTGAATTTAGCGCTAATTTTATTTTAAATTCCTCACTTTTGGTTTTTAATGTGTGCCATTCATCTCGCCAAAAAGCTTATTTATGTAGCTGTAATAACACCAAATGGACAAGCCTGGAGACTGACTGTTGTCTTTATTTGAAGAGGACTGCTGGTTTGTGCTTCAGGTCTAATTTTATGTGGTGAGAACTGTCTGAGGCTACAGTACTTTTGGTGTCACTTTCAGGCAGGAGGAGATCTTGGCATTTATGTTGGCATGCCTTCAGCTGTCAGCTGGTTAGCACATTTGAGAGCACTTTCAAGACAATGAAATTCTTTTCATCGCTAACTCGTAAAAACACGTTAAACCGACATTTTTTCGGGCTTAGCCTTCATAAGTTATACAAAAATTAATTGCCTGTCCATCATTACTATATTCTTTCACAATAAGTTATTTAAATGTAATAATATTCAAAGGCAGAATTTCTAATATTTTGAATGTTATAAAAAACTGACATGAAGACAAAGATGTTAAGCAGCGAACTTGGTTTGTGACAAGATGCATAAAATGAGAACAATATAGTTTATTAGAAGTTTATTTCTGTTTGTGGGTGGCACAGTGGCTAGCACCACAGCCTCACAGCTCCAGCGGGTTCAGTTCTAGGTACTGCCTGTGTAGAGTTTGCAAGTTCTCCCTGTGACCGTGTGGGTTTCCACCAGGTGCTCTGGTTTCCTCCCACAGTCAAAGACTTACAGGTTGATAGGTAAATTGGCCATTGTAAATTGCCCCTAGTGTAGGTAGGAGAATTGTGGGAATGTGGTAGGGAATATGGGATTAATGTAGGATTAGCATAAAATGGGTGGTTGATGGTTGGCACAGACTCAGTGGGTTGAAGGGCCTGTTTCAGTGCTGTATCTCTAAATAAATAAATAAAGTAAAGAAAGTAAAAGCTTGGCTGACAAATAGTGTCATTTACTGTCTAGTACTGGATGGGACAATTAAATGTTGGGACAACTGAAGCCATTATTTTTGGTCCCCACTCCAAACTCTGGTCCCTAACTACCAACTCCATCCCTCTCCCTGGCAACAATCTGAGATTAAGCCAGTCTGTTCACAACCTTGGTGTCACCCGAGATGAGCTTCTGACTTCTTATTCGTGCCATAACTAAGACTGCCTATTTCCAGCTCCATAACATTGCCCCAGTCTCAGCTCATCTGCTGCTAAAACCCTCATTCATGCTTTTGTTAGCTCTTGACTATTCCAACTGGCTGCTCTCCCACATTCTGCTCTGCATAAACTTGAGGTCATCCAAAATTCTACTGCCCATGTCTTAACTCACATCAAGTCCCATTCACCTATCACTCCTGTGCTCACTGGCCTACGTTAACTACCAGTCAAGTAACGACTTGATTTTAAAATTTTCATCCTTGTTTTCAAATACGTCCATGACCTCACCCCTCCCTGCCTCTGTAATCTCCTCCAGTCCCACAACTCTCCGAGTTATCTGTGCCCCTCTAATTCTGGACTCTTGATTCCTCCCTGATTTTAATTGCTCCACCTTTGGTGGCCACACCTTCAGTTGCCTGGGCCCTAAGCTCTGGAATTCCCTCTCTGCACCTCTCTGCCTCTCCACCTCGCTACCTCCTTTTGGCCTTCATAGCGAGAGGATTCGAGTACAGGAGCAGGGATTTCTTGCTGCAGTTATACAGGGCCTTGGTGAGGCCCCCTTGGAATATTGTGTGCAGTTTTATCTGAGGAAGGATGTTCTTGCTATAGAGGGAGTGCAGCGAAGGTTTACCAGACTGATTCCTGGGATGGCAGGACTGACGTATGAGGAGAGATTGAGTCGGTTAGGATTATATTCGCTGGAGTTCAGAAGAGTGAGGGGGGATCTCATAGAAACCTATAAAATTCTAACAGGACTTGACAGGGTAGATGCAGGAAGGATGTTCCCGATGGTGGGGGAGTACAGAACCAGGGGTCATAGTCTAAGGATACGGGGTAAACCTTTCAGGATTGAGATGAGGAGAAATTTCTTCACCCAGAGAGTGGTGAGCCTGTGGAATTCACTACCACAGAAAGCAGTTGAGGCCAAAACATTGTATGTTTTCAAGAAGGAGTTAGATATAGCTCTTGGGGCAAAAGGGATCAAAAGATATGGGGGGAAAGCGGGAACAAGTTACTGAGTTGGATGATCAGCCATGATCATAATGAATGGCGGAGCAGGCTCGAAGGGCTGAATGGCCTACTCCTGCTCCTATTTTCTCTGTTTCTATGTTTAAAACCTACCTCTTTGACCAAGCTTTTGGTCACCTGACCTAATATCTCCTTTTCTGGCTTGTTGTCATACTTTGTTTTATAATGCTCTTAGGAAGCGCCTTGAGGTGTTTTATTGTGTTAAAAGTGCTATATAAATGTAAGTTGTTGTTGTTAACACATTATGGCCTGAATTTTATGTTGCCGCCGACATAATTGGCGGCGGCTGTAAAATATGGCGGCCCGCAAACGTGGGCATTACTCTGCGGAGCCGCCGCGATAGTAAATGTGGTGACTCATTTACATGGTCTTGGCAACCACCACCACCCCATTGACACAGAGGGGTGGGTGCCCGGTAATGGTGTCCGATGCCTTAAAATTTATTTAATATAAGCAAATAAATGTTACCAGCCCCTCTCCCATTCCCCAATAACCTAACATTTCATTTCTTGCCCTCTCCCCCCACAAAATACTTACCTTGCCTACCTGATATGCCCCCAAACCACCACCACCCTGCCCCCCACCGCAAAGTTCAGAAACTTTCCACTTTACCCCTTATTCCCAAGACCATTCAGTTAAGTTTGATTCCGCTCCCGCACTGATATACTTACCTACTCCCCCCTCCCCACCAGTGTTCTGTTTTACAATGCTGGTTGTACAGCCAACGGCATGGGAGTGCTGGCCACCGACTGCAATATCGGAGCAGGATGGCCGGCGTGACCAAGTAATTAATTAATTCCTTAATTTACATTATTTAACATATTTAAATGACAGTCCCGTCGTCAAGGCCCATGGCAGGCCTCTCCCAGAGGCATTTTCTGGGCCCCCCGCCATGACCCCTGTCATCAGGGGGTTAATAAAATTCAGTCGTACATTGCAGTTCACAATTTCTGTAAAGATTGCATTTTATTAAATTTGCATTACATGATTGATTTCTTCAGCCCTGTGCTAATTGTCATACAAGATGAGTAATTAATCACATTGCAGGATATGCATATTGCATCTTGTGTGTGGAAAACAATATTAAGCAATACTGCAGAAATCTGAAATAAAAACAGAAAATGCTGGAAATAGCACGTCAAGCAACATCCTGGAGGGAGAAATAGAGTTAACGATTCAGATCGATGACCCTTCTGAAACATTGGGCTGGATTTTATTGTCCCCCCGATGTCGGGGGCCCATGCCCGGAAGTTACCTCCAGGAGCTGCCCGTCACGCACCTCGAAGTTGGGAAGGCCCTGCCCCATATTACCGCTGGTGGTGAGGCCTTGTGTCGGCCCACCCACTGCTTGATGCCTGGGACATCATTAACATATGTTAATTCATTTAGATGAATGAATAAATACTTACTTCATCGCGCTGGCCGTCCTGCTGCGGTACTCCGACCAGTTGCTGGAACTCCCGCGCCTTCGGATCTCCATTTGGAGATCCAAGGCTGAACACAGGTGGGGAGGGGGGAGGAGTTAACTTTTCAAGGTGGGGGGGGAGTGGGGTAAAACCTTCCCGATTGGTCTCGGGGGTGGTGGGAAGGGGTAAAGGTCAGAGTTAATAAACATGGTGGGAAGGTTGGGATCGTAACGTCTGTTTTTTTTGTGGGGGGGGAGAGGGCAACTAATAAATTGTTTACTCATTGGGGGGTTAGGAGAAGGTCTTGAAACCTTTATTAAAATCTCACTTTAAATTTATACAGCCTATTCCTTTAACAATTTAAATGAAGTGGAAGGGGTCTAAGTCCTTCAAAAATGGCGTCGACGCCTGCGCAGTGGCACCGGACGCCATTGCTGGTGGCAGAGTGCCCGCCCCCTCTATGTTATCGGGAAGGGACTCCGCCCTGGCCATTTATATGAGCCACCGCACTAAATATCGCAGAGGCTCCGTGAAGCACTTCTCACGCGTGCGCCGTGCTGTTTTTGAAGCTCGCTGCCGAACTCAGCGGCAAGCTGTAAAAATTCAGCCCATTCACTCTGTTTCTCCCTGCACAAATGCTGCCAGACCTGCTGAGTATTTCCAGCATTTTCTGTTTTTGTTTAAGCAATTTAGTGTTCAGGAGTTATTTCGTAATCTTGTCATGAATAGAACAATATATGTGAATGTTATTTCTTAGCTGCTTGAAAGTACTGATTTAATTGATTGACCTCCTTCTTGGAATTGCTTAATTTAAAGTCAATATTTGTAACCACTAGTAACGATCCAATGTGCATTATAGGGGTGCTACATATTTTCATGTTTTATGCTCGATATTGTCAGCTTCAGTATTTTAAGGGGAGGAGTATTATTGCAGTTGCCATTTATTAAATCAGGGCTACCAGTATTAATATAGTAAATTATAAATTATGGAAAACCGTCTGCTGCAGAATGTGACATATTTCATTTCGTTAAATATTAGCTAGACAAACGAGTGTAAAATTAATTATCTGATCAAATCCTGACATGGTTACCATTCAATAAAATACCGTAGTCACTTCTGAATGAATAGATACCTGTAAAACTTTGAAGCAGCGTTAGAGGATAGTTTTTAATTATGATTAGATGTACTATCTACTCCTCAAAACCAATGAGGTTCATGACACATTGAAGTCAAAAATTCATAATTTTATTAGTATACATGTTCGACCTGATGCCATGAGACTTCATGAGGTCCGGAGTCTTGAGGACTCTCGGGGCAGCTCCCTCTCGACTGGAGACCACTGTGCTGCCAGCTCTGATGGGTCTGTCCTGCTGGTGGACAGGGCATATCCTAGGATCGTGATAGAGGAGTCTGGCATATTGTCTGTAAAGAATGATTCTGTGAGGATGACAATGTCAGGCTGTTGTTTGACAAGTCTGTGGGACATTTTTGCACAAGCCCCCAAATGTTAGTAAGGAGGATGTTGCAGCGTCAACAGGGCTGGGTTTGTTGTTGTCGTTTCCAGTGCATAGGTCGATGTCGGGTGGTCCGTCCGGTTTTATCTTTATTCTGTGGCAGTTTGATACAACTGAGTGGTTTGCTAGGCCATTTCAGAGGGCAGTTAAGAGTCAACCACATTGCTGTGGGTCTGGAGTCACATCGAAGCCAGACCAGGTAAGGATGGCAGTTTTCCTTCCCTGAATGACATTAGAGAACCAGATGAGTTTTAACAACAATCTGGTAGTTTCATGGTCACCATTACTAAGATTAGCTTTTAATTCCAGATTTATTAATTAATTGAATTTAAATTCAACCAGTTGTTGTGGTGGGATTTGAACTCATGTCCCCAGGGCATTAGTCAGAGCCTCTAGATTACTAATCCAGCAACATTACCTCTACCACTATGCCACCGTTCCCTCCGGAAACCTTCTACTGATTACCACCTCCCTCCTTTCCTCAGCTGATGAATCAGTACTTCTCCATGTTGAACACCACTTGGAAGATGCACTTAGGGTGGCAAGGTCACAGAATGTACTCGGGATGGGGGACTTCAATGTCCATCACCAAAAGTGGCTCGGTAGCACCACTACTAACAGAGCTGGCCGAGTCCTGAAGAACACAGCTGCTAGACTGGGTCTGTGGCAGGTGGTAAGGGAACGAACAAGAGGGAAAACTTTGCTTGACCTCACTTTTGCCAATCCATCTGTCACAGATGCATCTGTCCATGACAGTATTGGTAGGAGTGACGCATAGTCCTTATGAAGATGAAGAGCTGACTTCACACAGAGGAGACCATCCATCCTGTTGTGTGGCACTACCACCGTGCTAAATGGGACAGATTCAGAACATATCTAAAACATACGAACATATATATGAATTAGGAGTAGGAGTAGGCCACTCGGCCCGTTGAGCCTGCTCCGTCATTCAATAAGATCATGGCTGATCTGATTATAACCTCAACCATTCCTACCTACCCCCAATAACCTTTCACCCCCTTGCTTATCAAGAATTTATCTACCTCCGCCTTAAAATTATTCAAAGACTTTTCTTCCACCGCCTTTTGAGGAAGAGAGTTCCAAAGACTCACGAGCCTCTGGCAGCTCAAAACAGGGCATCCATGAGGCACTGTGGACCATCAGCAGCAACAGAATTATATTCAGCCACAATCTGTAAACTCTTGGCCCGGCATATCTCCCACTCTACCACTACCATCAAGCAAGGGAAGCCAGGTTTATTGAGAAGTGCAGGAGAGCATGGCAGGAGCAGCACTAGGCCTACCTCAAAATGAGGTGCCAACCTGATGAAGCTACAACACAGGACTACTTGCATGCTGAACTGTGGAAACAGCATGCGCTAGACAGAGCCAAACGCTCCCACAACCAATGGATCAGATCAAAATATCAGATCAAAGCTCTGCAGTCCTGCCATATCCAATTGTGAATGATGGTGGAAAATTAAACAACTAACTGGAGAAGGAGGCTCCATAAATATCCCCATCCTCAATGATGGGGGAGCCCAGTACATCAGTGCAAAAGACAAGGCTGAAGCAATGCAACCACCTTCAGCCAGAAGCGCTGAGTGGATGACTCATCTCGGCCTCCTCCTGAAGTCCCCAGCATCATAGATGCCAGTCTTCAACCAATTCGATTCACTCCATGTGACATCAAGAAACAGTTAAAGGCACTGGATAAACCAAACACTATGGTCCCTAACAACATCCTGGCAGTACTGCTGAAGACTTGTGCTGCAGGACTATCCGGAACACTAGCCAAGCTGTTCCAGTACAGCGATAACACTGGCATCTACCCAACAATGTGGAAAATTGCCCAGCCTGTCCACAAAAAAAAGCATAAATCCAATCTGGCCAATTATTGCCCCACCAGTCTACTCTCGATGTTCAGCAAAGTGTTGGAAGGTGTCATTGCTAGTGCTATCAAGCGGCACTTCACAGCAATAATCTGCTCACGGATGCTCAGTTTGGGTCCCGCCATGGCTGCAAACCTCAACACAGTCTTGGTCCAAACATTGACAAAAGTGCTGAATTCAAGAGTTGAGGTGAAATTGATCACCCTTCACATCAAGGCAACATTTGACCAAGTATGGCATCAAGGACCCTTAGAAAAATTGAAGTCAATGGGAATCAGGGGGAAAACTCTCCACTGGTTGGAGTCATACCTGATACAAAGGAAGATGGTTGTGGTTGTTGCAGGCCAAACATCCAAGCCCCAGGACATTGCTGCAGGAGTTCCTCAGGGTAGTGTCCTAGGCCCAACCATCTTCTGCTGCTTCATCACTGACCTTCCCTCCATCATAAGATCAGAAGTGAGGATGTTCACTAATGATTGAACAATGTTCAGAACCATTAGGGTCTCCTCAGATACGGAAGCAGTCCATGTCCATATGCAACAAGACCTACACAAGTGCTAAGCAATGACCATCTCCAACAAGAGAGAATCAAACCATCTCCCCTTGACATTCAATGGTGTTACCATCACTGAATCCCCAACTATCAACATCCTGGGGGTTACCATTGACCAGAAACTGAACTGGACCAGCCATATAAGTTCTGTGGCTACAAAAGCAGGCCAGAGGCAGGGGGTTCTGCAACAAGTAACTCACCTCCTGACTCCCCAGAGCCTGTCCACAAGTCAGGAGTGTGATGGAATATGCTCCACTTGCCTGGATGAGTGCAGCTCCAACAATATTTAAGAAGCTCAAGACCATCACGGAGCCATCAAGCAGCCTGCTTGATTGGCACCCCATCCACCACCTTCAACATTCACTCCCTTCACCACTGATGCACAGTGGCAGCAGTGTGTACCATCTATACGATACACTGCAGCAACTTGCTAAGCCTCCTTCGACAACACCTTCCAAACCTGCGACCTCTACCGTCTAGACGGACAAGGGCAGCAGATGCATGTGAACACCACCACCTCCAAGTTCCCCTTCAAGTCACACATCATCCTGACTTGATCTATATCACCATTCTTTCACTGTCGCTGGGTCAAAAACCTAGAACTCCCTCCCTAACAGCACTGTGGGTGTACCTACACCACATGGACTGCAGCAGTTCAAGAAGACAGATCACCACCACCTTCTCAAGGGCAATTAGGGATGGGCAACAAGTGCTGGCCTTTCCAGCGATGTTCACACCCCATGAAAGATTTTAAAAAACAATTCACGCAATAATACTTAGATACGTACTTAAAATATTTGATGGCACCTGATGGTTGTGGAATCAAATGCATTACAGAGCTGAGGCTCAGGTTGATCAAACCTTTAGAATCCAAATACTCAAGACACTTGCCACTTTTATACTTTTCTCTTAGCACCACTACATGACAATTCACACATTTCTACTTTACATAATTACATCAAAAGGTAAGAACAACTCCATATAAGTGGAAAATAATTGGGCCCATAATTTATCAATAACTTCAGTTGTTAAACTAATTTCCTTATTAAAAAGTTATTTTCCATTAGGCTAATGAGATCAGTATAACTCCCTGTTTTATCAAAAATGTCTCTCTTGTCATAATCGCTGTCTGCCGGGTAAAACTTTTAATTATCAATCTGACTTTGATTCTGTACCATTCAGAGTCGGCTGATCTGCCCATTCTGCAGAAACCTTAATTAAAGGACAATGTTATCAACACAAAAGCAAAACACTGTGGATGCTGGAAATCTGAAATACAAACAGACATGGCTGGAAATACTTAACAGGTCAGGGAGCATCTGTGGAGAGAGAAACAGAGTTAACGTTTCAGGTCATTCATCTTTTGTCAGAACAAAATTTACCAAGGATCATAATTTTACCAAGAGGTTTTCCTCTTGCAGGGCTAACTTGCCCTTGTGTCAATAATCAGTGATAACAATCTGTCTGAAATTTGGGAACCAGTGTGCAGATCTCCAATTAGCTCCTTTCATTAAGCTCAGACTAGAGAAGATTAAAAGTGATGAATCTCAGAGGTCAGTACTGGCAGAACCCGGTTCGACTAGAATTCTGCCCTGTTCTTGCCATGCAGATATTTTCATGTTGGACAAACCTTCTGAGAACTCCCCCATGTTTTGGGAATGTATTGGGAAAGTTTTCCTTAGGTAGCCGGGGCAATTCCACCCTTTACATTTTAAAAGGCCTCAGTGGAACTCGGATCAGCTGATAAATTCCTCTGATGCCTCAAACTATATCTGATCTAAGATCACTGATCCTGGAGGTGATCAATGACAGCATTTTTTTCAGGCAAAATGGATCATAATGGAAGTGAGGCCTCCAGAAGTTGAATTTTATTTTTGGACTGGAAGGGCCTGGGCCACTCCAGTTAGAGCGGCTGTGTGCCACCTCAGGGTGAGCACCTTCGAAATAGTCATGCAGGCACTGACTGCCCAAGCTAACCAATAGCCCATTTTCACACTTTGGAACAGAGTTTATGGTCTCCTGCAATGAAAATGTCTGTTAGGGGAATGTAAATTTTTGTAGGAGATCAATTTGTTACTCTTGACTACAGCCTCTCCGAAGTGTACTATTAATGATGTTTATAGAAAGGAAAGTGAAAAAAATAAATATAAAAATACATATTCATATAGGGCATATTTACAACATGCATAATCTATGATGATTAAAAGACAACAATGTCCTATTGTCAGACATGAAGAAGTTCTACAACATTTTTCGATAGAGTATTTTACTTTTTCCTCAATGGTTGGAAGTTAATAACATTCAAAATTCAAGGTTTTAAAAACAGATTTAAAAACAGAAAGCAGATGAATGCCATTATTTTTTACCTTCTCTTGTATGCATTTTCTTTGTCCAATGATGATCTGACCACAGCATTGTCAGCATATCAATGGATATAAAAATCAGGCTGTTTGCTCCACCAGTTCATTGCACAAATTAAACCCACAGCCAATTTGCAGCCATTATTGCAGTTTCAGGTACTGATACCAAAATGTAATGGGCGCCAACTGTTGATCGATGTTCAGCTTTATACAGTAGAGCCTATTAAGAAGATTCCTTCAACAATTTTAATGCCCATTTCTATTCAGTTTCTCTTTATTATTTTTATTATTTTGTCTGTTCCTTTTAGATTTTTTGTGGCAATTGTTCTGACACTATTTTTCCCCTACCACCACCATTAGTACCACTAATAGGTTCCTTTTTTTAAATTCATTCATGGGATGTGGGCGTCACTGGCCAGGCCAGCATTTATTGCCCATCCCTAATTGCCCTTGCGAAGGTGGCGGTGAGCTGCCTTCTTGAACCGCTGCAGTCCATTTGGGTAGGTATACCCACAGTGTTGTTAGGAAGGGAGTTCCAGGATTTTGACCCAGCGACAGTGAAGGAACTGAGACTCTGTCTTTCTGACTTTATAAAGGAAAAGAGGAGGACCAAAGAAAAGAGCCCAAGAAGGTCAGACTGCACCAGAGGTGATTTGTGCCCACTGAATCTGAATATGCAGCCAAACATGTATAGAGCTCACTTTAACAGTTAATCATCGCTGGTAGGTGTTCTTATTTCCAAGGAAGATGGGGACAGCATGTTGGATAGCTTACATACATGATGGTCTGACTAACTGTATGGTCTTCCAGAAGTACCACAATCACAGTTTGTCGTGCTTTCAATGGTATTGCATGAAATAAGCCACACCAGGGTAACGAACAGCATTGCTTGCTTGACTGTATCAAACAAGATGCCACCAATATAATAAAAGCAAAATAAAAACAGAAAGTGTTGGAAATACTCATCAAGTCAGGCAGCATCTGTAGAGAAAGAAGCAGAGTTAACCTTTTTTAACTTGAAACATTAACTCTGCCTATCTCTCCAGAGATGCTACCAGACCTGCTGAGTCGTTCCTACACTTTCTGCTTTTATTTCAGATTTCCAGCATTCCCAGTATTTGGCTTTTAAAGTCAGTGACCCTTCATCAGAACTGACAAATATTAGAAATGTAAAAGGTTTGAAGCAAGTCAATTGACTGTAAAATGAACAACCTTGGCTCCAAGCAAAACCAATAAAAAAAACAGTGGGTGGGCACAGTAGAAACAAACTAAAATAAAATAAACAAAGAAAAAAGAAAAAAATAACGAAAAATAAAAAGGGGGGCCTGTCATGCTCTGAAATTATTGAACTCAATGTTCAGTCTGGCAGGCGCGTACCTAATCGATAAATGAGGTGCTGTTCCTCGAGCTTGCGATGATGTTCGCTGAAACACGGCAGCAATCCCAGGACAGAGATGTGCACATGAGAGCAGGGGCGGGGTGGGGGCGGGTGTTGAAATGGTGAGCAACCAGAAGCTTGGGGTCATACTTACGGATTGAGCAGAGGTGTTCCGCAAAGCGGTCACCTAATTTGCGTTTGGTCTCCCCAGTGCAGAGGAGACCACTTTGTGAGCAGCAAATACAGTATACTGAATTGAAAGAAGTACAAGTAAATCGCTGCTTCACCTGAAAGGAGTGTTTGGGGCCTTGGATAGTGAAGAGAGAGGAGGTAAATGGGCAGATCCTGCGATTACAGGGGAAGGTGTCGTGGGAAGGAGACGAGGGTGTCGCGGAGGGAACGATGCCTTTGGAATGCTGACAGGGGAAGGGATGGGAATATAATGTTGTGGCTATAACAGAGACCTGGCTCAAACAAGGACAGGATTTGGTGTGAAATATTCCTGGTTACAAGGTGTTCAGGAAAGATAGGAAAGGAAGAAAAGGAGGAGGAGTGGCAGTATTGATTAAGGAGAGTATTACAGTGCTTCAGAGACAGAATATCCCAGAGGGGTCAAAGATAGAAGCTATTTGGCTAGAGTTAAAGAACAAAAAAGCTGCAATTACATTGCTCAATGTTGTCTATAGGCCACCAACTAGTGGAAAGGATGTAGCGGAACAAATTTGCAAGGAAATTACAGCGAGGTGCAAGAATTATGGAGTAGTAATAATGAGGAACTTTAATTATCCGAATATAGACTGGGATAGTAGTAGTGTAAAGGGCAGAGAGGGACAAGAGTTCCTAGAGTGTGTGCAGGAAAATTTTCTACAGCAGTATGTTTCCAGTCCAATGAGAAAGGAGACACTGCTGGACCTGGTTCTTGGGAATGAGGTGGGCCAAGTGGATCAAGTGTCAGTAGAAGAACATTTAGGAGACAGTGATCATTGTATCATAAGGTTTAAGTTGGCTATGGGAAAGGACAAAGAACAATCTAGAGTAAGAATAATTAACTGGGTAAAAGCCAACTTTAATGGGGTAAGAATGGAACTGGGCTGAATAAACTGGAATCAAAGGTTGGCAAGAAAAACGATAGTTGAACAATGGGCTTCCTTCAAAGAAGAGATAGTTCAGGCACAGTCAAGGTATATTGCCTTGAAGGAAAATGGTAGGGCAAACAAATCCAGAGCTCCCTGGATGACAAAAGATGAAGATAAAGAAGCAAAATTGTGCTCATGACAGATGTCAGGTAGAAATAAAGATGAAGAAGAAAAAGTATGCTGATGACAGATGTCAGGGGTTAATACAGTGGAGAACCAGGCTATATATAGAAAGTTCAGAGGGGAAGTGACAAAGTAAATAAGAGAATCAAAGAGAGAGTATGAAAAGAGACTGGCAGCTAACATAAAAGGGAATCCCAAAGTCTTCTAAAGACATATAAATAGTAAAAGGTTGGTAAAAGGTGGAACAGGGGTGATTAGGGACCAAAAGGGGGATAGACACATGGAGGCAGGGGGAATAGCAGAGCTACTAAATGAATAATTTGCATCTGTCTTTACGAAGGAAGAAGATGCCACCCAGGCCACGGTGAAAGAGGACGTAATTAATACACAAGAAGGATTTAAAATTGATAAGCAGGAGGTATTAGATAGGCTGTCTATATTAAAAAGTTGATCAAACACCAGGACCGGATGAGATGCGTCCAAGGATAGAGGGAAGTGAGAGTGGAAATTGCAGAAGCTCTGGCCATAATTCTCCAGTCTTCTTTTAACTCACGTGTGGTGCCAGAGGACTGAACAATTTCAAATGTTATACCCTTGTTCAAAAAAGGATGTAAAGATAAGTCCAGCAACTTCAGGCCAGTCAGTTTAACTTCGGTGGCTGGGAACTTCTGGAAACAATAATTCGGGACAAAATTAACTGTCACATGGACAAATGTGAGTTAATTTAAAAAACCAGCATGGATTTCTTAAGGGAAAATCGTGTTTGACTAACTTGCTGGAATTTTTGGAGGGGTAACCGAGAGGGCTGATGAGGGCAATGCTGTTGATGTGGTGTACATGTACTTCCAAAAAGCATTTGATACAGTGTCACACAACAGAATTGTGAGCTATGGAATAAAAGGGACAACAGCAACGTGCATATGAATATTGGCTGAGTGACAGGAAACAGAGAGTAGTGGTTAATGGATGTTTTATGGGCTGGAGGAAGGTTTGTAGTGGAGTTCCCCAGGGGTCAGTGTTGGGACCATTGCTCTTCTTGATACATATATTAATGATTTAGACCTTGGTGTGCAGGGCACAATTTCAAAGTTTGCAGATGATATGAAACTTGGCGGCATTGTGAAGTGTGAGGAGGTTAGTAGAGAAATTCAAAAGGACATAGACAAGTTGGTGGAATGGGCGGATAGTGGCAGACGAAGTTCAATACTGAGAAATGTGAAGAGATTAATTTTGATAGGAAGAACATGGAGAGAAAATACACAATAAAGCACACAACTTTAAAGGGGATGCAGGAACAGAGGGCTGGATTTACCAGCCCCCCGACATCAAGGGTCGTGATGTCTGAGGGCCCGGAAAATACCTCCAGGATAGGCCCGTCACAGGCCTCGATGCTGGGTAGGCCCCGCCCCATATTACCAGCAGCAGCGAGGACTCGTGGCGGCACACCCCCCCCCACCCCCCGGTGACAGAAACCAAATTAAAATATTTAAATAAATGTTAATTAATGAATAATTACTTACCTCATCACAACAGCCCTCCCACTCCGATATTCTGGACGGTTGCCAGAACTCCCGTGCCTTTGGATATATATTTGGAGATCTGAGCCGGAACATTAGTGGGGAGGGGGGACAAGTGAAGTTTTCAGGGGAGGAGGAGGGGGGGGGCAACAGTAAAAACTAACGCAATTGGTGGAGGGGATGGTGGGAGGGGATTGAAGGTTAAAGGTTCTCAACTTTGTGGGGGGGGAAGGTCGGGAGTGCGTGATTAGTTTTTTTGGGGGGAGAGGGCATTTAATAAATTGTTTAGTCATTGCGGGGTGGGAGAGAGTATTGGAACTTTGAAAAAATTTTAACTTTAATTTTTTTAAAACCGTACCTTTAAAAGTTTAAATGCTTCGGAAGAGCCTGAAACCCCTTAAAGATGGAGCATTTCGGGAACAGTGACTATAATTCCATAAGTTTTAAGGTACTTCTGGATAAGGATAAGAAGAGTCCTCGGGTGAAGGTGCTAAATTGGGGGAAGGCTAATTATAACAATATTAGGCAGGAACTGAAGAATTTAGATTCGGGGCGGCTGTTTGAGGGTAAATCAACATCTGACATGTGGGAGTCTTTCAAACGTCAGTTGATTAGAATCCAGGACCAGCATGTTCCTGTGAGGAAGAAGGATAAGTTTGGCAAGTTTCGGGAACCTTGGATAACGCGGGATATTGTGAGCCTCGTCAAAAAGAAAAAGGAAGCATTCATAAGGGCTGGAAGGCTAGGAACAGATGAATCCCTTGAGGAATATAAAGACAGTAGGAAGGAACTTAAACAAGGAGTCAGGAGGGCTAAAAGGGGTTATGAGAAGTCATTGGCAAACAGGATTAAGGAAAATCTCAAGGCTTTTTATACGTACATAAAGAGCAAGAGGGTAACCAGGGTAAGGGTTGGCCCACTCAAGGACAGAGACGGGAATCTATGTGTGGAGCCAGAGGAAATGGGCGAGGTACTAAATGAGTACTTTGCATGAGTATTCACCAAAGAGAAGGACTTGGTGGATGATGAGCCTAGGGAAGGAAGTGTAGATAGTCTCAGTCATCTCATTATCAAAAAGGAGGAGGTGTTGGGTGTCTTGCAAAGCATTAAGGTAGATAAGTCCCCAGGGCCTGATGGGATCTACCCCAGAATACTGAGGGAGGCAAGGGAAGAAATTGCTGGGGCCTTGACAGAAATCTTTGCATCCTCATTGGCTACAGGTGAGGTCCCAGAGGACTGGAGAATAGCCAATGTTGTTCCTTTGTTTAAGAAGGGTAGCAAGGATAATCCAGGAAATTATAGGCCGGTGAGCCTTACGTCAGTGGTAGGGAAATTATTAGAGAGGATTCTTCGGGACAGGATTTACTCCCATTTGGAAACAAATGGACTTATTAGCGAGAGGCAGCATGGTTCTGTGAAGGGGAGGTCGTGTCTCACTAACTTGATTGAGTTGTTTGAGGAAGTGACAAAGATGATTGATGAAGGAAGGGCAGTGGATGTTATCTACATGGACTTCAGTAAAGCCTTTGACAAGGCATGGCAGACTGATACAAAAGGTGAAGTCACATGGGATCAGAGGTGAGCTGGCAAGATGGATACAGAACTGGCTCAGTCATAGAAGATAGAGAGTAGCAGTGGAAGGGTGCTTTTCTGAATGGAGGGATGTGACTAGTGGAGTTCCGTAGGGATCAGTGCTGGGACCTTTGCTGTTTGTAGTATATATAAATGATTTGGAGGAAAATGTAGCTGGTCTGATTAGTAAGTTTGCGGACAACACAAAGGTTGGTGGAGTTGCGGACAGTGATGAGGATTGTCAGAGGATACAGCAGGATATAGATCGGTTGGAGACTTGGGCGGAGAAATGGCGATGGAGTTTAATCCGGACAAATGTGAGGCAATGCATTTTGGAAGGTCTAATGCAGGTGGGAAGTATACAGTAAATGGCAGAACCCTTAGGAGTATTGACAGGCAAAGAGATCTGGGCGTACAGGTCCACAGGTCACTGAAAGTGGCAACGCAGGTGGATAAGGTAGTCAAGAAGGCATACGGCATGCTTGCCTTCATCGTTCGGGGCATAGAGTATAAAAATAGGCAAGTCATGCTGCAGCTGTACAGAACTTTAGTTAGGCCACACTTAGAATATTGCGTGCAATTCTGGTCGCCATACTACCAGAAGGATGTGGAGGCTTTGGAGAGGGTACAGAAGAGGTTTACCAGGATGTTGCCTGGTCTGGAGAGCATTAGCTATGAGGAGAGGTTGGATAAACTCAGATTGTTTTCACTGGAACGACGAAGGTGGAGGGGCGACATGATCGAGGTTTACAAAGTTATAAGAGGCATGGACAGAGTGGATAGTCAGAAGCTTTTTCTCAGGGTGAAAGAGTCAGTTACTAGGGGACATAGGTTTAAGGTGAGAGGGGCAAAGGTTAGAGGGGATGTGCGAGGCAAGTTCTTTACACAGAGGGTGGTGAGTGCCTGGAACTTGTTGCCGGGGGAGGTGGTGGAAGCAGGTACCATAGAGACGTTTAAGCGGGATCTTGACAAATTCATGAATAGGATGGGAATAGAGGGATACGGACCCCGGAAGTGCAGAAAGTTTTAGTTTAGGCAGGCATCAAAATCGGCGTAGGCTTGGAGGGCCAAATGGCCTGTTCCTGTGCTGTACTGTTCTTTGTTCCGCGGTGGTGCCGGATGCTATTGCCGGGGACGGAGCGCCCACCCCCTCTACATCATCGGAGATGTGTGGTCTGCCCCAGACATGTAAATAAGCCGCCGTGCTAAATATCGTGGCAGCTCCACGGGGCAAAACCCGCATGTACACCCCGCCGCTTTTGAAGCTCATCGCCAATCTCGGCGGTGAGCTTTAAAAATTATGGCCAGAGTGCCCTTGGTGTATATGTGAATATGTCATTGAAGGTGGCAGGATAGGTTGAGAGCATGGTCAATAAAGTAGAGAGTATCCTGGCCTTTATTAATAGGGGCAGAGAGTACAAGAGCAAGGAGGTTATGTTGAACTTGTATAAGACACTAGTTCGGCATCAGGTGGAGTATTGCATCCAGTTCTGGGCGTCACATTTAAGGAAAGATGTGACAGCATTGGAGAGAGTGCAGAAAAGATTCATGAGGATCGTTCCAGGGCTGAGGAACTTCAGATACGAAGGTAGATTGAAGAGGTTGGGACTGTTTTACTTGGAGAAGACTGAGATGAGATTTGATAGAGGTATTCAAAAACATGAGGGGTTTGGACAGAGCAGATGGAGAGAAAGTGTTCTCACTTCGAAAAGGATCGAGAACGTATCTGACAAAAGAAGCAATGGCGACATGAGGAAAAGCTTTTTCACGCAGCGAGTGGTTAGGATCTGGAATGCACTGCCAGAGAGTGTGGTGAAGACAGGTTCAATCAAGGCATTCAAAAGTAAATTAGATTGTGGCCTGAAAAGGAAGAATGTACAGGGTTATGGGGAGAAGGCATGGGAATGGCACGAAGTGAATTGCTTAGTCAGAGAGCAGGTGCAGACATGATGGGCCATATGGCCTCCTTCTGTGCTGTAACAATTCAATGTTTCTGTGATAAGTCCACCTGACTTGCAGAAACAGTTAGAAGCTGTCTTCTCATGTGTGGGTCATCAGGGAAGCAGATGCAGAACTTTGTCATCCCCTGGTAGGACACTTGCAGCTTCCATACATCATAGGGTTGGCATAGACAATATGGTCATCTATGGCCTCCAGCCTGCCTCTATCCTCCTAGGTATGCTATGATGCTGAACTATTGGACTTAAGCCTGCACTGTGGACTTCCTTGAATCATTTGTCTGTCATTTTTTGGCCTCTCCAATCAGCCAGTTGATTGAAATTTCTTTTCAACATGTTAGAATTTCTGTCTTCCCATTTCCTTTAATTGTTTGCTCTCTGTAGGTGTACTGGCCCCAAAAAATTGAGCATCATCAGCACATTAATATTCTGGTGAGATCTGCTCTAGTTCATCACAGTTTTGAACTGACTTCCAACAGTACATGAAAATCAGCCCTGAAATCTCCTTTGAATTGAAATTTGACTTTATGTCTGCCTTGAATAGGACGGTATGCTTTGGAATCAACAGTTAATCACTTAACTATTGGATATTGCAGTGAAGCTCCTGTAGGCCCTGAAAAGTTGGTCAAGTAACACTTTATACCCAGCATGCTCTCAGGCAGCTAAAGATAAGTGCAGAACTTGCTGAAGTAAGCTAACAGACATGTCGAAGCTTGTGGTTCGGGTCATGTGACCATTAGACTAGAGTGTTGAACAAGAATAGATAAAAGAGGAACAGATATCGGGGAATGAATGGTGGTTATTATAAACAAATCTGGACTTCTGTCCAGGTGGTTAAATGGCTAATGCTTGCCAAAGATGAGATAATGCCTGAAGATTCGTGCAAAACAAGATCATGTGAGTCATGGGTTGAGCAAGGAGCTGTCAAAGAATATATAAGGGTTAACACTTGAGGGTATTCTCAGCGAAAACCCCGGAACAACTCTCGAAGGCAGGACCCTCAGTCTGGAGGCTCAGTGATCAACCGTGACAAGAGACTGATCACCTCTGTGTTGATGGGTAGTATCTTATACAAGAAGTGAGATTTGTACTTATTTGGTATCTAAATAAAACTGTTGTAAGCATTTGTATGCTTTAAGTGATTCTAGTACTAATAAAGTGAAGTTATATAAAACTTTGGTTTTAGTGTATCTTTGTCTGTCACGTCAGTTGATACCCGACAGAGAAAAAGGGTCAACATTTTGGCGTCCCTGGGTGGGCACAGTTAAATGATTGCTTTACATTCACACCGTGTCCAGATCACAGACGTTATGGACAAAAATCATAACGGTAGGGAGTGAAAGTTAACCCTAAAAAGGCACAGACACTGAAAGAAAAGGTTTCCTATTTGCAAATAGTAATAACACAGGAAAAACATGACATAGAGCAAATGTGAGTACAGATAATCCTCGAACTCCCCCTACCGCAAGATATTAAGGCTCTGAGATAATTTTAAGGCTTTGTTGGGTATTGCAGGAACCATATTGATGGATTTGCCTTACAGGCAGCCTCTTTATATGGTTTCCTGAAAAAGAACTACTACCTGCTTGGCGGACAATTTAATATAAAAGGGCGAACCCCATGAGTGTCAGGTTTTGACAGCAAAGGCCCTCAAGTGACCTTTTGAGTCAAAATCATTGGGGAGTGTACAAGGGAAGGAGCCAGCAATCAAACCAGCACTAAAAAAATTTTGATGACGCTTCCTCTACGATGGAGAACAGGATTAGAGAGATAGGGTGTGGATTACATGTACAGGATCATAGTGGAAAATTTATTAAAGACTTTGCCTTACAACTACCGGCAAGTCTAAGAGCGCAGGGCTCAGAACTAGCTGCGGTTGTTTTTGTGGTGACACAACCAGACATGTTTCCCCGACCGGTTATATATATATTCTGATAGTATGTACATGTGAAACAGTTTAACCGAGACCCTCGTAGGAAATAGGAGGTCCCATGAGTTGGCAAAGATGGGGGCCCCATGTTCCCCGTATGGCAGTGCAATGATAAAGACTGTAGAAACCGATCAACATGTGTGAAACCACTCAACATTGGGGACTGTTGGCTCTATTGTGTTGCAAAAGATGATGTCGACGCCCCTTGGCTCTGTACCGTGGGTATATGGAGGCAAGAAGCATCAACTACCATGGTTACCCCCACATCCAAATCACCAACTCTGCAGCCACAAGTGGCTGATCTCCCTTGCCCTACCTTAACTGCCGGATCAGGAAACAGACTTGCAACCATAAAAACTAATAAAATTGTATATAATAACATACAGCATGAGTTGGTACCGGTAATATGGAATCACTCAGATATCCAGCTACCTGACTGGTGCCCTGAGAAGACACGAGGGTTGTATACATACGGTTCATGGATGTTAGAACAAACTTGGGAAAATCTGAGGCAAATTGATGTGGGACAGGTGCCAGTTTGGATAAATGACACCCAGTTGGAGTACTTAGCTAATCACACAAAGGATAAAATTACCAGGTGCCAACTCAGAAAACTTGTTAAGGTATGGAAAGGTCAGGAATGTGTAAATACAGAATCTATGGATATTGGAGTAGTATTGGGAATGCCTGTAATTCCAAGGGATAAGTTAGGGATGCAATTATACGAAGTAGAAAATACAAGAGGAAGAAATTACATAAAATACTATGATATATTACCCTATGCTGTGGAAATTGGAAGAGAGATAATTGGGACAACATTGTCTAAGTGAAGTCTGGAATACCAGGTGGTCATATGTCCTCATCCTATGTATAAAACAGCAGAGTCAAAATGTGGATTTAATACCACTGCAAATTGCACAATGGAGACTAGGAAAGCATTGTCAGGGCTAACCCATGTGGCCTATATGGGAAAGGGGAGATATTGCTTAACCACCACGGCGAAGGAATACCAGTTATGGACATAACTGAACTTGCCCAGTGAGCAACAGTACTCACTGTTTGTTTCAACGCACAAATACCAACTAAAGTAGGGAAGATGGAGTTGGTAGATTTACATAAATGGAAGACAGAAACGATTACTGTGACAGAACGTATTAAGGAGGACTTGATAAATTACCTCTGGGAATACGAATTTACTATTCAGCCATTGCCCATGCACTTGGATAAAGAGACGGCAGCTAAAAGCCATTGGTGTAGTGTACTACAATCTGGAAAAACAGTCGAAGAAGCTACAAGATGAGATTGACGAGATAAACGATTTTACTTGGTGGGACAACGAATGGAACTGGGGGTCAAATGTGCAGCTACACCCCTGGTTTAGAATTATCTCCCATCTCCCATGTCCTGATAGTGGTTTTGGGTATCCTGGTGTTAGGTGACACACTTAATTTGGAAATTTAAAAAATCAATTATGGAATGTGAGAGGATAGAATCATAGAATCATAGAGTCATAGAGTCGTACAGCATAGAAGCAGGCCCTTCGGCCCACCGCGTCCATAATGCCTATCTGTACTAACCCCACCTGCCTGCATTAATTCCATATCCCTCTATGCCTTGCTCATTCAAGTACCTGTCCAGATGCCTCTTAAATGTCACTACTGTTCCTGCCTCCACCACCTCCTCTGGCAGCTCATTCCAGATACCCACATTCTTTGTGTGAAAAATTTACCCCTTTGATCCCCTTTAAACCTCCTCCCTCTCAAATTAAATCTATGCCCTCTAGTCTTAGTCACCCCTACCATGGGAAACAGACTCTGGCTATCTACCCTATATATGCCTCTCATAATTTTATATACCTCTATCATGTCCCCTCTCAGCCTCCTTCGCTCCAGGGAAAACAGACCCAGCCTATCCAATCTCTCTTTATAACTCAAGCTCTCCAAACCAGGCAACATCCTTGTGAATCTTTTCTGCAACCTCTCTAGCTTAATCACTTCTTTCCTGTAGTGCAGCGACCAGAGCTACGCACAGCACTCCAAATGCGGCCTAACCAACGTTATGTACAACTGTAACATGACATCCCAACTCTTGTACTCAATGCCTCGGCCGATGAAGGTAAGCATGCCATACGCCTTCTTCATCAACCTGTCAACCTGCGTTGCCACTTTCAGGGAACTATGTACTTGCACCCCAAGGTCTCTCTTCTCAACAATACTCCTCAGGGCCCTGTCATTCACTGTATATGTCCTGTTCTGGTTTAACTTCCCAAAATGCAACACTTCGCACTTGTCTGCGTTAAATTCCATTTGCCAATCCCTTGCCCACTTTCCCAGTTTATCTATATCCTGTTGTAACCTTAGACAACCTTCTTCACTCTCCACTATACCACCAATTTTGTGTCATCTGCAAACTTATTAATCATGCCCCCTACATTCACATCCAAGCCACACCACTGTTCACCGGCCTCCAATCTGAAAAACAACCCTCCACTACCACCCTCTGCCTCCTGTCACCAAGCCAATTTTGTATCCAATTGGCTAGCTCACCCTGGATCCCATGTGTTCACCTTCCGGACCAGCCTACCATGCGGGACCTTGTCAATGGCCTTGCTAAAGTCCATGTAGACAACATCCATCGCCCTGCCTTCGTCAATCCTCTTGGTCACCTCCTCGAAAAACTCAATCAAATTTGTGAGATATGATTTCCCACGTACAATGCTCAGCTGACTATCCCTAATCAGACCATGCCTTTTCAAATTCATATAAATCCTGTCTCTCAGAATCCCTTCCAATAACTTTCCCACCACTGATATAAGGCTCACCGGCCTGTACTTCCCTGACTTATTCCTGCTGCCCTTCTTAAATAAAGGTGCAGTGGTTAGCACCGCAGCCTCACAGCTCCAGCGACCTGTGTTCAGTTCTGGGTAGTGCCTGTGCAGAGTTTGCAAGTTCTCCCTGTGACGTGTGGATTTCCATTGGGTGCTCTGGTTTCCTCCCACAGCCAAAGACTTGCAGGTTGATAGGTAAATTGGCCATTGTAAATTGCCCCTAGTGTAGGTAGGTGGTAGTAGAATGGTGGGGATGTGGTAGGGAATATGGGATTAATGTAGGATTAGTATAAATGGGTGAAGAAGGGTCACTGACCCGAAACGTTAACTCTGCTTCTCTTTTCACAGATGCTGCCAGACCTTCTGAGTGGTTCCAGCATTTCTTGTTTTTATTTCAGATTTCCAGCAGCCGCAGTATTTTGCTTTTATATAAATGGGTGGTAATTGGTCGGCACAGACTCGGTGGGCCAAAGGATCCCCACAAGGATATTGGTCCCCTTCCAGTTCAGATGTAACCCGTCCTTCTTGTACAGGTCACCTCTGCACCAGAAGTGATCCCAATGATCCAAGTAGCTGAAGCCCTATTCCTACACTCATTAGCACGTGGCACAGGGAGTAATCCTGAGATTACAACCCGAGAGGTCCTCTGTATTAGCTGTCTTCCAGTACATCACCCGTGGCTAACGATGATAAAAAAAATCTCTGCCAGGACCCCAGCAATCTCCTCCCTTGCTTCCCATAGCATCCTAGGATACACATGGTCAGTCCTTGGGGATTTATCCACCTTAATGTGCTTCAAAACCTCCAACACCTTTTCCTTTGTAATGTTGATATGCTCCAGGATATCGCTGTTCCCTCCCTTGAACTCACTAGCTTCCATGACCTTCTCCATGGTAAATACAGATGAGAAGTATTCATTTAAGACCTCGCCCATTTCCCATGGCTCCACACATAGATTACCACACTGATTCTTAAGGGGACCTACTCTCTCCCTAGCTACCCTTGTACTCCTAATATACTGATAGAATCTTTTAGGATTCTCCTTTATCTTATCTGCCAGGGAAATCTCATGGCCCCTTTTGACCCTCCTAATTTCCTTCTTAAGTGTACTCCTACATCCCCTATACTCCTCGAGGGACTCGCTTGATCCCAGCTGCCTATACCTGACATAAGCCTCCTTCTTTGTCCTGACCAGACCCTCAATATCCCTCGTCAACCAAGGTTCCCTAAACTTGCCAGCCTTGCCCTTCCATCTAATAGGAACATGCTGGCCCTGAACCCTTCCTTTCTCACTTTTAAAAGCCTCCCACTTGCCAGACGTCCCTTTACCTGTAAACAGCCTCTACCATTCAACTTTTGAGAGTTCCTGTCTGATGCCATCGAAATTAGCCTTCCCCCAATTTAGGACTTCAACCTGAGGACCAGTCCTATCCTTTTCCATAACTATCGTGAAGCTAATTGAGTTATCGTCACTGGTCCCAAAGTGCTCTCCCACTGACACATCAACCACCTGCCCATTCTCATTTCCTAAGAGGAGGTCGAGTGTAGCCCCTTCTCTAGTAGGTCCATCACATACTCCTTCAGAAAACTATCCTGGACACACTTAACAAATTCTTCCCCAACTGATCCCTTAGCATTAAGGCAGTCCCCGTCAATATTAGAAAAGTTAAAATCACCTACTATTACAACCCTATAATTCCTACACCTATCTGTGATTTCCCTACATATATGCTCCTCCAATTCCCTCTGACTATTGGGGGGCCTATAGTATAATCCCATCAAAGTGATCACCCCTTTCTTATTTCTAAGTTCTACCCATATGGCCTCGCTGGACGCTCCCCCCAGGATATCCTCTCTAAGTACTGCCGTGATGTCCTCCCTTATCAATAGTGTAACTCCCCCTCCTCTCTTACCTCCACCTCTGTCATGCCAGAAGCATCGGTACCCCGGAACATTGAGCTGCCAGTCCTGCCCATCCCTCAACCACGTTTCCGTAATAGCTATAATATCACAATCCCATGTACCGATCCATGCTCTGAGTTCATCGGCCTTACCTGTACGGCTTCTTGCATTAAAGTAAATGCAGTTTAACCTACCAGACCTTCCATGCTCCCTGTCCTGCCCCTCGTCAACCAAGGTTCCCTAAACTTGCCAGCCTTGCCCTTCCATCTAATAGGAACATGCTGGCCCTGAACCCTTCCTTTCTCACTTTTAAAAGCCTCCCACTTGCCAGACGTCCCTTTACCTGTAAACAGCCCCTGCCTACTGGACTTGCTTGCTTTAACCTCTGCGTTTGCCTCAACTATCCCATCGGAGAGACTACTACTTTGGGTCCCACCCCCGTGCAAGACTAGCTTAAACCCTCCTGAGTAGTGCTAGCAAACCTCCCCACAAGGATATTGGTCCCCTTCCAGTTCAGATGTAACCCGTCCTTCTTGTACAGGTCACCTCTGCACCAGAAGTGATCCCAATGATCCAAGTAGCTGAAGCCCTATTCCTACACTCATTAGCACGTGGCACAGGGAGTAATCCTGAGATTACAACCCGAGAGGTCCTGCTTTTTAACCTTCTGCCTAACTCCCTATATTCACTTTAGGCAGAAGGTTAAAAAGCAGGACCTCTCGGGTTGTGCAGTTAGCTAGCCTCATGTAAATGAGGCCCAAGGCCCAATTTCTGGTGGGCATCATGCCATCCTTACCGCAGCAGGTATCTCTAGGCCAATATATCTAACTTGGGTCCATATTTCTAATTTTGGTTGAATCCCGAATTGCTGGAGATTATGCATAAGGGAGGATTGAGAATATTAAAATCTTACTGAATTTGCTAAAGATAGTTGTAAAATCACAGCAATGTATGTTGTCACATTAGATTTCCAAAAAAAGCTGCATATTGAAAAAATACTGAATTGCTGAAAAAGATGGTGATGTTTGAGCATTACTAAAATAATGCACACTGGTGTATCAGATCACATTCATGAGGATACAGGTACCTGCTGTGCTGCAGACTATCGCGTCACTTGTTTTATGTCTTGTTTTATATTATTACTGAAGACAAGTTTAAGAGTCTTATTTATGGGCTAGCATAATGTCTGCTGAAGGAGACACTACACAGCCTAAAAGTGGTCATTACATCTGGATTGCAGCTGTTTATTAGTATTCTAAACATTCCTTATAACAAACACTTCTGCCTGCAACAATATATTTAAAGACCATCATTGCAGGGTGTTGTGGCATGTGTTTTGCAAGACAAAGGTTAATAAGTTTCAATAATGTGGTGCCAGCCAACTATCCAGACTGTTTTTTTGCCAGTAATTTATGAATGTTTTCCCAGCTCTATTTTTCAGCTGTTATGAGGAATATTGGATTACTCAACAAAATATATTTTGTTCTGTGGTCAACCTGTAATTCTGATGCCATTTTACATATTCATTCTGTAAAACATAAAAGATTCCCTAACCAGATTCCCAGTAAGTTCTGTGCTAACTCAACTGAAATTAACAAATATCTTCTCTTTGTACTCAAAGTACTCAGTTTAATTAAACAAGTTAGGGGCAATTTTAACCACCCCCACCTGCCAGAAATAGGCTATCTTAAAGCCAGGCAGCTGAGAGGCCCACCTGAGTAAGGATAGAACCTCATGAACTTGTGCTAATTAGGATAGAAGGCCAAACCCATCTCTATGGACTAGTATGTGGAGTGGCTGCTGTGAACACTGCACTCAGTAGAAGTAGTTGGACCAGAAGCAAAGGCCGTTCAAGTTAAACATAAACAAAAACAAAGCAGGGGTGCTTTCCCAGATACTATAAAAATAGTTAGCCCCACTGTTGGCCTGGGCTCACCTTGCCTTCTACATTCGCAAAAGCCTCCTGAACCCTCTTGTGACCTTTCGGCCTCCATATTGTGGTGACCTGAACTTGGCAACCTGTCTCTGAGTGTTCGCTGGCTCCATTTAAATGAGGTCTGACCATTAAATTGAACCGGGTCTCTTGCTGCATCTACAATGTGAGGTTATCTACTTTGGCGGGAAGAATAGAAAAATAAAATATTATTTAAAGAGACTGCAGAATGTTGCGGTACAGAGTACAGAAGGATTTGGGTGTCCTTGTACATGAATCACAAAAAGTTAGTATGTAGTCAGGTCAGTTAGCCTAACATCAGTCGTTGGGAAGATGCTGGCAACTATTATTAAAGAAGTCTTAACATTGCACTTGGAAAAGCATGGTATGATTTGAAAAAATGCAGCATGGTTTTACTGAAGGGAGATCCTGTTTGACAAATTTATTAGAGTTTTTTGAGGAAGTAACTAGTAGGGTAGATAAAGGGGAACCAGTAGATGTAGTATACCTGGATTTCCAAAAGGCATTCGATAAACATACACACATACGAATTAGGAGCAGGAGTAGGCCACTCGGCCCCTTGAGCCTGCTCCGCCATTCAATAAGTGCATGGCTGAACTGATTACTCCACATTTCCACCTACCCCGATAACCTTACACCCCTTGCTTATCAAGAATCTATCTACCTCTGCCTTAAAAATATTCAAAGACTCTGCTTCCACTGCCTTTTGAGGAAGAGAATTCCAAAGCCTCACTATCCTCTGAGAGAAAATATTTCTCCTCATCTCTGTCTTAAATGGACAATCCCTTATTTTTAAACAGTGATCCCTAGTTCTAAATCCTCTCACAAGGGGAAACATCCTTTCCACATCCACCCTGTCAAGACCCCTCAGGATCTTATATGTTTCAGTCAAGTCGCCTCTTACTCTTCTAAATTCCAGCGGATACAAGCCTAGCTTTTCCAATCTTTCCTCATAAGACAGCCTGCCCATTCCAGGTATTAGTCTAGTAAACCTTCTTTGTACTGCCTCCAATGATAAGGTGCCACATAAAAGATTAATAGGCAAGATAAGGGCTCATGGTGTTGGGGTCAATATATTAGCATGGATAGAGGATTGGTTAACAGGCAGGAAGCAGAGAATGGGCATAAATGGGGCATTTTCAAGTTAGCAGGCAGTGAATAGTGGAGTGCTGCAAGGATCAGTGCTGGGGCCTCAGTTATTTACACTCTATATTAATGACTTGGATGAAGAGACAGAGAGGAATGTATCTAAGTTTGCTGATGATACAAAGCTCGGTGGAAAGGTAAGCTGTGGGGAGGACATAGAGAGGCTGCAAAGAGAGATAGACAGGCTAAGTGAATGGGCAACAAGATGGCAAATAGAGTATAATGTAGGGAAGTGTGAAGTTGTTCACTTTGGTCATAAAAATAGAAAAACAGAATATTTTTTATTGGGGTGATGCTGGTAAGTGTTGATGATCAGAGAGACTTGGGATACTCATACAAGGAATGCACAAAATTAACATGCAGGTGCAGCAGGCTATTAGGAAGGCAAATGGCATGTTGGCCTTTATTGCAAGGGGATTGGAGTACAGGAATAAAGAAGTCTTACTAAAACTGTACAGGGCTTTGGTGAGACTGTACCTGGAATACTGTGTGCCGTTTTGGTCTCCACATTTAAGAAAGGATATACTTGCACTGGAGGCGGTGTAGCAAAGATTTACCAAATTGGTCCCTGGGATGAGGGGGCTATCCTATGATGAGAGGCTGAGTAAATTGTGCCTATATTCTCTCGAGTTTAGAAGAATGAGAGGCGATCTAATTGAGACATACAAGATTCTTAAAGGGTTTGATAGGGTAGAAGCTGAGAGATTGTTTCTGCTGGTTGGGGAATCTAGAATGCGGAGACACAGTCTCAGGATAAGGGGCCAATCATTCAGGACTGAGATGAGGAGAAATTACCACTCTCAAAGGGTTGTGAATCTTTGGAATTCTCTACCCCAGAGGGTTGTGGATGCTCCATCATTGGACATAATTAAGGCTGGGATAGACAGATTTTTGGTCTCTCAGGGAATCAAGGGATATGGCGAGTGGGTGGGCAAGCGGAGTTGAAGCCTAAGATAGATTTTTGATCTTGCAGGGAATCAAGGAATATGGAGGGCTGGCAGGAAAGTGGAGCTAAGGCCACAATCAGATCAGCCATGATCTTATTGAATGGTGGAGCAGGCTCGAGGGGCCGAATGGCCTACTCCTGCTCCTATTTCGTATATTGTTATGACCAGCAGTCCACGTGTTCCACAGTCCAACCACCCAGGAGTACAAATTCCCCATTTTCAATTGAAAACTATGCAGCTGGATGAACTATCTTGGCCAAGCTATTCATTTTGATCTTTGCAAATCAATATTTTCAGATGTACTCTACATTATGGTCTTTTGCACTTTTGACATTCAACCAACATAATGGTTAATGCTATTAAGAAAATAGAATAAGGATTTTAGCAATATTAAAGTAATGTACTTGGAAGTAAAAGTACATTACAATATTTGCTTTGAACATATATACTAAAAAAGCAATATTAATCCTGATAGGTATGTACATTTTCAGTTATTTATTATGAAGAAATAACTGAGTGCTACTTCAATTACTGCACAGTGAAGCCTAGAAATGTGCAATACTTATGTATGCAAACTCCCACTGTATCTGAGTTTTTTTTGTATTGTTCCATAACATATGTCATAACGTATAGCTATGTGCAAATTTGATAAATAGATTTTGGTCTAACACAATAGGTCAGATCTTGCTGGAGTGGGGCATCTGACAGTGTGAGGCATAAGTTAGATGTTTTGCTACACCCTTCAGCTTGAATACTTTTTTGCACCGTAACTTGCTGGAGGTGTGAGCTGATAACGGTGTAGTGAGGGCAACGGGGTATCTGGGACCTTAAAGAATGGCAGGCCAACATTGCATCCCCTTACCCAATGAGATTTAAGGATTGAAGAAGAAACAGAGGAATGACTGAGGAGGGTGAAAGAGTCAAATCCTGTGCAGAAATTGAAATAAAGGCCTGGATTTTAACTTACCTGACCTGCTGGGAGCGGGAGTTGTGGGGAGCGGTGAACCTAGAAGTCGGGATTCCCCCGTATGGTGTCGCGATCGGTTCCCCGCCCGGCCGCCAGCATGACTGATATGCTCGGATTCTAGCCAGACAGGGAACAACTTGGTGAAGCCGCAGTACAAGGTAGGTCCACCCCTAGAGGTTTGCAATTTTGGCAGGTGGAGGGAAGGGCGGGAGGGTTCAATGGGTTGGGGGGGGGTGAAGGGGGAATCAATCCCAGAGGGGCTGCCGATCCTGGGATCCTGGGCTAGGGGAGGTCAGAGGTCAGTGAGGGCTGGTCGGTGGGTGATCAGAGTCCTGGTGGGGGAGATTGGTGGCCGAGCGCAGGGAAGTTGGATTCCTTGGAGGAGGAGGTTAGAGGCCTGGTTTGGGAGGAGCGGGGGGTGGTCAGAGGCCTGGGAGTGGTAAGGACAGCTGCAAGTTGATTGGTTGGTGAGTCACTGCTGTTAAGGAATAGCTCTAAATAGCTGGGTAAGTATCTCAGGTAAGAACGGTTCACAGTTTATTTCCTATATAGTAAGTAGCGTTTTTTTTTTAGGGAGTTCTGTAGTAACGAGGACCAGGGAAGAAGGGCCCTAGAGTAACTGATATTATTTGACATTAATACCTTCCAAAAGGTTAATTTAAAGGGCTAAGTCATGGCAGGAGAGCTCAAAGCTGTTGTGTGCTCCTTGTGCTTCATGTTGGAAGCCGGGAACATTTCCATTGCCCGGGACCGGCATGTGTGCAGGAAGTGTCTCCAGCTGCAGCTCCTGGAAGCCTGGGTTTCGGAACTGGAGCGGCGACTGGGGACACTGTGGAGCATCCACGAGGCGGAACTTTTCGTGGATAGCATGTATAGAGAGGTGGACACACCGCAGGCTCAGACTCCACAGTCAGGAAGGGAATGGGTGACCACCAGGCAGAGCAAGAGGACCAGGCAGGCAGTTCAGGAATCTCCTGTGGCGATTCCCCTGCAAAACAGATATACTGCTTTGGATAATGTTGGGGGGAATGGCCTCTCAGGGGAAAGCAGCAACAGCCCAATTTGTTGCATCACGGTTGGCTCTGCTGCACAGGGGAGGAGTAAAAAGTGTGGGAATGCAATAGTTATAGGAGATTCAATTGTAAGGAGAATAGATAGGCATTTCTGTGGCTGCAAAAGAGACTCCAGGATGGTATAAAAACAAGAAATGCTGGAAATACACAGCAGGTCTGGCAGCATCTGTGGAGAGAGCAGCAGAGTTAACGTTTCAGGTCAGTGACCTGATGGGATGTTGCCTCCCTGGTGCTCGGGTCAAGGATGTCTCAGAGTGGTTACTGAACATTCCGAAGGGGGAGGGTGAACAGCCAATGGTCGTGGTACACATGGGTACAAACGACATAAGTAAAAAAAAGGATGAGGTCCTAAAAGCAGAATATAGGGAGTTAGGAAGTAAGTTGAAAAGTAGGACCTCAAAGGTAGTGATCTCAGGATTACTACCAGTGCCACATGCTAGTCAGAGTAGAAATAGCAGGACATATCGGATGAATATGTGGCTGAAGAGATGGTGTGAGGGTGAGGATTTTAGATTCCTGGGACATTGGGACCGGTTCTGGGGGAGGTGGGACCAGTACAAACTGGATGGGTTACACCTGGGCAGGACCGGGACTGATGTCCCAGGGGGAGTATTTGCTAGAGTGGTTGGGGAGGGTTTAAACTAAAATGGCAGGGGGTTGGGAACCTTTGCAAGGAGTCAGAGGAGGGGAAATCAACGACAAGAGCAAAAGACAGTAAGGGGAATAAGAAAAGTGATAGGCAGAGAAATCAAGGGCCAGAATCAAACAGAGCCACAGTGAAAAATAGTGGAAAGGGGACAAATAATGTTAAAAAGTCAAGCCTTAAGGCTTTGTGCCTTAACGCGCAGAACATTTGCAATAAAGTGGATGAATTAATCGCACAAATAGATGTAAACGGGGATGATATAGTCGGGATTACAGAGACATGGCTGCAAGGTGACCAGGGCTGGGAAATGAACATCCAGGGGTATTCAGTATTTAGGAAGGACAGACAAAAAGCAAAAGGTGGTGGAGTTGCATTGCTGGTTAAAGAGAAAATTAACACAATTGTGAGGAAAGATATTAGTTCTGACGATGTGGAATCTGTAAAGGTGGAGCTGCGAAACACTAAGGGGCAAAAAACATTAGTGGAGTTGTATATAGACCCCAACCTATAGTGGTGATGTTGGGAATGGCATTAAACAGGAAATTAGAGACACATGCGATAAAGGAACATCTGTAATTATGGGTGACTTTAATCTGCATAGAGATTGGGCAAATCAAATTAGTCACAATACTGTAGATGATGAATTCTTGGAGTATATACGGGATGGTTTTCTGGACCAATACGTTGAGGAACCAACTGGAGAACAGGCCATCCTAGACTGGGTATTGTGTAATGAGAGCGGAATAATTGACAATCTAGTGGTGTGAGACCCGTTGGGGATGAGCAACCATAATATGATAGAATTCTTCATCAAGATGGAGATGAGGTAGTTGATTCTGAGTCTAGGGTCTTGAATCTTCGCAAAGGAAACTACAAAGGTATGAAGCACGAGTTGGCTATGACAGGTTGGGAAACGTTACTTAAAGGGATGACGGTGGACAGGCAATGGCAAACATTTAAAGAGTGCATGGATGAACTGCAACAATTGTTTATCCCTGTCTGATGCAAAAGTAAAACGGGAAAGGTAGCCGAACCATGGCTTACAAGGGAAATTAGAGATAGCATTAGATCCAAGGAAGAGGCAAATTAAATTTGCCAGAAGAAACAACAGACCTGAGGATTGGGAGCAGTTTAGAATTCAGCAAAGGAGGACCAAGGGACTGATTAATAAGGGGAAAATAAAGTACGAGAGCAAGCTAGCGGGGAACATAAATACTGACTGTAAAAGTTTCTATAGGTATGTGAAGAGAAAAAGATTGGTGAAGACAAATGTAGATCCTTTACAGTCAGAAACAGGGGAATTTATTATGGGGAACAAAGAAATGGCTGACTAACTAAATGCATACTTTGGTTCTGTCTTCACAAAGGAGGACACAAATATCATACCAGAAATGTTGGGGAACACAGGGATTAGTGAGCGAGAGGAACTGAAGGAAATCAGTATTAGTAGAGAAATGGTGTTGGGGAAATTGATGGGATTGAAGCCCGATAAATCCCCAGGGCCTGATGGTCTGCATCCCAGAGTACTTAAGGAAGTTGCCCTAGAAATAATGGATGCATTGATGGTCATCTTCCAAGATTCTATAGACTCTGGAACAGTTCCTATAGATTGGAGGGTAGATCATGTAACTCCACTATCTAAAAAGGGAGGTAGAGAGAAAGCAGGAAATTATAGACCAGTCAGCCTGACGTCGGTAGTGGGGAAAATTCTGGAGTCCATTATCAAAGATTTTATAGCAGAGCTTTTAGAGAACAATGGTAAAATCGGGCAGAGTCAGCATGGATTTATGAAAGGGAAATCATGCCCGACAAATCTACAAGAATTCTTCGAGGATGTAACTAGTAGAGTTGATGAGGGGGAGCCTGTGGATGTGGTTTATTTGGACTTTCAGAAGGCTTTCGACAATATCCCACATAAGAGATAGCATGTAAAATTAAAGCGCATGGGATTGGGGGGAGTATATTGCGATGGATAGAAAATTGGTTGGCAGACAGGAAACAAAGAGTAGGAATAAATGGGTCTTTTTCCGAATGTCAGGCAGTGACTAGTGGGGTACCGCAGGGATCGGTGCTAGGACCCCAGTTATTGACAATATATATTAATGATTTAGATGAGGGAACTAAATGTAATATCTCTAAATTTGCAGATGACACAAAACTGGGTGGGAGGGTGAGTTGTGAGGATGCAGAGAGGCTTCAGGGTGATTTGGACAGGTTGAGTGAGTGGGCTACTGCATGGCAGATGCAGTATAATGTGGATAAATGACTCCCTTCGACAGATACAGGAGAAATGTCGCGAACAACAGATGCCCCTCCACATTGCTTTCATTGATCTCACCAAAGCCTTTGACCTCGTCAGCAGACGTGGTCTCTTCAGACTACTAGAAAAGATTGGATGTCCACCAAAGCTACCAAGTATCATCACCTCATTCCATGACAATATGAAAGGCACAATTCAACATGGCGGAACCTCATCAGGGCCCTTTCCTATCCTGAGTGGCGTGAAACAGGGCTGTGTTCTAGCACCCACACTTTTTGGGATTTTCTTCTCCCTGCTGCTTTCACATGCGTTCGAGTCTTCTGAAGAAGGAATTTTCCTCCACACAACATCAGGGGGCAGGTTGTTCAACCTTGCCCATCTAAGAGCGAAGTCCAAAGTACGGAAAGTCCTCATCAGGGAACTCCTCTTTGCTGACGATGCTGCTTTAACATCTCACACTGAAGAGTGCCTGCAGAGTCTCATCGACAGGTTTGCGGCTGCCTGCAATGAATTTGGCCTAACCATCAGCCTCAAGAAAATGAACATCATGGGGCAGGACGTCAGAAATGTTCCATCCATCAATATTGGTGACCACGCTCTGGAAGTGGTTCAAGAGTTCACCTACCTCGGCTCAACTATCACCAGTAACCTGTGTCTCTAGATGCAGAAATCAACAAGCGCATGGGAAAGGCTTCCACTGCTATGTCCAGACTGGCCAAGAGAGTGTGGGAAAATGGCGCACTGACACGGAACACAAAAGTCCGAGTGTATCACGCCTGTGCCCTCAGTACCTTGCTCTAAGGCAACGAGGCCTGGACAACGTATGTCAGCCAAGAGCGACGTCTCAATTCATTCCATCTTTGCTGCCTCCGGAGAATACTTGGCATCAGGTGGCAGGACCGTATCTCCAACACAGAAGTCCTCGAGGTGGCCAACATCCCCAGCTTATACACACTACTGAGTCAGCGACACTTGTGATGGCTTGGCCATGTGAGCCGCATGGAAGAATCCAGGATCCCCAAAGACACATTGTACAGCGAGCTCATCACTGGTATCAGACCCACCGGCCGTCCATGTTTCCGCTTTAAAGACATCTGCAAACGCGACATGAAATCCTGTAACATTGATCACAAGTCGTGGGAGTCTGTTGCCAGCGTTCACCAGAGCTGGCGGGCAGCCATAAAGGCGGGGCTAAAGTGTGGCGAGTCGAAGAGACTTCGCAGTTGGCAGGAAAAAAGACAAAAGCGCAAGGGGAGAGCCAACTGTGTAACAGCCCTGACAAACAAATTTTTCTGCAGCACCTGTGGAAGAGCCTGTCACTCTAGAATTGGCCTTTATAGCCACTCCAGGCGCTGCTCCACACATCACTGACAACCTCCAGGCGTTTACCCATTGTCTCTCGAGATAAGGAGGCCAAAGAAGAAAGAAAATTCACTTTGGTACCAAAAACAGGAAGGCAGATTATTATCTGAATGGCTATAAACTGAGAGAGGGGAATATGCAGTGAGACCTCGATGTTCTCGTACACCTGTTGCTGAAGGTAAGCATGCAGCTGCAACAGGCAGTAAAAAAGGTAAATGGTATGTTGGCCTTCATAGCAAGAGGATTCGAGTACAGGAGCAGGGATGTCTTGCTGCAATTATACAGGGCCTTGGTGAGGCCACACCTGGAATAATATGTGCAGTTTTGGTCTCCTTATCTGAGGAAGGATGTTCTTGCTATGGAGGGAGTGCAGCACAGTTTTACTAGACTGATTCCTGGGATGGCAGGACTGAGGTATCCGGAGAGATTGAGTCGGTTATGATTTTATTCGCTCGAGTTCAAAAGAGTGAGGGAGGATCTCATAGAAACCTGTAAAATTCTAACAGGACTTGACAGGGTAGATGCAGGAAGGATGTTCCCGATAGTGGGGGAGTCCAGAACCAGGGGTCATAGTCTAAGGATACGGGGTAAACCTTTCAGAACTGAGATGAGGAGAAATTTCTTCACCCAGAGAGTGGTGAGCCTGTGGAATTCGCTACCACAGAAAGCAGTTGAGACCAAAACATTGTATGTTTAAAGAAGGAGTTCGATATAGCTCTTGGGTCTAAAGGGATCAAAGAGCATAGGGCGAAAGCGGGAACAGGTTACTAAATTGGATGATCAACCATGATCATAATGAATGGCGGAACGGGCTCGAAGGGCCAAATGTCCTACTGCTGCTCCTATTTTCTATGTTGCTATGAAGAATACGGTGGGGAGGTAATCGATGACCTGGGCAGGGGATCAGAGGCCTGTTGGGGGGAATTGGAGGTCTGGAGTGGGGGCAAGAAGATTGGAGGCCTTGTGGCAAGGTGGGGGTGTGTCCAATCATGTGCATTGCCCAGGTAGTCCCGTTAGATTCAGCAGATAGATATGAAGGAAATCACCCCTGGATCTGAAAATCCTCACCTGACTGCAACTGCCATGTTTCTCGGAGCTCTGGAAACCCAGTAGTCTAAAGTTAGAGTTGAAAAGTAAAATAACAATGAAAGCAGGGGAGTTTTGGCCAATATTTATAGCTCAAACAGCATCATTGAAACAGATTATCTGGTCATTATCACCTTGCTGATTATGGGACCTTGCTGTGCATAAATTTTCCGCTGCATTTCCCAAATTGCAATAGTGACTTCACTTCAAAAAGTATTTCATTGACTGTAAAGTGCTTTGGGTCATCCTGAAGGCATGAAAGGTGTAACATACACGGAGGTCTATCAAGGCTATGTAAACATCCTTGGGTTCTATCCTTCGTGTCAAAGTAAGCAATAATAACCATAAGCCAGTTCACCTTACCTAGACCTTTTGGAATTATAAAAACAACAACTGCTTTTCCAATGAGAACATGCTCAATTTAAGTTAATCGCTCATCATAATCCAATTCTTCCATCATTTCAATCATGCTGGTTGTCTATCCCCTCTCAAGATCCTTTATTTACTGCAGTGACCATATCTGTCCACATGATACTAAGTGAGGCTGCACCATGGATTTTAAAGTGTCAGGGTTACCTCACGATTGACAGGTGCAGAAGGTTTTGTTACTGGTCGAATAATCGAGGCCTGAATTAAAAATTCAGAGCATGGGGGAAAAGTTTGTCAAGGCCTGTTTTCAGGCACAAGGTTGTAATGCACGATCAGCTTGCGCCAGGTCCCATTGAAGCAGTCAGCTCACAAACTTCACGCTGCCTCCTGATCTAACTGCTTTCAGCATGCAGCCCAGCATGGAACACACTGCTGACTGGTTGCATGCTGAACAGGGGGACCTGCAGCATGCGGTGTTTCAGCTAGCTTGAACCTTTCAAGGGCAATAAAATAAAATACCTCTTTACCAGTTAAACGCAGCCTGCTCCTCTTAAACGGGAGCTGCACTCATTATACAGAAGTTGCTTCAGTCTGTCTGTGGAAGACTTGGATAGAAGCAAAAGCACAGAAAATGGAGCAATGGGAAAGGGAGAGGGCTCCCAGTTTTTCTCATGTAGCGCTGGAGGCATTGGTCCAGGAGGTGGAAAGGAGGAGAGATGCAAGGGGAGAAATTCTTTCATGTAGCACCATTTCTTGCAGTGCTATGCAGACTTATGTTGATTCCTTGGGGGCAGATAACGCTGTGGGCAGCTACCTGTACGGCCGTCATGGCTTTCCTCACTGATATCACTGCTAAGCACCATGCAGGTGGCACAGGTAGCAGCCTGCAGTATTGTCTGCCCAGGTAATTGATATAGTCTCTGTAGCACCGCCAGAAGCAGCACCATGTGAACAAATTTCTGCCCCACTATGTTTGCTCAGGGGCCCAGGAGGCCCTCAAGGCACACTTCAGGAAGAGACTGGGAGCAGATGTCCACGGAGGTCAATTCCTGGAGTCTGATCCTGAGGACCTGGCTACAGTGCCGCAAGATGTTCAATGAGCTCAGAAGGTGGTGTGACTTCTCCTATCCACAGCATGAAGCTCAATGCTCCACAACCCCATCATTCAACCATCAGCAATCTTCAACAATCAGGACTCAGGCCTAACATTCAGATATATCACCACCCTCAAACACTCACCAATGATGCCAGCCTCATACCCACCTCTTGCTGCTTCCACAATCCTCCAGCTATTCAGCTATGGCAGGCATATCAGCCAAGCAGTTTGCAACATACTCACTATCATTCTTTCCTCTCTCTTGCAGGACAAGATGGCACATAACAGGAAATAGCAGTACAGAACCGGCAGGGATCAGGCACACCTGTATCACCTGAATCCTCTGGAGGAGATGGTGCTCCACATCATGGGCCCAGCTGGGACTGGGGCCATTGCATCCGGCTTTACCAGGAACATTCAGGATGGACTTCTTGCCTCCCACCTCACTCCCTTTCCCTCACTCGAACCCTCCCCTTTTGCATTTTTGCTTTCAGATACCCAAGAACAGCCATCTTGCCAGCCACTGCAGTCTCATGAGGAAGGGCAACAGCTGCACCTGACCTCTGATGAAGGAGCATCATCACTTGATCTGACACTCACATTCACCAGCTCAGATACTGGCGCTGCGTGTACTTTAAAGGGTAGTATGGAGTTGGAGTCTGCATGTGGTGAGTCACTAGATGTGAGTGGGCTGTAGCCAGGCTGGAGGAAAGGATAGTTCACTTGCCAGCTCCATGGAGTGCGAGGTTGCAGACGAGTTCTGCTGCAGAGGATTCAGATAAGGACCTTGACTGAGTGGTATACAGGAGAACACTAACAGTCATACACTCATAGAGATGCTTGGTGCATTGGCAGGCCTGCCAGACAACCTGTTGTCACTGTCCAGGAGCATGGTGGTCTCCGGCTCCAGCAGGGCTTCACACAGAGCTTGGAGCCTATCTTTCCCAGTGTGTGAGTGGTGCCGAACTCTATCACATCACTTGCATACCCTCCAGTGATACAGCAACTGGTGGCCGATGTTTCAGCTGCCACTGCGGTACAGGCAGACGCCACCCATATATCAGTGCCACAGTGGAAGGTCAGACCAAGGTAATAAGATTCTTGTGCAGGCTCAGACTGCTGTCATCATAGTTGCGAATCTCAGTGCAGAAAGGGGCATGCAGACTTTCGTGGCAGTCCAGCAATTTGTCCTCCAACAGATTACTAGGATTGCTGAGGTGTCACCAAGGGGGTGTGCCAGTAGCTCCATGGTGCACCAAATCTGCTGTCCTCTCTCGGAATTGACAGAGTGCGGCTTGGACTGACTGAGAAGCTGGGAGTTTGGTGAGTGAGGGAGTTTGGTAAAGGGGGGAAGGAGGTACTGCTTTCTTTTTGTTTTACCTTTTTGACCCTCTGGTATTTGGATCTCACTTTAGTACATGGAAAGAAGCTGATTGGTAAGTGACTGGTAAGTATTCAACTTATAATAAATTGTTTGTAAAGTTAAGGTATAGCAATGCAGTTCAACTGAGTGGAATGTGCGTTCTGTAGCATATGGGAAATCATGGGCATACCATGTGTCCAAGACAGACACATCGGAAGGAAGTGTCAACAGCTGCAGAAGTTTGAGCCCTGGGTTTCAGAACTCGAGTGGCAGCTGGAGTCACTGTGGTGCATCCGCGAGGCAGAGAACTATGTGGATAGCACATCTGCACAGAGAGCTGCTTGAGTGCACAGAGTGTGAAGAAGGGAGTTTGGTGAATTATGGGATTTTAAGAGTTAGCCTCTCTCTAAAGTCAAGTTTTTGTTTTCATTTAGCAATGAACTAAAATTACTTTTTAGGTTGAGAGGCAAGTTCGGTTTTTTCCAGTTTTAAACAGGGATGTACAATCTCTCTGAGAGTAACTGCAGCTAGTTAATTAGATAGCTAACTTAAACTTGTTTCTGAGCTCCAGCAGAGCTCTAGCAAAGCTGACTCATCATTGTTTTGCAGAGAGTATAAATTCAGGTGTCTCTGAGTGCTGCTTGAGTGCACAGAGTGTGAAGAGGGTTTGGTGAGTGATGGAGTTCAGTAAAGAGGGGAACTATAAATTAATTAAGAAAAATAAATTTAAATTAATTAACTCAATAAAGATGGCAGAACAGGTGCAGTATGTGGGAGCTCCTGGATGCCACAGCAATCCATGGCAACCATGTCTGTCGTAAGTGTCTGCGGCTTGAGGAGCTTCACCTCAGAGTAGATGAGCTAGAGGCTGAGATGCAGACATTGCAATGCATCAGGGAGAGGGAAAGTTACCCCGACAATTTGTTCCAGAAGGCAGTCACACCCCTTAGGATAGGGTCATCCGATTTGGTCAGCGGTCAGGGGCAGGAGGGAGTGACTGCAGGTCAGGCAGGTAAGGGGATCACGAATGTGGGAGTGGAGCAGCCTCAGCTCTTGCAATTGAGTGATAAATCAAGGTTCTTTCAGCTTGTATGGACAAGTGCTTGGGCTGTAGGCTGGATGAGCAGACTGACCATGGCACCATGGTACAAGAAGCCATTTACGTGGGGAAGTGAAGAGGAATGTAGTGGTAGTAGGGGACAGTATAGGCAGGGGGATAGTCACTGTTCTCTGCAGCCGAAAGAGAGAGTCAAGAAGACTGCATTGCCTGCTCAGTGCCAGGGTTTGGGACATCTGCTCAGGGCTGGAGAGGAGCTTGCAGTGGGAGGGGGAGGATCCAGTGGTCGTGGTCCACATGGGTACCAACAAAATAGATAGGATTAAGATAGAGGTTCTGCAGAGGGACTTTGAGCAGCTAGGCACTAAATTAAAAGCAGAACTTCAAAGATAATAATCTCTGGATTATCACCTGAGCCAAGTGCAAATTGGCATAGGGTAAGATTAGAGAGATGAATGCATGGCTCAAACACTGGTGTGGGAGAAGTGGGTTCCAGTTTCTCGGGCATTGGCACCAGTGCTAGGGAAAGTGGAGGCTGTGGGACGAACTTCACCTGAACCATGCTGGGACCAGTGCTCAGTCACACAACTAGGGAAGTAGAGAGGGCTTTAAATTAAATAGAGGGGGAAGGGATCATGTAGGGGAAGATGGAATAAATTAAAGGGAAATGACAAGGCAATAGATCAAGGTAGCAATAAAGGTAATGATGATAAGAGTATGGCAGGAAGGGACAGTGATTGAAAACTTAAGAGTGTGCCAGAAGATAGGGCTGGAGTTTACAAAAACAGTCAAAAACTGAATTAAGGGTTCTGTATCTGAATGCCCGCAGCATTCGGAATAAAACAGATGTATTGTCAGCTCAAATAGAAATTCATATATATGATCTGATAGCCATTACAGAAACATGGTTACAAGGAAAGCAAAGCTGGGACCTGAAAATCCAAGGGCACGTGACACTCAGGAAGGACAGGGAGCTGGAAAAAGATGGTGGGATAGCTCTGTTAATTAAAGAGGGCATTAGTACTGTAGTAATAATTTTTTTTTATTCATTCATGGGATGTGAGCATCACTGGCGAGGACAGCATTTATTGCCCATCCCTAATTAGAGTCATAGAGTCATACAGCATAGAAACAGGCCCTTCGGCCCACCACATTCATGCCGACCATAATGGCTATCTATACTAATCCCACCTGCCTGTATTAATTCCATATCCCTCTATGCCTTGCTCTTTCAAGTACCTGTCCAGATGCCTCTTAAATGTTGCCACTGTTCCTGCCTCCACCAACTCCTCTGGCAGCTCATTCCAGATACTCACTATTCTTTGTGTGAAAAATTTACCCCTTTGATCCCCTTTAAACCTCCTCCCTCTCACTTTAAATCTATGCCCTCTAGTTTTAGTCACCCCTACCATGGGAAACAGACTCTGGCTATCTACCCTATCTATGCCTCTCATCATTTTATATACCTCTATCATGTCCCCTCTCAGCCTCCTTCGCTCCAGGGAAAACAGACCCAGCCTATCCAATCTCTCTTTATAACTCAAGCTCTCCAAACCAGGCAACATCCTTGTGAATCTTTTCTGCACCCTCTCTAACTTAATCCTGTAGTGAGGCGACCAGAACTGCACACAGTACCCCAAATGCGGCCTAACTAACGTTATGTACAACTGTAACATGACGTCCCAACTTCTTGTACTCAATGCCTCGGCCGATGAAGGCAAGCATGCCATACGCCTTCTTCACTACCCTGTCTACCTGTGTTGCCACATTCATGGAACTATGTACGTGCACCCCAAGGTCTCTCTGCTTAACAACACTCCCCAGGGCCCTGCCATTCACTGTATCACTGTATATGTCCTGCCCTGGTTTCCCAAAATGCATCACTTCGCACTTGTCTGCATTAAATTCCATTTGCCAATCCCTTGCCCACTTTCCCAGTTGATCTATATCCTGTTGTAACCTTAGACAACCTTCTTCACTGTCCACTATACCACCAATTTTGGTATCATCTGCAAACTTATTAATCATGCCCCCTACATTCACATCCAAGTCATTAATATATATGACAAACAACAGAGGGCCTAGCACTGATCCCTACGGCACACCACTGGTCACCGGCCTCCAATCTGAAAAACAACCCTCCACTACCACCCTCTGCCTCCTATCACCAAGCTAATTTTGTATCCAATTGGCTAGTTCACCCTGGATCCCATGTGTTCGAACCTTCCGGACCAGCCTACCATGCGAGACCTTGTCAAAGGCCTTGCTAAAGTCCATGTAGACAACGTCCACTGCCCTGCCCTCGTCAATCCTCTTGGTCACCTCCTCAAAATACTCAATCAAATTCGTGAGACATGATTTCCCACGCACAAAACCATGCTGACTATCCCTAATCAGACCATGCCTTTCCAAATGCATATAAATCCTGTCTCTCAGAATCCCTTCCAATAACTTTCCCACCACTGATGTAAGGCTCACTGGCCTGTAATTCCTTGGCTTATCCCTGCTGCCCTTCTTAAATAAAGGCACAACATTAACTATCCTCCAGTCTTCCGGTACCTCACCCGTGGCTAACGATGATACAAAAATCTCTGCCAGGCCCCCAGCAATCTCCTCCCTTGCTTCCCATAGCATCCTGAAATACACCTGGTCAGACCCTGTGGATTTATCCACCTTAATGCGCTTCAAAACCTCCAACACCTCCTCCTTTGTAATGTTGATATGCTCCAGGATATCGCTGTTCCCTCCCTTGAACTCACTACCTTCCATGACCTTCTCCACAGTACATACAGACGAGAAGTATTCATTTAAGACCCCGTCCATTTCCCGTGGCTCCACACATAGATTACCACACTGATCCTTAAGGGGACCTACTCTCTCCCTAGCTACCCTTTTACTCTTAATATACTTATCGAATCTTTTAGGATTCTCCTTTATCTTATCTGCCAGGGAAATCTCATGGCCCCTTTTTGCCCTCCTAATTTCCTTCTTAATTGTATTCCTACATCCCCGATACTCCTCGAGGTACTCGTTTGATCCCAGCTGCCTATACCTGACATATACCTCCTTCTTTGTCCTGACAAAACCCTCAATATCCCTCGTCAACCAAGGTTCCCTAAACTTGCCAGCCTTGCCCTTCAATCTAACAGGAGCATGCCGGCCCTGGACTCTTCCTATCTCACTTTTAAAAATTGCCCTTGGGAAGGTGGTGGTGAGCTTAGTTCTAAAGATCAAGACATAGAATCAGTTTGGGCAGAAAAAAAGAAACAGAAAGGGGCAAAAAACATTGCTCGGAGTTGTTTAGAGGCCACCAAACACCAGTGGTAATGTAAATCACAATATAAATCAGGAAATTAGAGGTGCATGTAACAAGGGTAATATAGTAATATATAAGTAAAATACTGCCGATTTCAATCAGCATATAGACTGGGTAAACTTTATTAGTACTAATTGTTATGGTCAAGTGAGGAGGGGTTGAAGGACTTCCCCCTTTTCCCGCTCCTTGTTGGACCACAGCAGGTTTAATTTTTTCTTAAAGTGGAGGTACTGGCCAATTGAGTAGGTGTTTGATTATTTACTTGCTCTGATCATAACAGAACCAATTGGAAAGGTTTTCTTGAGTTCATAAAGAAAGAGGTTAATTTTATTGTACCTAAACCAAACTAATAAAATAATAAACGACGCACCAACTTTCACTCTCTCACACACACTAGAGGTTTACACACACACAAATAGGTTACAGAGTAGGGAAAGGTAGATTGGTTGAGATAGAGTCCATAAAAAAGATATATAGTCTGTGGAGTTTGGTGATTCAGCTGGTTTCTAGCTGAATTCAGTGGCTTTTAGTTTGAAGAGGTAGATGACTGGCTTGGTGAGTCTCTTGGAGATAGTGATGAGGATGATTTCCTCCAACAGGGTTTCTGATTGTAGCCGGAGTATGCAAAAGTCAACAGGTAGGATTTGAAAGCTTTCAATCTGGAATGGAGAGAGCTAGAGAGAGAAAGAGAGAGAGAGACCCCCACTTAGGTCTGCACGTGCCAGTACATTAGTGAGAGAAGATCTTAGATCAGAGAATCAAGGTGTCAAATCAGTTTGAGTGGAGTTAAGAAACAGCAAGGGGCAGCAAACATTGATGTGAGTTGTTTATAGGCCACCAAACGTTAGTGGCAATGTTGGGCATGGTATAAATCAGGAAATTAGAGGTGTGTTTAATATGGTTAATACAGTAATAATGGGCGAATTCAATTTACATGTAGACTGGGTAAAGCTAATCAGCACTCATGCTGTGGAGAATTAATTCCTGTAGTGTGTACGAGTAGTAGGTGCAGGCAGGTAGTGCAGGAGTCCCCTGTGGCCATCCCCCTCACAAACAGATATATCACTTTGAATACTGTTGGGGGGGGAATGGCCTTCCGGGGAAAGCAGCAACAGCCAAGTTTGTGGCACCATGGATGGCTCTGCTGCACAAGAGGGAAGGAAAAAGACTGGGAGAGCCATAGTGATAGGAGATTCAATTGTAAGGGGAACAGGCAGGCATTTCGATGGCTGCAAACAAGACTCCAGAATGGTATGTTGCATCCCTGGTGCTAGGGTCAAGGATGTCTCAGTGCGGCTGCAGGACATTCCGAAAGGAGAGGGTGAATAGCCAGTGGTCGTGGTACATATCGGTACCAACGACATAGGTAGTAAAAGGGATGAGGTCCTGCAAGATGAATTTAAGGAGTTAGGAGCTAAATTAAAAAGCAGTAATCTCAGGATTACTTCCTGTGCCACATGTTAGTGAGTATAGGAACAGGAGAATAGACCAGATGAATGTGTGGCTGGAGAAATGGTGCAGGAGGGAGGAATTTAGATTCCTAGGACATCGGGACCGGTTCTGGGGAAGGTGGGACCTGTACAAGCAGGATGGGGTATACCCAGGTGGGACCAGAACCGATGTCCTCACAGGGGCGTTTATAGATATTGGTTTATCTTAATAGTCTTTAAGATTTTTGATTTTTTTCAATGAACAGACAATTTGTTAAAGTTAAAAGATACCTGGTTTGGTTTGCCTCATTCGGGAATTACTAGTTTGTTTCAATTTGGCTGTGGCTTTCCTTGATTTGGAAAGCTTTAACATATGTATGATGCGACCAGTTGGGTGGCGGGACTGAACTGACAGTGCATTGCTCCCACCGCATTCAGAATTATATAAATATTGATTGGGGGCTTTGTTTTGAGCAATCATGTCATACCAGGAGTGACCACCACACAGTCCTTGTGGAGACAAAGTCCCATCTTCACATTGAGGATACCCTCCATCGTGTTGTGTGGCACTACCTCCGTGCTAAATGGGAGAGATTTTGAACAGAGCTAGCGATGCAAAACTGAGCACCCATGAGATGCTGTGGGCCATCAGCAGGAGCAGAATTGTACTCAACCACAATCTGTAACCTCGTGGCCCGGCATATCCCCCACTCTACCATTACCATCAAGCCGGGGGACCAACCCTAGTTCAATGAAGAGTGGAGGAGGGCATGCCAGGAGCAGCACTGGGCATATCTCAAAAAAATGAGGTGTCAACCTGGTGAAGCTACAATCCAGGATTACTTGCATGCCAAACAGCATAAGCAGCATGCGATAGACAGAGCTAAGCTATCCCATAACCAATGGATCAGATCCAAGCTCTGCAGTCCTGCTACATCCAGTCGTGAATGGTGGTGGACAATTAAACAACTAACTGGAGGAGGTGGCTCCACAAATATCCCCATCCTCAATGATAGGGGAGCCTAGCACATCGGTGTGAAAGATAAGGCTGAAGCATTTGCAACAATCTTCAGCCAGAAGTGCTGAGTGGATGATCCATCTCAGCCTTTACCTGAAGTCCCCAGCATCACAGATGCCAGACCAGCCAATTTGATTCACTCCTCGTGATGTCAAGAAACGACTGAAGGCACTGGATACTGCAAAGGCTATGGGCCCTGACGACATTCCGGCAATAGTACTGATGACCTGTGCTCCAGAACGTGCCGCACCCCTAGCCAAGCTGTTCCAGTATAGCTACAACACTGGCATCTACCCTGCAATGTGGAAAATTGCACAACTATGTTCTGTACACAAAAAGCAGGACAAGTCCAACTCAGCCAATTACCAGTCTACTCTCGATCATCAGTAAAGTGATGGAAGGTATCATCGACAGTGCTATCAAGCGGCACTTGATTAGCGATAACCTGCTCAGTGACGCTCAATTTGGGTTCCACCAGGGCCACTCAGCTCCTGACCTCACTACAGCCTTAGTTCAAACATGGACAAAAGAGCTGAACTCCAGAGGGGAAGTGAGAGTGACTGCCCTTGGCATCAAGGCAGCATTTGACCGAGTACGGCATCAAGGAGCCGGAGCAAAACTGGAGTCAATGGGAATCAGGGGGAAAACTCTCCGCTGGTTGGAGTCATGCCTAACGCCAAGGACGATGGTTGTGGTTGTTGGAGGCCAATCATCTCAGCTCCAGGGCATCAGTGCAGGAGTTCCTCAGAATTGTATCCTAGGCCCAACCATCTTCAGCTGCTTCATCAATGACCTTCCTTCAATCATAAGGTCAGAAGTGGGGATGTTTGCAGATGATTGCACAATGTTCAGCACCATTCACAACTCCTCAGACACTGAAGCAGTCCATGTAGAAATGCATCTGGACAATATCCAGACTTAGGCTGATAAGTGGTAAGTAACATTCGCGCCATACAAGTGCCAGGCAATGACCAACTCCAAAAAGAGAGGATCTAACCATCTCCCCTTGACATTCAATGGCATTACATTGCTGAATCCCCCACTATCAACATCCTGGGGGTTACCATTGACCAGAAACTGAACTGGAGTAGCCATATAAATACCGTGGCTACAAGAGCAGGTCAGAGGCTCGGAATCCTGCGGCGAGTAACTCACCTCCTGACTCCCCAAAGCCCGTCCACCATCTACAAGGCACAGGTCAGGAGTGTGATGGAATACTGTCCACTTGCCTGGATGGGTGCAGCAACATTCAACACTCAAGAAGCTCGACACCACCCAAGACAAAGCAGCCCGCTTTATTGACACCCCATTCACTAACATTCACTCTCTCCACCACTGATGCACAGTGGCAGCTGTGTGTATCATCTATCAGCTCCAGAACCATTTCTTTCATCGCTGGGAAATCCTCCCTTGTCCTGGGAGCGATGGATTTCGGGGTTCAAGACCTACTTGCTTGCATTTCGGATGGACAGCCCAGCTGTAGCAGCAAACCACAAGAAATTGACACTTGTACATTGTCTTGGAGCAGAAGGCCAGCATTTAATCCAGCAGCTCACAGAAGATACATCTACATTTGATATAGCATTATGTGCTCTCGAAAAATACTTCAGGCCAAAGAAAAGTGTGATGATAGAGCGACACGCATTCTGCCAGAGATTCCAGGGACATGGTGAGCCCATTAGACAGTTCGTGGCAGCTTTGCAGTAATTGGCATCGACATGTAAATTTGGCACACAAACCAATGAACTAATTTGAGACCAATTAATTGAAAAGACTTCAATTCCATGAATTAGGTAATGCCTCCGCATGGAGGATGATGATTTAACCGAGGAAAAAGCCATAACCTTGGTAATCCAAACTGAATCTGCCACGTTAGAGGTTACACACACATGCAGCTTTAAACTCAGGGTTACAGACACAGCTTGCGCAATCAGCTGCAGTGCAAGAGTTACGGACAAAAAGACCTCAGCAAATTGTGTCCCATCATGGTCAGTTACCTTCAAAATTGTGCCCAAATTGTGGAAATGCCATGTCCAGCTCAAGGAAAAAAAATGTAACACATGTTACAAAGATGTGCAGGTCATCAAAGAAAAAGATTTCATTGGTTTGACATGTGGGGGAGACTCTTCCTGAGAGTGAGGTACAACATGTATATAACATCACAAAGAGTAAAGCACCGGGTCATTTTAAGGAGCACTCAAACGAAATCCCAGGCACCTCAATGTCACTTATTATCGATGTTGGCGTAAAAGTATGTATTTTGAGTGACAAACTCTTACCATCGGTATTTTTCGCAATTTTTCCCACTCCTGCAACAGACACTCTTCATCTTATGATGATTCTATCATTCCAGTTTTGGGGATGATCACAGTACTCGTACGTTACAAAATTGTCACCTGAGGCAGCTTCAATTTTTATGTAGCTCAGGGCCAAAGCCTTTTGGGGGTAAACCTTTTTGATAGGCTTGGATTCAAACTGGAAGACCCCACCGGAATACACATTACTGGGATTGATGATGCAAATTATACATGACAGTATCCTTTCTTATTTACTGGATTTGGGGAGATCTAGGGTACCGTCATGCTCCTCGCGTCGACACATTAATTCAACCAGTTTCACAAAATTTGAGACAGTTGCCATGCTGAAGTGTCACAGGAGCTGAAACAACTAGAAGCAGATGGTATCATTGAATGAATTGAGTCATCGCAGTGGATGTCAAATCTAGTCATTGCACACCTAAAAAATGACAAACTTAGACTACGCATTGACCTAAAAGCAGTCAACAAAGCTATCATACCAAACAAATATCCATTTCCTACAATTCAAGAACTGTCATCATCATTTCTTGACTCCACATCTTCACAAAGCTCAATATGCCACAGAGTTATCTTCAGATACCTCTAGAAGAATAAAGCCAATATCTTACAGCTTTTGTTACGCATGATGGTGTGTTTCAGTACCGCAGAATGCTATATGGACTAAGTTCAGCACCTAGGGCATTCCAGATCGTTTCTTCAGTCTTGTCGGTGGTGAGGGAACACTTAACCTTCTTGATGACATCGTTGTCCACGGAAGGGACAAAGCTGAACATGATCAATGATTATCAGCAGTGCCCAGTGGACTTGCAAAACACAATTTGACGCTTAACAAGGACAAATACACATTTTCGGCACCAAAGATTGACTACAGAGTAACAGCAGCTGGAGTAAAGCCAACACATTCTCTGACCGGAAAGACACCAGCCAAACCTATGATAGGTCATAACTTTCGCATGCCACTATTCTTAAGCCATCACTACCAGTTAACGAAAATGTCAGATTGAAAGTAGATGAACCCGCAAACAAACAAACATCCGAATTAAGAGCAGAAGTAAGCCATTTGGCTCCTCCAGCCTGCTCCGCCATTCAATAAGATCATGGCTGATCTGTTTCTGTTTCGAATTCCACACTCCCATCTACCCTGATAACTCTTGATTCCCTTGCCTATCAAGAATCTATCTATCTCTGCCTTAAAAATATTCAATGACCCTGCCTCCACCACCTTCTGAGGCAGAGAGTTCCAAAGTCGCACAACCCACTGAGAGAAAAAAATTCTCCTCATCTCTGTGCAAAAAGTGCAACCCTAATTTGAAAACAGTGCTCCTTAGTTCTGGACTCACCCACAAGAAGAAACATCCTTTCTACATCCATTTTGTCAAGACTGTTTGGTATCTTTTAAAGTTCAAACAAGTCTCCCCTCACTCTTCTAAACGCCAATGAAAACAAGCCCAGTCTGTCCAACCTTTCCTCCTATGACAACCCGCTCATTCCAGGCATCAATCTAGTAAACCTCCTCTGAACCGCCTCCAACGCATTTACATCCTTCCTTAAATAAGGAGACCAAAACTACACACAGTATTCAAGATGTGGTCTCACCAATGCCCTGTATAACTGAAGTATAACATCCTTACTTTTATTTTCAATACCTCCTGTAATAAAGGATAGCATTCCATTAGTCTTCTTTATTACTTGCTGTACTTGCGTACTAACTTTTTGTGACTCATGCACTAGAACGCCTAGATCCCTATGCACCTCGGAATTCTGCAGTCATTCTCCATTCAAGTAATACTCTGCTTTTTTATTCTTCCTGCCAAAGTGAACAACTTCACATTTTCCCACATTATACTCCATCTGCCAGATTTTTGCCCACTCAACCTATCTATATCGGTCTGCAACCTCCTTATGTCCTCTTCATTACATACTTCCCTACCTATCTTTGTGTCATCTGCAAATTTAGCTACCATGCCATTGCTCCCCTCATCTAAGTCATTGATATAAATTGTAAAATGTTGAGGGCCCAGCACAGACCCCTGCGGGACTCCATTCGTCACATCCTACCAATCAGAAAAGGACCCATTTATGCATACTCTCTGTTTTCTGCCAGCCAGCCATTCTTCTATCCATGCTAATATGTTACCCCCTCCACCATGAGCTCCTACTTTGCGCAATAACCTTTTATGTGGCACCTTGTCAAATGCCTTCTGGAAATCCAAGTACAGGTCGTCAATGGGCTCCCCTTTAATCCACAGCGCATGTTATTCCTTCAAAGAACTCCAATAAATTGGTTAAACATGATTTCCCTTTCACAAAACCATGCTGACTATTCCCGATTACCTTGAGTTTTTCTAAGTGCCCAGCTATAGCCTCCTTAATGATCGATCCGAACACCTTCCCCATGTCAAGACATCAAGCTAACTGGCCTATAGTTACCTGTTTTCTGCCTCCCCTTCTTCTTGAATAGAGGAATTATATTTGCTGCTTTCCAGTCTGATGGAACCTTTCCAGAATCTAGTGAAATTTGAAAAATTAACCCTAATGCATCAACTACCTCATTAGCCACCTCTTTTAAGACCCGAGGATGAAGTTCATCAGGACTCAGGCACTTGTCAGCCTGCAGCTGCATCAGTTTGCTCAATACCACTTCCCTGGTAATTATAATTTCACCAAGTTCCTCTCTTCCTTCCACCTCCTGATTTAAAGGTATTACTGGGATGTTTTTTGAATCCATCTATAGTGAAGACAGAAGCAAAATATTTGTTCATTTCATCCGCCATTTCCTTATTATCTACTATTAACTCCCCATTCTCACTCTCTAGAGGACCAACACTCATTTTACTTAGTCTTTTCCTTTTTAAATACCTGTAAAAACTCTTGCTATCTGTTTTTACATTTCTAGCTAGCTTCCACTCATACTTTAATTTCTTTCGCCTGATTAACCTTTTAGTCATTCTCTGCCGTTCTTTATATTCTGACCAATCATCTGACCTGCCACTCATCTTTGTCAATTATATGCAAAGCAACAAGGTAAAGCAAAAGCATACTTGGACAAACAGGGAACCACAATTTAAAATTGAAGATTGGGTTCAAATCAAATGGCCAAATTGTGACCACAAACTTGCTTCATCTGTATCTGGTCCAAAGCAGATTAAATGTTTACTAGATATTAATGCTTTTCTGTTGGTTGACAACACCAAGTGGAATGCGAAACATTTGATAGGGAGCAGACCAGGATATTTTGAGGATAGTGGTTATGAGAATACATTTCCTTTTCCTGTGAGTGATGTTGATCATCCGCCTCATCAAACTGATCACACAGATCCACAACCTCAAATTCATAAATCTAAATTTAGACCTAAGAGACCTTCCTATCTCAAAGATTATTTCTGTACTTAGAGAAAACAGACAAAATGAACTAAGAAATAACTTGATGTATATATGTTTGATGTTTAGAATACTTTAATTCAAAAATAATGTCTTCAGTTAAAAGGGGGAAAATGTAGTGTTCAATGGTTTGATTGATCTGGGTTTGATTGTATTAGTCTGTCCACTTACCTGTATTCACTGTATTTGATTGTTTAAGCCTCGTTAAACTGAAACTAAAAGAGAGAAACTGAGACTGTTCTGAGAAAGCCATTGTACTGAAATCTTGTAAGTGCTGAGATATTTTAAAGTACTGTAAATGAACCAGTTGGTGATTTAATATAAGTGTGATATCTGCATTGCTCGAAAATATATCAGATATATAAATGTCTAGCAACCCAGTGTAAACATAATGTCCCCTTGATATTCAACAGTATTACCATCACTGAATCCCCGACTATCAACATCCTGGAGGTTACCATTGGCCATAAACTTAACTGGGCCAGCCATATAAATACTGTGGCTACAAGAACAGGTCAGAGGCTGGCAATTCATGTCCTGACTCCCCAAAGCTTGTCCACCATCTACAAGGCACATGTCAGGAGTGTGATGGAATACTCTTCACTTTCCTGGATGAGTACAGCTCCAACAATGCAGAAAAAGCTCAACACCATCCAGGACAAAGCAGCCTGCTTGATCAGCACCCCATCCACCACCTTAAACATTCACTCCCTTCACTACCAGCACACAGTGACAGCATTGTGCACAATCTACAAGATGCACTGCAGCAACTGCCAAGCCTCTTTCGACAGCACCTTCCACATCTGTGACCTCTATCACCTGGAAGGACAAGGGCAGCAGACACATGGGAGCACCACCACCTGCAAGTTCCTCTCCAAGCCACACACCATCCTTACTTGGAACTATGTTGTCATTCCTTCACTATCACTGGGTCAAAATCCTGGAACTCCCTTCCTAACAACACTGTGGGTGTACTGACATCACATGGACTGCAGTGGTTCCAGAAAACAGCTTACCACCACCATCTCAAGGGCAATTAGGGATGAGCAATAAATGCTGGCCTTGCCAGCAGTGCCCACATCCCAAGAATGATTTAAAAAATGCATATCTGAATGAAAAATAATGTGTTTGCCTTTATGTTTAGAAGCCCAATGTATTCCCTTCTGTGTTCACTCTTAGCTGATCAGTGAAGCTGAAGAGCAGACAACTTCTGTTCTTTTTTTAAATCAAGTGCATTTGTTACCTTTGCAAAATTCAGCCAATCTCCATTTTAATACACACATGTCTCCTATTACTGCAGTTTTTATTTCAATGATGTGATTTACAATTCAAGTAATTGGCCAGGAAAAATATTAAATTAAGCCATGTTGGAATTGGATTATAATGCAGTGCAGAGGTACTTTGGTGGGGACCAATTAATGCCAGACTTAGCTTATTAGTGATGGTTGCTGTAAGTGTTAAACTTGTCCAAGACTGTGACCAGACCTGTAGAGACTCCCTAAGGCAAAATCAATCACAAATGTGAGCTTTAACAAATTTCAGACCACTTTGATTATGGACTTTGTTACAATGCAGTCCAATAATATGTCACATATGTAAACCAGAGGTACAAGCCACTTACAATAATACATAATCATTTTCTGTCAGTCAAATTATGTAATTATGTTCTTGAGTGACCCCCAGCGACACTCAAAAATTTAGTGGATTGCATTAGATTTAATATGGCTCAACCGACAAGGTGATATTCCTGCATATTTTTAGGATTTAAATCAAGCTATTCTGCTTGATATGTAAGGATATGAGTTAATACGCATTTAGTCTATTTCACAGAGCAAAGTCAAAGTGGCACCAAGTAGTATGATGATTGTACTTCTGTGTAATGAGTTGCTTCTTTTAGACCTGCACTTATTGCTCGTGGGGTTAGCCCACATCACCATTGTTCCCAATATTTCATATTTTAAAATGGGAAGCTTTGTAGTGAGATGGTTATTATATATCTTAGAGAGTCTGCTACAGTTGAGGACAGAAGTTAACTTTTTTTATTACCTGCTGCCGAAGAACCTGCTGCAATGCGTCTTCTTCTAATATGGTTGCCTGGGGAAATGTAGAAATGGGGTATTTTGACATTTTTCAGCTTTCATTCCTTATTTTTATGGAGGCCTTTTTTTTATTCATTCATGGGATGTGGGTGTCGCTGGCTAGGCCAGCATTTATTGCCCATCCTTAATTGCCCTTGAGAAGGTAGTGGTGAGCTACCTTCTTGAACTGCTGCAGTCCATGTGAGTTAGGTACACCCACAGTGCTGTTAGAAAGGGAGTTCCAGGAATTTGACCCAGCGACAATGAAGGAATGGCGATATTGTTCCAAGTCAGGATAGTGTGTGATTTGGAGGGGAACTTACAGGTGGTGGTGTCCCCATGCATTTGCTGCTCTTGTCCTTCTAGTTGGTAGAGGTCGCGGGTTTGGAAGGTGCTGTCGAAGGAACCTTGGTGCGTTGCTGCAGTGCATCTTGTAGATGGTACACACTGCTGCCACTGTGCATCGGTGGTGGAGGGAGTGAATGTTTGTAGATGGGGTACCAATCAAGAGGGCAAATCTGTCCTGGATGGTGTTGAGCTTCTTGAGTGTTGAGTGTTGCTGGAGCTGCACCCAACCAGGCAAGTGGAGAGTATTCCATCACACTCCTGACTTGTGCCTTGTAGATGGTGGACAGGTTTTGGGGAGTCATGAGATGAGTTACTCGCCGCAGGATTCCTAGCCTCTGACCTGCTCTTGTAGCCATAGTATTTATATGGCTACACCAGTTCAGTTTCTGGTCAATGGTAACCCCTCGGATATTGATAGTGGGGGATTCAGCGATGGTAATGCCATTGATTGTCAAGGGGAGATGGTTAGATCCTCTCTTGTTGGAGATAGTCATTGCCTGGCACTTATGTGGCATGAATGTTACTTGCCACTTATTAGCCCAAGACAGGATATTGTCCAGGTCTTGCTGCATTTCTACATGGACAACCTCAGCATCTGAGGAGTCGTGAATGGTGATGAACATTGTGCAAACATCAGCAAACATCCACACTTCTGATCTTATGATTGAAAGAAGGTCATTGATGAAGCAGCTGAAGATGGTTGGGCCCAGGACACTCCCCTGAGGAACTCCTGCACTGATGCCCTGGAGCTGAGATGATTGTCGTCCAACAACCACGATCATCTTCCTTTGCGTTAGGTATGACTCAAACAAGCGGAGAGGTTTCCCCCTGATTCCCATTGACTCCAGTTTTGCTTTGGCTCCTTAATGCCATACTCAGTCCAATGCTGCTTTGATGTCAAGGGAAGACACTCTCACCTAACCTCTTGAGTTCAGTTCTTTTGTTCATGTTTGAACCAAGGCTGTAATGAGGTCAGGAGCTGAGTGGCCCTGGTGGAACCCAAACTGAGCGTCACTGAGCAGATTATTGCTGAGCAAGTGCTACTTGACGGCACTGTTGATGACACCTTCCATCACTTTATTGATGATTGAGAGTAGACTGATGGGGCGGTAATTGGCCGGGTTTGACTTTCCTGCTTTTTGTGTACAGGACATACCTGGGCAATTTTCCACATTGCCTGGTGGGTGCCAATGTTGTAGCTGTACTGGAACAGCTTGGCTAGGGTCGTGGCAAGTTCTGGAGCACAGTTCTTCAGTACTATTGCCGGAATATTGTCAGGGCCCATAGCCTTTGCAGTATCCAGTGCCCTCAGTCGTTTCTTGATATCACGCAGAGTGAATTGAATAGGCTGACGTCTGGCATCTGTGATGCTGGGGACTTCAGGAAGAGGCCGAGATGGATCATCAGCTCGGCACTTCTGGCTGAAGATTGTTGCAAATGCTTCAGCCTTATCTTTCGCACTGATGTGCTGGGCTCCCCAATCATGGGAATATTTATTGAGCCACCTCCTCCAGTTAGTTGTTTAATTGTCCACCACCATTCACAACTGGATGTGGCAGGACTGCAGAGCTTAGATTTGATCCATTGGTTATGGGATCGCTTAGCTCTGTCTATTGCATGCTGCTTACACAGTTTGGCATGCAAGTAGTCCTCTGTTGTAGCTTCACCAGGTTGACACCTCATTTTGAGGTATGCCTGGTGCTGCTCCTGGCATGCCCTCCTGCACTCTTCATTGAACCAGGGCTGGTCTCCTGGCTTGATGGTAATGGTAGAGTGGGGGATATGCCAGGCCACGAGGTTACAGATTGTGGTTGAGTACAATTCTGCTGCTGCTGATGGCCCACAGCACCTCATGGATGCCCAGTTTTGCATTGCTAGATCTGTTTGAAATCTATCCCATTTAGCACGGTGATGATGCCACACAACACAATGGAGGATATCCTCAATGTGAAGGCGGGACTTTGTCTCCACAAGGACTGTGCGGAGGTCACTCTTGCCAATACTGTCATGGACAGATGCATCTGCGGCAGGCAGATTGGTGAGGATGAGGTTTAGTATGTTTTTCCCTCTTGTTGGTTCCCTCACCACCTGCCGCATACCCAGTCTAGCAGCTATATCCTTTAGGACTTGGCCAGCTCGGTCAGTCCTGGTGCTACCGAGCCACTATTGGTGATGGACCTTGAAGTCCCCCATCCAGAGTACATTCTGTGCTCTTGCTACCCTCATAGCTTCCTCCAAGTGGTGTTCAACATGGAGGAGTACTGACTCATCAGCTGAGGGAGGGCGGTAGGTGGTAATCAGCAGGAGGTTTCCTTGCTCATGTTTGAGCTGATGCCATGAGACTTCATGGCGTCCGAGTCAATGTTGTGGACTCCCAGGGCAACTCCCTCCCTACTGTATACCATTGTGTCGCCATTTACCTCCATTTCACTTCATTTAGCTTTCAGATAGTCTGAGGAATTGTGAATTCAATCCCATTTCATACTGCTGCATGGCACAACACATGTCACTAATGACAGCATTAATAAACAGCTCAATTGGGCACTACACACCGTGTGCTGATAACTAATCTCACATTGGACAGAGTGAACAAATCTGTCCCCTGCTGATTGATATATATTTATCTCCAAAGAATGTAATGTCGCAACTCAATACCTTACTTTCTACAAACTAGAAGCTGCTGCTTGTATATTTGTTGAACATTTAACCTAAGCAGAGCACTTCCATTCTTTGGGATACATTGAGGGGTGAATAACTATGTTAGCTGTTTGGAACAGTTATTCCAATCGCAGTGGTAGCAGCCCACTTGGTGTCAGAGGCAACAGATCAATAATTTAATTTTTAAAAATCAACACAGTCCTTTTGTAAAGGTTCTGTGTGAAGTTCATAGTCATTAAACTTTCAAAAATAACATTATCAAATAGGTCTGGCAGGCTCATAATCTGCTGCCAGATTAGATACTGCAAAATGGGTGGATTGTGTATACTGGGAGTTGCTGAGTTCCAACCCTAAAGTTCCTGATAAATATGTCACTCTAAATCCAGACGAACCCCTAAGTACAAGAAATAATTCCCAATGGATACCAATAAACTTATATGTATGATCAACACTCAGTCATTACATTTAGATTATTTATGGCCTTTAAATGCTAATTGTTAACTTATCAGTCTTCTGTTATTGAATAATTTCTTCTCGTTATTACTTTGCAATAAAGAAGGAACTCAGACTGAACAAAACCAAACACTTTCCTCCCCACCACGAACATAAAGAGATAATTAAAACTGATTAAGAGTCACTCAAAATTCTGCTTAAGTTGCGGAACGATATTAGCGATATATTATCTGATACTGCTTGTCAGTTAAGGAACATGGGCCACTGTAAAACAGTGAGTTTTATATCACAGAGGTATTAATAGGAATTTTGTAGAATTTTGAAAGTACTTAAGGCAGAAAGAAATAGGATTGTATTATTCTAAATAAAAACTTAAGCTAACTCTCAAACTGCTCATTCATAATTAAACACTTTCGTAGAAGTTCATGATTTGTTATGCAATATGTTTGGAAAACAGTTGTCCAGTCTTGATTGTATGGCAGAAATAGTGTAAAGCTAATCGCGCAAACATATGAACTATCTAAACAAAATCAAATTTTCTGTTTTTATTTGTGCACGGTTGTAACATTTCTGCCTTGGATGTTTTGAAATGTAGCTGCGTCAAACTAGAGAGATATATTTGAAATATTTAAGTTGGAAATTATCATATTACCAAATTCTATACGCATTCTATTGGCCATGTGAGCTGCATGGAAGATGGCAGGATCCCCAAGGACACATTGTACAGCGAGCTCGTCACTGGTATCAGACCCACCGGCCATCCATGTCTCCGCTTTAAAGACGTCTGCAAATGCGACATGAAGTCCTGTGACATTGATCACAAGTCATGGGAGTCAGATGCCAGTGATCGCCAGAGCTGGCGGACAGCCATAAAGGCAGGGCTGAAGAGTGGCGAGTCGAAGAGTGGCGGGTTGAAAAGACTTAGCTGTTGACAGGAAAAAAGACAGAAGTGCAAGGGGAGAGCCAACTGTGTAACAGCCCCGACAACCAATTCTTTCTGCAACACCTGTGGAAGAGTCCTCAGATACTGAAGCAGTCCGTGTAGAAATGCAGCAAGACTTGGACAATATCCAGGCTTGGGCTGATAAGTGGCAAGTAACATTCGCGACACACAGGTGCCAGGCAATGACCATCTCCAACAAGAGAGAATCTAACCATCTCCCCTTGACATTCAACGGCATTACCATCGCTGAATTCCCCCACTATCAACATCCTAGGGGCTACCATTAACCAGAAACTGAACTGGAGTAGCCATATAAATACTGTGGCTACAAGAGCAGGTCAGAGGCTAGGAATCCTGCGGCGTGTAACTCACGTCCTGACTCCCCAAAGCCTATCCACCATCTACAAGGCACAAGTCAGGAGTGTGATGGAATACTGTCCACTTGCCTGGATGGGTGCAGCTCCAACAACACTCAAGAAGCTCGACACCATCCAGGACAAAGCAGCCCGCTTGATTGGCACCCCATCTACAAACATTTACTCCCTCCACCACCGACGCACAGTGGCAGCAGTGTTTACCATCTACAAGATGCACTGCAGCAATGCACCAAGGCTCCTTAGACAGCACCTTCCAAACCCGCGACCTCTACCAACTGGAAGGACAAGGGCAGCAAATGCATGGGAACACCACCACCTGCAAGTTTCCCCTCCAAGTCACACACCATCCTGACTTGGAACTATATCGCTGTTCCTTCACTGTCGCTGGGTCAAAATCCTGGAACTCCCTTCCTAACAGCACTATGGGTATACCTACCCCAAATGGACTGCTGCGGTTCAAGAAGGCAGCTCACCACCACCTTCTCAAGGGCAATTAGGGATGGGCAATAAATGCTGGCCTGGCCAGCGATGCCTACAACCCATGAATGAATGAATTTTTAAAAAAGAGTCTGTCACTCTAGAATCGGTCTTTATAGCCACTCCAGGCGCTGCTCCACAAACCACTGGCCACCTTCAGGCGCTTCCCCATTGTCTCTCGAGACAAGGAGGCCAAAAAAGAAGAAGAAGATATGGAGAACTGAATATGCAGAGAATCATTGGTGCACGGAATTCTCTGCCATAGAAAGTTATTGTGAATGAGAATATTGCATCTTTTAATGGGAAAGGCCTCCTTTGGATTGTAAACTTCGATAACTTCATAACTTGTAGAATGATATGTCACCCATTCCCTCAGTACAGGTATCTGGTGGGTTATTGCTGCAGTAATTGAGTTCTCTGTTTTAGATGAATGAGGTAACAAAATGTGTTATATGCAGTCAATATAAAGTACCAGTTATGAAAACTTTGTATCCTTTTTATATAAGAAAAGTGTTGAGAAACACTTATATTGTCCATTGCTTTAAAAACAAGTTAGCTATCAACTTAGGTAGACACTGCCGCAAAGTGGGATGGTACCTATCAGCATCCAGTCATAAAGTCCAGTGTGTGCAATGTTTGCTCCCTGCTGTACAGAGACAGATCATGGCACTGGTAACCATTTTTATTGTATCATTTCAACCCTCATATAGGAATGTGGATAAATCAAAATGAGCTAACATTCTCTAAGTATCAGGTTAGCTCAATGGCACCACTCTTGCCTCTTAGACTGAAGATCTGTATTGTAAGCCTCACTCGAGGACTTGAGCACATAACTCTCAATGCACTTCTGTGGGAATGATGCATTATTGGAGGTTTTGTCTTTCAGGTGACATATTAAACTGAGATTCCAAGTGCCTGTTCAGGTGGATATAAAAGATTCAATGACATGGGTGAAGGCCTTTAAGTCGCTGTTAATTGGCAACTTAAGGGCCTTGATTGGCCTGGGTCGGGTGGTCCGTTTTTCATCCCCCCCCCACCCCCCCTCCCCCTCCCTGGCACTACGTAAAGTGGGGCGGAGGCGGGAGTGGTATGGGAAGGTCTGTGGGAGCCTCTCGCTCCATTTTATGCCACACCCCCCACCACCATCCGGCTCACTGGGGTGGCGTAAAATTCCAGACCTGTGAATCAGCAATCCACTGTAACAGCTAGCCACTGTGTCACATGATTTTAAATAGTTTTTAAAAAATGATTAGCCATTAAAATTAAATTATTTTGTGTATGAAGATTAGAATCATACTAGGTGTGAATGAAGTATTGAGCTAAGAAAATACTTAAGTGGTGACAGATGTAAAGACAGCTGGGATTATATGTTATAAAGGTGCAAACACGTACAAAATGCTGGAGCTGCAATACATTATGAAAAATGATGTAAGAGGGCATTTTGGTGGAATATTGGTAAATTGCTTCCCAAAATATCCCTGGTTGCACAAATAATGTGGCAGAAATCATAGAAAAAGGAAGTTTACAAGAAGGTTACCAACAGGCACAATATGTGTCCCATTGATGTTCAATCTAACAGGAGTACTCCCACAAAAAGCGCAATTTTTAAGACAGCAATTTCCACAATTATCTGTATCATAGCCAAGCAAAACATTGCCCTGCAAAGGTCACAAACAGTGCAGCTTCACAATGCTTTTTTGCAGTGTACCATGACAAAATCCATCTGGCTTCAACGTGAGTGATGTTCATTGCAACCAAGGGCAATTTGTTCAGGGTCAGTAAGCATCTGCAAAGTTGGGAAGGCATTGCACAAATAAATAAATGTTGACGTATCTGTGAAGCGGTCATACTGGCTGGTAGTTATGAGGATTAGGGTCAATTTGTAAATACGTGTATTTGATGCAATAGGCATCATCTTAAAAGTGTGAGGTGAATGTGCAGATGGCACTCTGTGGATGTGTGTCACCATTTTTTAGTTTCACTATTAATTTCCTACTGAGATGGAGGATGATTCCTGATGATTGAACTGGTGTTATTATTCAATAGTGACACAGGAACTAAAGCTTTTTTAATACTTGACAGTCTAGAGTGTAACAAAGTACATTTCTAGGCTGAAGCAGCTGAATTAGATACTCTGTGCAAAGAGCAAGCTAGAGCATAGAATGAGCCATTAGCTGTACATATATCTTTATATATTTTATTTATTTTATTTAGATATACAGCACTGAAACAGGCCCTTTCGGCCCACCGAGTCTGTGTCGACCAACAACCACCCATTTATACTAACCCTACAGTAATCCTATATTCCCTACCACCTACCTACACTAGGGGCAATTTACAATGGCCAATTTACCTATCACCTGCAAGTCTTTGGCTGTGGGATGAAATCGGAGCTCCCGGCGAAAACCCACGCCGTCACAGGGAGAACTTGCAAACTCCACACAGGGCAAGATTGCTTCGTCCGTTGGAGATGCCATGGAGGTGGATGATGTAGCCAGAGCCCCATGAGGAGTGGTCCCCTCATCACCATATGTCATCTCCTCACCTTTTTCATTGTGCCTTTGATTGCTGGTGGGGATCACCATCTGGGCCGCAGCTGGCATCCACTCAGCTACGTCATTGACTGGTCAATGCTGCTGAGTCTGGCATGCAACTTGTGCATGTTAGTTCACTGTTCCTGCATTCACTCTTGGCTGTCCAATAGGTCTGCCTCTCTCAAGGGCGGAGCTCAAGCATTCAAAGAGCTGAGTCATTGTGGAGCACATGAGAGGAATAGACTCCTCCATTCTCATTCCGTGACCTCGCACTGCCTTAGGTAACTCTGACATGTGGGCACACATCTCATGCTGGTCTCTAGATAGAGCTGCCTGTTTCCCTGTTTCATAATGCCCAAGGCAGTGCCTCTCCAATCTGTTGAGCAAGGCTGTGTCAGTCCTCATTCCTCCGAGGGGGACAGGCTGACAGCCGACTCTGCCTCACCCCTATCCTCTGAAGTGATGTGCGCTTCACCTTGTGCCACCATCTCTAATTTTTAAAAATTCTTTCATGGGATTTGGGTGTCACTGGCTCGGCCAGCTTTTATTGTCCATCCCAAATTGCCCTTGAGAAGGTGGTGGTGGTGGTGGTATTAACACTGAGGTTCATGTGTCTGCACTGGTGGAGGATGTGCTAGTAAGATGTGATGGTGTGAGTCCTCGACAACTTATTCTCTGAGCGTGGACTCCTACCCCTCTGCAACTGGCCCTGTGAGCGCTATAGGGGAAGATGGTGATGAGGGTTTGGTACAGTCAACGGATGCTTCTGCTGCTTAAAATACTGAGATGACAGCTTAGGCATTGACAGCTGATTGCCATGCATCCACTGAACCTGGATGCTGAGATGTATTCATCCTGTCTCCGATGGACTCCCATTTCTCCATCCCCAGCGTCCTTGAGGCTGACCACTCTGGCCACATCAAGGGCCTGCTCCTCGAATCACGTCAGCACCACGAGCTTTGGCAGCCCACCTTCCAGACATGTCCGTGGAAAGAGAAGCAGAGTTAACGTTTCGGGTCAGTGACCCTTCTTCGGAACTGTTCCGAAGAAGGGTCACTGACCCGAAACGTTAACTCTGCTTCTCTTTCCACAGATGCTGCCAGACCTGCTGAGTGATTCCAGCATTTCTTGTTTTTGTTTCAGATTTCCAGCATCCACAGTATTTTGCTTTTATTCCAGACATGTCCTCTCATTCTCATGAACATTCAACCCCCTTTTTTGCCTGCAAGATGAAGACTGATGCCATTAGGACAATGCCTCCCTCTCTCTCCACTTGCCGCCTCTCATTTGCATTCGATATTGTAGTCTGCACTCTCAGCTCCTGACCAGCAGCACTAGGGTTCTGACCAATGCTTATGAGCCAGCATGGCATGAGAGCACACCTCCATGTGCCCTGAGGATACCACACTCTTTTGCACTCTGGTGACTGCTGATTAGGAAGCATGCCATCTGGGTCTCTCTTGCCATTCACCTTGCCAGACTTAAGAAGGGAATTGAAACGTTTCCTACACTGCACCCAGTTCCTCTTTGCTAGCCTTCTGCTGCTGACCTCATGCGCCACCTTCAGCCATGACTTCTTGGTGAGTCTTGAAGGCCTTCTTTTGCCACTGACAGCGAAGAGAATGTTCCTATGTGCACTTACCGCCTCCAGCAGGACCTCGAGCAACTCATCTTAAAAACAGGAGGCGGCCCTGGCATGGGGCCCTCCATGCCCACTGCCCTCTGCTCAGGTTGTGATTACATTTTCCAGACAAACAGCAATCTCAGCAATAGTGGCGCGTGCACATTTCCATAGAGTCGGCACCTAGAAGTCACTACAACATTGGGGTTCCAACCTGGGAATTGAAATCCCACCCTAAGAATTTGTTTGAAATACAGCCTACAATTTCTCACATCTATTAAAGTTAACAGAAATGTAAAGCATAATGTGAATGACAGGGTGGCAGCCTGGCAGACAGATAGAACTTTGTGTCTGATTCCATGATGGTTCAGCAGTGGATATAAGAACATAAAATGTTTTAAATGAAAAACATTTGCACAGCTATAAAATCTGTGCTTTCTATAGACAATGTACATTTTATTCTGTCTTGAGATCTACCCAGTTCATTTAATTTCACTCTGCAGTGTCAGCCTAGATTATTTACTTAAATCCTGAGAGGGACCTTGAACCCACAACTTTCTGATACAGAAGCAAGATTGCTACCAATTGAATGAAGCCAATACCAGGAATGCTGCTGAAGCAGAGGTTAGAAATGGATTCAAGGGACAAGTGCACATGTTTTTCAGGAGATAGAAGGGGTTGAGGAATGTAATAAGGTGAGGGTGTACTCTGAAAATGTTCAGGAAATGTTTTGCAATGTTTCTCCCTGATCATCTACCACATATTCTCACCCAAAACGGTAATCAACAAAATTCCAGAATATTTATCTAAATTTGCATCTTATTCATCCCTAACTAGTTGCATTCGATGGCATAGCATGAACTTCAGTACCAAAGGCTTGAGTTTCAATGGTTGGGATATGAGCTTTGATGTGCAAAGGATGAATCTCGTTGGGCCAAATAGCCTTTTTCTCGTCCTTGCTTTTCTTAAGTTCTGATGGTTTTGACATTTTCATATTTTCAGCTATTCAGGAACCATTATGCTCCACAGAGTATTTCACCTAAACTTATATCCTCATAACTTTTAATTTATTTTCTAACTAAATCCAGCAATCTATCCCAAATGTTGGTTTACTCCCCAGCTCTCTTCAAGACATCGGCCCTAGAATTCCAGAGATTTCATCAGTCTTGCACATTATAACTCTGGCAGAATCAGATGAAATTCCCAGGAAACGGCATCAAGGGACTATTTTTTAGTTGCCAACGCTATTTCCCGATGGTTCTGCCAGTCTCCCACTAGAGTTATAGTAGGAAACTATGAGAATCCTGCAAAGTTTCAAGACCACTATTGGAGTACAATTCCACTTGTGCTGGAAAGCTTCCAGAATTTTGCTTATGTGGCCATTCAATATGTGTGAGTCTAGCTTGTGAGTAGTAACATTGATCAATTTGGCCGTGGGCAAATATCACAGTTGGGCCTGATCTGCCACCCATCCATGCACATATTCTAGCAGTGGTCACTGGTTGATCTTTCTGCTCATGTCCCTAGTGCACTGAAGCTATTTGAAGCACCTTAACTGTTGTTCCAGTTGAAATCAGCTGACAGGATAAAGGGTTTCATTACACAGCATTAACTGCTTTTGTTGGGAATTTGTTCTCTGTATCCAATACCCTGCTGGTAAAAGAATTCCAATATCTAGTTTCATTTGAGGTGTGTGAGTTGAATATTCATGTCCTCCATTTCTTCTGTCATACTCCAGGATGAGTCAGGACTCTACTAATTTAAACGATAAAGTAGTAGGTTCAAAAGGACAGATCTTTCAGGTTGGTATTCCCAGCACCAATTTATATGCCAGGAATATGAAACAGGAATTTGGAAGCAGAGGTCACCAAGCCCTACTGGATTTCCGACTATTATTTTTATGAATTATGGTTATGCTGTTAAGTAATTTAAATATTGAATTATGAATTAAAAATGTGAAAATTTGTAAAATCTACCCGAAAACTCACTTCTCTTCAGAATAAAAAGTATATCTTCAGTAACACTGTGGCACAGTGGTTAGCACCGCAGCCTCACAGCTCCAGAGACCCGGGTTCAATTCTGGGTGGAGTTTGCAAGTTCTCCCTGTGTCTGCGTGGGTTTCCTCCGGGTGCTCCGGTTTCCTCCCACAAGCCAAAGACTTGCAGGTTGATAGGTAAATTGGCCATTAGCAATTGCTGGTGGTAGGGAAATATAGGGACAGGGTGGGGATATGATAGGAATATGGAATTAGTGTAGGATTAGTATAAATGGGTGGTTGATGGTCGGCACAGACTCGGTGGGCCGAAGGGCCTGTTTCAGCACTGTATCGCTAAACTAAACTCAGGAGAATAGCAAAGTTATTGTTTCGTTTAGTTGTATTGCCTTGGGAGCAGTCATAAACTGTAGAAAGTTCCAGAACAGAAATAGACCTTTAAACCTGCACTATCCTTGAGGCAACATTTTTCCATGCCTTGGGAATTCTAAGTGACAGCAAAAAGAACCACAAAAATGAATCACTTACCAAATATCTTTCCTTTTACACGAAGGATCTCCACCTACTGGTTTTCTTAGAAGACACAGAATCACAAGAATTATTACAGTGCAGAAGGAGGCCATTCAGCCAATCGCACCTGCATTGGCTCTGAATGAGTCTTTCACCTCGTGCCACTTCCCCGACTCTCATGCCCATATTCAGAAAGATCTGTATGGGAGCTGCCAATCACCTCCAATTACTCTGCAGCAAAGCATGTTAGGAAACCAATCTAATACTTTTAGCATTTTTGTACACAAAATCAAGGTACAAAATTCAAAATTTTTAAGTATTTATTCATTAAAAAAAAAAATCTGATCTCTTGGTCATTGGAGCCTCAAGTGCAAAATAAGATCCAGCAAAAGAATTCCCACAATGTTGCAATGATATTACTGTATTTGGCAAATCACTATTTAGCTTTCACATTTTGATAAAATTGATTCAATTTTGAATCAATAAATATCTTGAATTACTAGTTCAGTATTTCACCTCTGTTACCTTGTGTTACACCAATACACACAAACAAAACAGTGGCCAGAACTGCCATGTAGCTATAATTCTAAATTAGTTTATTGGTCATAATTTGAGATAAAGAAAAGACAGGTTCTGTAAATGGTACTCCATTGCTGAAATACATGTCAAACACCCTTAGGAAGCAAAGAAGTTGAGATCTTGCAGTCAAAGTTTCAAGAGCTAAGGAGGAAGTGAAAAAAACAGAACCACAAAGGTAGTGAGTGCTGGATTACTCCCAGTGTTACACCCAGTATGACCCTAGCAAAGGCCTTCCCCTTGACGCTAAGGAGTGAGATACCCCTGTAGTTGTTGCAGTCTCCTCTGTCACCTTTGTTTTTGTACAGTGTGATGATTTTGGCAACATGCATCCCCTGTGGAATAGAGCTTACTTTCCAGCAGAGAAGGAGAAGGTCATAAAGGTGTGGCAATAGATGGGGCTTTCCATGCTTGAGCAGTTCGGCTGGGATTCCGTCCTTGCCCGGTGCCCTTCTATTTGCTAGGTGGTCTATGGCCTTCTCGAGCTCCAGTGATGAGGGTTCTTCACCTAAATAATCCATTACAGGAAGTTGTGGGAGAGCAATGAGTGCAGATTGTGAGATGAACAACTCACAGGAGTACAGCTCACAGCAGTGTGCAGCCCAGCAGGAGATCTGTTCACTTCTGTCGGTGAGTACATCACCATCTGCTGACTTCAGGGGAGCAACTTTGGTAATGGCAGGGCTAAGCGCCCTTTTGATCCCTTGGAACATAGCCTGTAGTTTTCCTTTGTCACATGCAGTTGTTACGAGGTTTCCATTTTTTGTTAAAACTTGAGAATCAATATTTTTTTAAACTGAAAGGTCTGTATAAAAATGAGCCATCTGACAGTGCTGACTTTGTTTGCACTGGAGTGCTGACTTGGGTTGCCATAGAGTGCGAATGTGGAAGTTTGGTAAGTGAGGATAATTAAGGGTTAATTTTATCTGAAATCTAATCTGTATTTTATTTAGCAGATCAACTTAACAGTTGCTGTTAAGGTTGGGGAAGGTGAGTTTTAGAACAGGGTTCACTCAGGCTCTGCTTGCAGCTGCACCTTGTTAATTAGAGAATTGGTTTAAACCAGTTTCAGGGGGCGAGAGTAAGTCAGTATAAAAGGGAGCCATCTTACAGTGTTGACTTTGTTTGCATTGGAGTGCTGACTTAGGTTGCAATAGAGTGCTACAGTGGAAGTTTGGTAAGTGAGGAAGTTTGGCAAGGAGAGAGTGAGGAGCTCCTTTCATTTCCTACCTGTCCTCAGAGTGAGGGGAGCCCAGAGCTTCCAAAGAGCACAGCTGACTGGGAGAAGACTCGGAGGGCAGAGTTCTGGACTGGTAAGTACAACTGAAAGTGATGTCACAGGAAAGCTGTGACCTGATTGGCTGGTAGGGATTTTTTTTTTACTGAATTTGAAAATAAAACATTGATAAAAATTGATTAAAACCCTAATTAACTAATTAATGAGTAGAGTAACTAAACCAGAGGGAGGAGATTACTGTATTTAGTGATCATTTAATATTTATAGTAGAAATCTAGCACTAGGGACCATATAGTTAGAACAATTTAGTAAGGATTTAATAAGTATTTATTTATCTTTAATTAATTTAGTGCTAGAAATCTCAGTTAGAGGGGTGAAGTGCTTCACCTGTGAGATGTGGGAGGTCTGTGACGCTTCCAACATTCCGGACGACTGCAGGAAGTGTACCCAGTTGCAGCTCCTCACAGACTATATGGATCGGTTGGAGTGGCAACTGGATGCACTTAGGAGCATGCAGGTGGCAGAGAGAGTTATAGACAGGAGTTTTAGAGAAGTGGTTACACTCAAGGTGCAGGCAGATAGATGGGTGACTGCTGGAAGGGGCAGGCAGTCAGTGCAGGAATCCCCTGTGGCTATCCCCCTCTCTAACAAGTATACCGTTTTGGATACTGTTGGGGGGATGGCCTATCAGGAGAATACAGCAGCAGCCAGAGCAGTGGCACCACGGCTGGCACTGTTGTTCAGCAGGGAGGGACAAGGCGCAGAAGAGCAATAGTTATAGGGGACTCTATATAGTCAAGGGCACAGATAGGCGCTTCTGTGGACGTGAAAGAGACTCCAGGATGGTATGTTGCCTCCCTGGTGCCAGGGTCAAGGATGTCTCTGAACGGACAGGGGGCATTCTGAAAGGGGAGGGTGAACAGCCAGACGTTGTGGTGCACATCAGTACCAATGACATAGGCAGGAAGAGTGACGAGGTCCTGCAGGGGGAGTTTAGGGAGTTGGGTAGAAAGTTAAAAGACAGGACCTCCAGGGTTGTAATCTTGGGATTACTCCCTGTGCCACGTGCCAGTGAGGCTAGAAATAGGAAGATAGTGCAGCTAAACACGTGGCTGAACAGCTGGTGTAGAAGGGAGGGTTTCAGATATCTGGACCATTGGGATCTCTTCAGGGACAGATGGGACCTGTACAAGAAGCACGGGTTGCATCTAAACTGGAGGGGCACAAATATCCTGGCTGTGAGGTTTGCTAGTGTCACTCGGGAGGGTTTAAACTAGTGTGGCAGGGGGGTGGGAACCAGAGCAGTAGGACAGCAAGTGAAATAAATGAGGGGGAACTAGTAAATAAGGCCAGTCAGACTAAGAGGAAGAGCAGGCAGGGAGATGTTGCGGAGCACAGTGGGACTGGTGATCTCAAGTGCATTTGTTTCAATGCGAGAAGTATAACAGGTAAGGCAGATGAACTTAGAGCTTGGATTAGTACTTGGAACTATGTTGTTGTTGCTATTACAGAGACTTGGTTGAGGGAAGGACAGGATTGGCAGCTAAATGTTCCAGTATTTAGAAGCTTCAGGCGTGATAGAGGGAGATGTAAAAGGGGTGGAGGAGTTGCATTACAGGTTCAGGAGAATATCACAGCTGTACTGTGGGAGGACACTTCGGAGGGGTCATGCAGCGAGGCAATTTGGGTGGAGCTCAGGAATAGGAAGGGTGCAGTCACAATGTTGGGGGTTTATACAGGCCTCCCAACAGCCAGCGGGAGGTTGAGGAGCAGATATGTAGACAGATTTTGGAAAGATGTAAAGGTAACAGGGTTGTAGTGGTGGGTGATTTTAACTTCCCCTATATTGACTGGGACTCACTTAGTGCTGGGGACTTGCATGGGGCAGAATTTTTAAGAAGCATCCAGGAGGGCTTCTTGAAACAATATGTAGATAGTCCAACGAGGGATGGGGCCGTACTGGACCTGGTATTGGGGAATGAGCCCAGCCAGGTGGTCGAAGTTTCAGTCGGGGAGCATTTCGGGAACAGTGACCATAATTCCATAAGTTTTAAGGTACTTGTGGATAAGGATAAGAGTAGTCCTCGGGTGAAGGTGCTAAATTGGGGGAAGGCTAATTATAACAATATTAGGCAGGAACTGAAGAATTTAGATTGGGGGTGGCTGTTTGAGGGTAAATCAACATCTGACATGTGGGAGTCTTTCAAATGTCAGTTGATTGGAATCCAGGACCAGCATGTTCCTGTGAGGAAGAAGGATAAGTTTGGCAAGTTTCAGGAACCTTGGATAATGCGGGATATTGTGAGCCTAGTCAAAAAGAAAAAGGAAGCATTCGTTAGGGCTGGATGGCAAGGAACAGACGAATCCCTTGAGGAATATAAAGACAGTAGAAAGGAACTTGAGCAAGGAGGAGGGCTAAAAGGGGTCATAAAGTCATTGGCAAACAGGATTAAGGATAATCCCAAGGCTTTTTATACATATATAAAGAGCAGGAGGGTAACTAGGGAAAGGGTTGGCCCACTCAAGGACAGAGATGGGAATCTGTGTGGAGCCAGAGGAAATGGGCGAGGTACTAAATGAGTACTTTCCATTAGTATTCACCAAAGAGAAGGACTTGGTGGATGATGAGCCTAGGGAAGGAAGTGTAGATAGTCTCAGTCATCTCATTATCAAAAAGGAGGAGGTGTTGGGTGTCTTGCAAAGCATTAAGGTAGATAAGTCCCCAGGGCCTGATGGGATCTACCCCAGAATACTAAGGGAGGCAAGGGAAGAAATTGCTGGGGCCTTGACACAAATCTTTGCATCCTCATTTGATACAGGTGAGGTCCCAGAGGACTGGAGAATAGCCAATGTTGTTCCTTTGTTTAAGAAGGGTAGCAAGGATAATCCAGGAAATTATAGACCGGTGAGCCTTGCGTCAGTGGTAGGGAAATTATTAGAGAGGATTCTTCGGGACAGGATTTACTCCAATTTGGAAACAAACAAACTTATTAGTGAGAGGCAGCATGGTTTTGTGAAGGGGAGGTCGTGTCTCACTAATTTGATAGAGTTTTTTGAGGAAGTGACAAAGATGATTGATGACTGAAGGGCAGTGGATGTTATCTATATGGACTTCAGTAAAGCCTTTGACAAGGTCCCTCATGGCAGACTGGTACAAAAGATGAAGTCATACGGGATCAGAGGTGAGCTGGCAAGATGGATACAGAACTGGCTGTGTCATAGACAGAGGGTAGCAGTGGAAGGGTGCTTTTCTGAATGGAGGGATGTGACTAGTGGTGTTCCGCAGGGATTAGTGCTGGGACCTTTGCTCTTTGTAGTATATAAATGATTTGGAGGAAAATGTAGCTGGTCTGATTAGTAAGTTTGCGGACGACAAAAGTTGGTGGAGTTGTGGATAGTGATGAGGATTGTCAGAGGACACAGCAGGATATAGATCGGTTGGAGACTTGGACGGAGAAATGGCAGATGGAGTTTAATACGGACAAATGTGAGGTAATGCATTTTGGAAGATCTAATGCAGGTGGGAAGTATACATTAAATGGCAGAACCCTTAGGAGTATTGACAGGCAGAGAGATCTGGGCGTACAGGTCCACAGGTCACTGAAAGTGGCAACGCAGGTGGATAAGGTAGTCAAGAAGGCATACGGCATGCTTGCCTTCATCGGACGGGGCATAGAGTATAAAAGTTGGCAAGTCATGCTGCAGCTGTACAGAACTTTTTAGTTAGGCCACACTTAGAATATTATGTGCAATTCTGATTGCCACACTACCAGAAGGACATGGAGGCTTTGGAGAGGGTACAGAAGAGGTTTACCAGGATGTTGCCTGGTCTGGAGTGCATTAGCTATGAGGAGAGGTTGGATAAACTCAGATTGTTTTCACTGGAACGACGGAGGTGGAGGGGGCGACATGATCGAGGTTTACAATGTTATGAGCGGCATGGACAGAGTGGATAGTCAGAAGCTTTTTCCCAGGGTGGAAGAGTCAGTTACTAGGGGACATAGGTTTAACGTGAGAGGGGCAAAGTTTAGAGGGGATGTGCGCAGCAACTTCTTTACACAGAGGGTGGTGAGTGCCTGGAACTTGCTGTTGGGGGAGGTGGTGGAAGCAGGTACGATAGCGACGTTTAAGAGGCATCTTGACAAATACATGAATAGAGGGATATGTTCTTTGTTCTTTGAAAAGGATTTCATGGACATTGAATCATCTGGAGATTGCTGAACTTTGTGGGGGTTTTTTTTAAAAGGAAGGTCAACCAAAGGTTGACCAGTTAACAAATTTTACTGGAGTGCACATGATTTCATGTGAACATTGCAGGGGATTTGACTTGAGAGCTATTTTTGCTTATTAACAAGACATGATTTATGATTTTCACAGGACTTGCCTGGAAAAAGTTGGTTTCATTTTGAACTGTTAAAAGGTTTTTGGACTAAAAGAGGCAGTTGGAATTTGCTTATTGACCTGCCAGGGGATCAGAAGAAAATCCAGATACCTGTTAACTCTCTTTGAAGAATCCCTGCTCTTGAGAACTGAAAGCCTGTATGAAGTTGTACTGTTGTCTTCTGTATTTTGAAGAAATCCTGAATGTTTGCAGAAACCTTGCATCTTTAAAAGGTCTTTGTATGGAATGTGTTCACAGTTAACCTGTTGTGTATGAGTGTGTATGATGGCTAGGATAAAAATATGGGGCTTTAATATTTCAATTAACAATATATGTTTACTTCATTATTGGTTAAGACTTGATTTACAATAAACAGTTAATTTTGTTTATTAAAGAAACCTGATTGTTTAGCTTTATTCAGGGAACAGAGTATCTAATTGACTGTTTCGGTAAGTGGGAAAATGTATTGATATGTTGTAACCTGTGGAGAAGTGGGACTGAATTAACAGTGCACTCCTCCCGCCTCAGTCGTAGCACAGTTTGGATTTCTTAATATAGCTGATCCAGTGTTTGTTTGCGCAGTATCTCCCTCCCCATCACATGGCTGTCTTGCCTACTTTCAGGTAATGCAGTGTCTTCACTGTTGTGTTTATGTTGTGCATCATGTAGGCTTTGTTTTTTGCATTAATGAATCCATTTACTTGCAGATCGAGTGTACCCGGAAGCACAGTGCTGGCAGATCTACTGTGGACATGATCTTCTCTATATGCCAGCTACAAGAGAAGTGCAGGGAACAGAGTATACCCCTTTACCTCACTTTTGTAGATCTCACTAAGGCAATCCACACTGTTAGCAGAGTAGGGCTCTACAAGATTTTGGGAAAAATTGGCTGTCCATTGAAGCTCCTCAGTCTCATCCACTCCTTCCATGACAGCATGCACTGCACTGTGCAGTTTGATGGCTCCACTACCGACAGTTTCAGAGTGAAGAATGGAGTGAAACAGGGTTGTATCCTAGCCCCACTCTGTTTGGTATCTTCTTCGCCATGCTCCTGACCTTCGCCTTCCCTGTGGATATGGAAGGAGTCCACGAGGTCAGACGGCAAGCTTTACAATCTATCAAGGGTGAAAGCGAAGACCAAATCATATCACGTCCTGATCAGAGAACTCCTCTATGCTGATGATGCTGTACTATTTGCTCACACAGTAACTCAGCTATGAAGACTTGGGGACTGTCCCTGTATCTTGTTCTGTCTGACTATAAGCATCAAGAAAACCTTGGTCATGGGACAAGGTGTTGCATCTCCGCCCCTGGTCACACTAAATAACACTCACTGGAAGTGCTTAACAAATTCTGCTACCTTGGGTCCACCGTGACAGACAGTCTGTCCCTTGATGCAGAGCTCGATACACTCCTAGGGAAAGCAGCTATGACCTTTAGCCGACTTGCAAAACACGCATGGGCTAACGCCAAGCTGACCCTTCGGACCAAGCTGATGGTTTATATGGCCTGTCTTCTCAGCACCTTGCTGTATGGCTGTGAAACATGGGTGAGTTATAGCTACAAATGAGAAATAAAGAAGCTCAATAATTTCCATCTTCACTGTCTGCAGCACATTATGAATATATCCTGGTCGGACAAAATCACAAATGTGGCAGTCCTTTCAAAGGCAGAATTCCCAAGTGTGTTGGCACTAATCAAACAGAGGTGGCTTCAGTGGATCGAACAGGTCTGCTAGATGGAAGATGCTCATATTTCCAAGAACCTTCTGTTCAGTGAGGTAGTCGGGGGCCAGACAACCAGTGGGGCACTCAAAGCTCTGCTTCAAGGATGCTTGCACGGGTGACATGAAGGCCCTAAATGTTGACTATTGCACTTGGGAGTCACTAAATGACAAAACAGGGAAATGGCAGCACATCCTGGGGACTGGTGTGCACTACCATGATGACCAGTTGCTACAGCAGCTTGGCAATAGGCGCCAATGTCAAACAAAAACTCACAGCATCACTTGGCAGCTTCACGTGCAACATTGTGGCAGAACCTACCTCTCAAGGATTGGCCTTCACAGCCTTCAATAAAGGTGCACCAACAGAAGACATCCCACCTAAATGGATTGTTTGCTGCGTGTCCATTATCTTTCGTGGATGGAAGGATTCCAACTAACCAGGATAGAGCAGGGTAAAGTGTGGCTGGAGAAATGGTGCAGGAGGGAGAGCTTCAGGACTTCCTGGGGCATTGAGACCAATTCTGGGGCAGGAGGGAGCTCTTCAAGACAGACACATTGGACCTCAAAAGAGCTGGATCCAATATCCTTGCAAGGAGGTTAAATAATGCTGTGGCAGAGGGTTTAAACAAATTTGGCATGGGCACTAGGTTGAAAGATTAGAAAGGAGATGAAAAATACTCATTTAGTACCTCAGCCATGCCCTTGATCTCTGCAAGAAGGTTTCCTAGTTGGTCCCTAATAGGACTCACTCTTCCTTTGACTATCTTTTTACTGTTTATGTTTATTTATTGTTTCCCTTTTATGAGCCGCTAATCTATTCTAATGCTTTCTCTATGCTCCTCATTCCTTTTCTTGATCTCCTCTGTGCTTCCTGTATTCAGCTTGGTTCTGTCCTATGTTATGAAACTTGCATTTCTCATAAGGCTCCTTTTCTTGTTTCATTTATTCCTTACACATTTAGTCATGCAGGGAGCTCTGTCTTCTCCATCTTTGGATATGCTTCCTTTGCCCCGATAACAAAGTGTCTACTCTACATCCAATATCTTTGATAGCCTCTCATTATTGAATTACTGTTTTACCTACAGATTTTTGATTCCACTTATGTCAATGTAGCAGTAAAGGAGGAGATTATAGCAATGTTGAATAGGTTTAAAAAAAGAGGAGGTACTTAAAAGGTTGGCAGTCCAGAACATTATATAGGATTACATAGGATATACAGCACAGAAACAGGCCATACAGGTCAACCAGTCCGTGCCAGCATTTATGCTCCACTTGAGCCTCCTCCTGTTTTTCCTGATCTGACTCTATCAGCATAACTGTATATTTGCTTCTCCTTCATATGCCCATCTAACCTTCCCTTAAATACATCTATACTATTCACTTCAGCCACTGCCTGTGGTAGCAACTTCTACATTCTCACCACTCTCTGGGTAAAGAAATTTCTTCTGAATTCCCTCTGATTTCTTGGTGAATATTTTATATTTATGGCCTTTAGTTTTGCTCTTCCCCACAAGTGGAAATATTCTCTCTATGCCGACCCTATCAAACCTTTCATAATTTTAAAGACCTCTGTTAGGTCACCCCTCTGCCTTCTTTTTTCAAGAAGGGAGCATGTGAATAGATTAGTGGCTCATATAAAAGGGAAACAATAAATAAACATAAACAGCCTGTTCATCCTCTTCTGATAGGTATATCTCCACATTTCTGATATCATTCTTGTAAACCTTTTTTTGTACTTTCTCCAGTCCTACTCTATATATTTTTTATAATATGGCAACCAGAATTGTACACTGTACTTCAGGTGTGGCCAAGGTTCGATACATAACTTTACTTTTCAATTCTATGTCTCTAGAAATAAACCCTAGTGCTTGGTTTGCTTTTACATGGCCTTGTTAACTTGTGTCACTACTTTAGTGATTTGTTTATTTGTCCCTTTGCTCCTCTTCCCCATTTAGAGTTTTATTTTCTAGGTAATATGCAACATCTTTATTTTTCTTTCCAAAATGTGGTATCTCACATTTATCCATGCTGAATTTCATTTGCCAGTTACATGCGCATTCTGCAAGTTTATTAATATCGTCTTGCAATTTGTTGCAGTCCTCTTCATTATTGACAATCCCACCAATGATTTTGTGTCATTTGCAAATTTAGAAATTGTGGTTTTTGTTCCAAAGTCTAAATCATTAATATAAATTGTGAACAACAGTGGTTCCAGCACTGATCCTTGTGGAACATCACCTATTAACCCATTGGCGCCACTCTGAATAACTACCCTTTACCTTATTCTCTGCTTTCTGTCTTGAAGCCAGCTAGCTATCCATTCTGCTACTTGTCCCCTAATTCTGTATTTTCTGACCTTATTCATTAGTCTATTATGTAATAATTATTGAAAGCATTTTGAAAATCAAGATAAATTGCATCTACTGCTTTAGCCTTGTCTATTCTCTGTTACTTCAAAAAATTCAATGAGGCAAGCAAGATTTTCCCTTTTGAAATCCATGTTGACTATTCATTATTAATTTTTGGTTTCTAGATTTTCTCCCATTCTCTCCTTTTTAATAGGGATTCTGTTATTTTTTCTGCAGAGACTGAACAGGGCATTGGGATTAGTTTTGGACTGCTGTAGCAAAGAGTCAGCACAAACGTGAAGGGGGCACATTTTTTTCAAGTTGCACTGTGCAGACTTATGCCAATTCCCCAGGGGCAGGTAACACCATGGGCCACCACTTATTTCTACATTGATATCATTGAAGTAATTAAGATATTGAAGATAGAAGCGGTGCTACATGAACAAATTTCTCCCCCAATGGGTTGCATAGCCTCCTTCAATACATGAAACACATAAAATAGGAACAGCAATCGACCATATGGCCCAACAAGCCTGCTCCACCATTCAATACGATCATGGCTGATCTTGGGCTTCAATTCCACTTTCCTGCCTGCTCCCCATGTCCCTTGATTCCCTGTGAGATCAAAAATCAATCTATCCCAGCCCTTCTATGCTTCCCTGGTTCTTACATTATTAGATTGCATTGAGATGCTTTTCTCTCAGATCCAGAATGAAACTCCCTAATTTTTCCAGATTTATTAAATAAATACTTATTTCATGAGCAAATACAATACTTGCTTTGGATATAGAAACTTATAAATAAATGATGTGATACACTTCATAGGCACAAAATATATTTACTTGTTACTACGTATGTCTCTGAAGTGAATGACATATTTATTCATCAGGATAATTTCATAGAATGCTGCATTGTACACTGTGATGTCAAGATGTGCCTTATATTCCGGGGCATAGGTCAATTCCAGTTATAATAACTGGAGCGGGCACAATATTGTCATTTGTTTTATGGCTCTCAGTGGAGGTAGTGCAACTACATGAAAGTTTAATTTGGCTACTTAACTGGAGGGTTTTTGCACTTAATTTACTCTGACTTGGCCAGAAAGTCAGCTTAAAAATCTTAGCATAACAAGGGTAATGTGGTGAGAAATGTCCACAAGAGCACAAACTGTGCACAGCCTGTTAGATGAGACTTGAGGCATAGGCTTGATGAGACAACACAGCTTTTCTCATTTTCAGACTTTCTTACGTTTTTATATGAGGATGTTTAAAGGTTCACATAATATATTGCATGTTATGATATTCTGCAGATTAAGATTTAATTAAATAAATATTAATAATGAAATTTCTAAGTAAAATTTATTGTTGGTATTATATATAAGTCTATATAATTAAAAGTCTTGTATCTAACATGTGATCTTGAACTGGAGGAGCAGCAGCAGTCGGCGGTGGACCTGGGAGGAGGCGGATCCAGACCTGAGGAAATAAAGAGCGTGACTTGAGGCCCTGACCTATCTTGGACCGGAGCAGCAGCAGTCAGTGGCTCTCATGCTGTGTTGGTGTGCGCTGAGTTTCAAAAGAGAAAAAAAAACTACAAGTGACATCATGGGAGATCAGTAAGCTGATTGGTAAGTAGCAGCTTTTATTACCTGTAAATAGCTGAAAAAAGCTCTTCTTTGAAACCTTCAAATAGATACCTTGTAAGTGATAAGGTTAGTACTGCTAAGGTTTGTGTTAATTAGTGTAATTTATTAATAATTACTCAATGTGGACATTGCAGCACTTCAGGAGACTCGCCTCCCCGCGAGTGGCTCTCTAGCAGAGCAAGACTACACCTTCTTCTGGCAGGGCAGGGATCCTGAAGAACCAAGACAGCATGGAGTGGGCTTCGCCATCAGAAACTCCTTGCTCAGCATGATAGAGCCTCCCTCAAATGGCTCGGAACGCATACTGTCCATCCGACTGCTCACCACCTCTGGTCCAGTACACCTACTCAGCATCTATGCTCCAACACTCTGTTCTGCACCTGAAGCTAAAGACCAGTTCTATGAACAACTCCATAACATCATTAGCAGCATCCCCAACACCGAACACCTATTCCTGCTGGGGGACTTTAATGCCAGGGTTGGGGCCGACCATGACTCATGGCCCTCCTGCCTTGGGCGCTATGGCGTTGGAAGGATGAATGAGAACGGGCAGAGACTGCTTGAGTTGTGTACCTATCATAACCTCTGCATCACCAACTCGTTCTTTCACACTAAACCCTGTCACCAGGTTTCATGGAGGCACCCAAGATCACGTCGTTGGCACCAGCTAGACCTCATTGTCACAAGGCGAGCCGCCTTAAACAGTGTTCAAATCACACGCAGCTTCCACAGTGCGGACTGCGACACCGACCACTCCCTGGTGCGCAGCAAGGTTAGACTCAGACCAAAGAAGTTGCATCATTCCAAGCAGAAGGGCCACCCGCGCATCAACACGAGCAGAATTTCTCACCCACAGCTGTTACAAAAATTTCTAAATTCACTTGTAACAGCCCTTCAAAACACTCCCACAGGGGATGCTGAGACCAAGTGGGCCCACATCAGAGACGCCATCTATGAGTCAGCTTTGACCACCTACGGCAAAAGTGCGAAGAGAAATGCAGACTGGTTTCAATCTCATAATGAAGAGCTGGAACCTGTCATAGCCGCTAAGCGCATTGCACTTTTGAACTACAAGAAAGCCCCCAGCGATTTAACATCCGCAGCACTTAAAGCAGCCAGAAGTACTGCACAAAGAACAGCTAGGCGTTGCGCAAACGACTACTGGCAACACCTATGCAGTCATATTCAGCTGGCCTCAGACACCGGAAACATCAGAGGAATGTATGATGGCATGAAGAGAGCTCTTGGGCCAACCATCAAGAAGATCACCCCCCTCAAATCTAAATCGGGGGACATAATCACTGACCAACGCAAACAGATGGACCGCTGGGTTGAGCACTACCTAGAACTGTACTCCAGGGAGAATGCTGTCACTGAGACTGCCCTCAATGCAGCCCAGCCTCTACCAGTCATGGATGAGCTGGACATACAGCCAACCAAATCGGAACTCAGTGATGCCATTGATTCCCTAGCCAGCGGAAAAGCCCCTGGGAAGGACAGCATTACCCCTGAAATAATCAAGAGTGCCAAGCCTGCTATACTCTCAGCACTACATGAACTGCTATGCCTGTGCTGGGACGAGGGAGCAGTACCCCAGGACATGCGCGATGCCAACATCATCACCCTCTATAAAAACAAAGGTGACCGCGGTGACTGCAACAACTACCGTGGAATCTCCCTGCTCAGCATAGTGGGGAAAGTCTTTGCTCGAGTCGCTCTGAACAGGCTCCAGAAGCTGGCCGAGCGCGTCTACCCTGAGGCACAGTGTGGCTTTCGTGCAGAGAGATCGACTATTGACATGCTGTTCTCCCTTCGTCAGATACAGGAGAAATGCCGTGAACAACAGATGCCCCTCTACATTGCTTTCATTGATCTCACCAAAGCCTTTGACCTCGTCAGCAGACGTGGTCTCTTCAGACTACTAGAAAAGATCGGATGTACACCAAAGCTACTAAGTATCATCACCTCATTCCATGATAATATGAAAGGCACAATTCAACATGGTGGCTCCTCATCAGAGCCCTTTCCTATCCTGAGTGGTGTGAAACAGGGCTGTGTTCCCACACTTTTTGGGATTTTCTTCTCCCTGCTGCTTTCACATGCGTTCAAATCCTCTGAAGAAGGAATTTTCCTCCACACAAGATCAGGGGGCAGGTTGTTCAACCTTGCCCGTCTAAGAGCGAAGTCCAAAGTACGGAAAGTCCTCATCAGAGAACTCCTCTTTGCTGACGATGCTGCTTTAACATCTCACACTGAAGAATGCCTGCAGAGTCTCATCGACAGGTTTGCGTCTGCCTGCAATGAATTTGGCCTAACCATCAGCCTCAAGAAACCGAACATCATGGGGCAGGATGTCAGAAATGCTCCATCCATCAATATTGGCGACTACGCTCTGGAAGTGGTTCAAGAGTTCACCTACCTAGGCTCAACTATCACCAGTAACCTGTCTCTAGATGCAGAAATCAACAAGCGCATGGGTAAGGCTTCCACTGCTATGTCCAGACTGGCCAAGAGAGTGTGGGAAAATGGCGCACTGACACGGAACACAAAAGTCCGAGTGTATCAGGCCTGTGTCCTCAGTACCTTGCTCTACGGCAGCGAGGCCTGGACAACGTATGCCAGCCAAGAGCGACGTCTCAATTCATTCCATCTTCGCTGCCTTCGGAGAATACTTGGCATCAGGTGGCAGGACTATATCTCCAACACAGAAGTCCTTGAAGCGGCCAACACCCCCAGCTTATACACACTACTGAGTCAGCGGCGCTTGAGATGGCTTGGCCATGTGAGCCGCATGGAAGATGGCAGGATCCCCAAAGACACATTGTACAGCGAGCTCGCCACTGGTATCAGACCCACCGGCCGTCCATGTCTCCGTTATAAAGACGTCTGCAAACGCGACATGAAATCGTGTGACATTGATCACAAGTCGTGGGAGTCAGTTGCCAGCATTCGCCAGAGC